>NW_016809534.1:608255-691806 GCF_001698545.2 Rhinopithecus bieti | reverse complement strand
TTGCTCCGCCCCCCAGTTTAATATACTGTTAATGTATCCTTCCCTTCATGAAAAATTTTGAAAACATATTTTCCTATGGATATATAAGGATGTATTCATATATGGATATATTCAGGTATACAATGTTTTTGTAGATTTATACACCAAGAAGATTTCAAAAGTAGTAAACTTTAGGTTTAGGACCTGAATGGAAATGGGAGGGTAAGTTTTTAATTTTCATCTTACATCTACTCCACTATCTAAAATTTCTTATCATGCACATATACATCTTCCAAAGTTTCTATGGGACCTATCCTAGAAGCTGGCATTTGAGACCACTTTTATTTGTTTTTTCTGATAAAATATATTTTAATGGAGCAGAAACTGTCAAATATGAAATAAAAAGGGTCAAATTAGTCATGGTAGGGTTGTCCTTGCTCAAAACTAAGCATAAACAAATACTTATATCTAATCTATATCATATCCATAGCAATGGCTGATATGATCTTATTCTCTCCCTCATTCCAGAGTAAGCATGTTCAATAGGGCACTAGTGTTTAATTAAGCACAATTTTTTTCAAAGGCTAGATCAGGCCCCACTAGACATATAAATGCAATATACTTAGTACCATAAAGTTTGCTAATAATGACCATTCATAAGGTAAAAGCCTTTTAATATTAGGGTATTAGGTTAGCTGAAATCCAATTTATGAAAAAACCTTCTATATGTGCTCATTGGTAAGCAATAATGCATTTCAATTCCATCCTGACACAAAACCTCTCAGGTTCCCTTATGCTCTTTTAAATAAGAATCATAAAACATTAATAGAAGTGCTCTCCTAGGTCTCTATTCAAACGTTCTTTGATTTATAGATTTCATTAACAAAGATCAAGCAAATTTCCTTTTGCTAGTATTCCAGAGTGAGACAAAGCTGCTAACACTTGTTTTGTGAAAATTTGCATTATGGCATTTTAAAACTACTTTGTTTTAGGGCTTTGTCAAACTCAGACATGATCTCTTTTCAGGGTTAGACCTATTTTGATCACTTTTAATAAGTAATAGATGGATATCTTAACATACCAGGAGACAGAAACAATGAAAGAAATATTCTACTCTTTCCTGTATTTCTTCCCTGAGGTCAATGCTTTAAAAAAATCAGTTGTAATATATGTCACATTGCATTTCAGCTTTCTGCTGAAGAGGGAAATTTCTGAGGAGCTGAGATCCCTCCAGTCCTAACTCTGAGCTGGCATGGCTCACATTGGTCATAGGGTGCAGACACAAAGAAGACTGCCTACAACCAGGGACTTCTCCAAAGGCAAGAGATATTCTGACCAGTTTTGCACACTTTGAAGTAGAACTAGGAGTGGTGGTAATAGCCAATCATAACTCATTTCCTCTCTGAGGTCAGTTCAAGGGACATGTCTTTCTGTTTTCCAAAAATGATATACAACAACCACCAAGCCTAATTTCCCCCAGAACATTTCTCACATAGATTTTACAAGCATTGTATTTTCTGTCTGTTATGTTTTGTTTCCTGGTAAAAGTGCACACAGATAACAGCTTGATTGTGACACGTGATTGTGAACAGTAAGTATTTATTATCACACTTCTTTGTTCCCAGCTTGGTGAGTTTGGAGAGATTTTAGGCAAATTAAGGGTAATTTGAGCCTGGATCTCTCAAAACAGTGCTAAATAGAATTTCTGAAGAGATACTTTTCATTTATACCAGAAGAAAAATTCGTATTTTCATACATACATCCACATTTGTTTAATTCATGCTCACCATATAATAGTACACCATGTTAAAGAAAATCTGTAGCTATAGAACTGCATGTTGAATGGAAAGCGATTTATTTGAAGTTCTGAAACTGATGACCAAGACAGAACGTTATGCATCTCAGAGAACCTTGCATTTTAGTAACATGTAAAAATATTTTTAATTAATATGCATATCATTTATCAGCACTGTCTACCCACAGAGTATTTAGACACACAAGCTATCTACACAAAAAGTATGTTGCACATGTTTAAAATAGCCTTGTGGCCTTAATTCTTATGTAATATGAACTCCATCTAGTTTATATTGTTTATTCACAAATATTCTATCTCATGAGACTGCCATAAGAATAAGGCATATACTGTTGTATTTCCATTATGGAAATTCCAGAAATAGAGACTGAAAAAGATAGAGTTCTCAGAATCACACAATAGGTTCAAAACTTGAGCCTTTCTGTCTCCAAATCTTAAGCCTTTCTGTAATACCTTACTTACCTGCAATTTAGTGAGACATTATATTAAAAATATTGTGGTTCATATGCTCTATGTATATCGAGCTATAGGATACAATTCCAGCCTTCAAATAGCACACTAGTCAGTCAGCTAACAAATACATATTGAGTGCCCACTACATGCCAAACACTGTTTTAGGCTATAACAGTGAAGATAAATAATCCCTCTTCTTACTGAGCTGATACTCTAGGAAGATAGGAGCAAAAATAGAACACATTAAGACAATTTTAGGTACTGATAATTGCTGAGAAGATGTCTTAGTATAATATCATAGAAAGTGGCCACTGTGGGACTCTGTTTTAGATAGGGAGGTCAGCAAAGGGCTCTTTGAAGAAAATGGCATGATCAAATTAAAGAGAAGAAAGGAGACATGCTTTGATCTGGGGAAAAGATCAATCCAAGCAAAAAGATAGCAAGGGCAAAAGTTCAGATCTGTGTGTATCCAGAGTAATGGAGGCCTAGTGTGAAAGGAGAAGGTATAAACAGATGAGGTTGGAGAGATGAACGGGGCCCATCACGCAGGCCCTAAAACTTTAGCCTAACAAACCAAGATTTATTTCTTGCACATATCACATACCAGTAAGAATTGTCCAGGGTGAGAGGTTTGCTCCAGGAAGGCAATGATGAACTCACCATCCTTTCATCTTGTGGGAATATCATGTTTAACACACACTCTCCAATTCTGCCACACAATAGGAAAGAGACAGGAGGATCCTAGCTGGGAGAGTTTCATGGGACAGGCCTGGAAGTGATGTCCACTACCTCTGCTTACATTCCATTGCCCCAACTTGGTCCACATGAAAGGTGGGGAGGATGGGAAATGTAATTTAGCTGTGTGCCCAAGAAGAAGATTTAAAAAAAAAAAAAAAAAGGATATTGGTAAGTATTAGCATTTTTTGGTGCAGGCTTTATATAATAATTTTTAAAATAAACTTTCATGGACAGTGAGAAGCCATTGGACATTTTCAGCAGAAGAGCAACACAATCTGATTGTTATTCTGAAAGATCACTTGCCTGTTGTGTGGAAGTTAAGCTATTATGAGCAAGATTTCACTCAAAGAGAGTAATCAGGGCAAAATTTTAGTTGTTCAATTAGATTGTAACAAGGTAAATTAAGAAAAATTGTTAGATTTTGAATACAGCTATTTGTGGGCACAGGTAGAGTTTACTGACATACTGGTTGCAAGAATGAGAGAGTCAAAATGACTTATTTTTCACTTTTTTTTTTGATTGAGCAATTGGCATAATTTATTGAGATACAGTGGCTTAGAGGAAATTAGATTTGGGATTGGGGTAGGAGAGACCAGAGAGTCTCTACTTCTATTTGAACATATTAAATTTGAAATACCTATTCGACCTTCAAGTAAAGATGTCAAATAAGAAGCTGGATGTGTGAATCTGGAGCTCAGGAGAGTAATTCAGTTTGGAGATACAAATAGGTGGTCATCATTGAATTGATGAAATATAAAAATTCAGAAATGTCATCTTACAATATTTGCAAGGAACTAGAGAAACAATGTTTAAGCCTATATATTTTACTGAATATGTATAAAACAGAAAATTAAGATAAACATTCAAGAAAACTATTTTGGGAGGATACAGATTAATAAAGCCATACTATGAATTTATATCACAGTATGGGTATAATTTCTTGTTTGCAAATAGTATAAACATAATGCTTTTGGCTATAATAATAAGAAAAAATAGTTTTTGTGTAAATCATATTAAATAGGGATAGATGGTGCTATACAAGCATATGATGTATTTTCTGATTTTAGCTCTTAGAAAAAATAAAAGCCATGGCTCAAAATTTAAAGTGATATATAGAATATCAAGCTTCTTGATATTGCCACTAAAGCCTAGAAATACCAGACACCAATATAACTAAACCCAATCACATTCAAAAGAAATAGCTGACCTTCAAAAAGTTTATTCCAATTGGGAAAACTTATTATGAAAGTGTTCCACCAAATGAAATGTATCACATTTTATTTTAATTCTAAAAAGCCTACTTATATATTTCTAAATTTTTTAATTCAGTGCATGAAAATAACTTTAAAAGCTTCAGTATCTGAAATTTTTTTAAAAATTGCATCAAAATATTTTAAGAGTATCTTTTCATCTTGAACTCAGTATAGCACAAAAATGTTCACTATCTCATGGNTTATGAAAGTGTTCCACCAAATGAAATGTATCACATTTTATTTTAATTCTAAAAAGCCTACTTATATATTTCTAAATTTTTTAATTCAGTGCATGAAAATAACTTTAAAAGCTTCAGTATCTGAAATTTTTTTAAAAATTGCATCAAAATATTTTAAGAGTATCTTTTCATCTTGAACTCAGTATAGCACAAAAATGTTCACTATCTCATGGGTGGCTTTTGCAATGCCAAAATTAGTTCTTCCCCAGTATATTTGACTTCATCTTACTACCAGTTTTCGCATGAATTCTTTGAGGGATGGGGTGATTTTGGTTCTGTTTTTTCACTAGGAATTACTTAATCCTAAATCTTGTGGAAAGATAAGGCAAAGAAAACCAAGAGTACTCCTTGAAATAGAAAAAGAAGGCTTAGTTATGTTTTAGATATCATAGTTTTTTTTTAATTCATATAAGAGACTAAGCAGTTCATTTTACCTGTGTTAACTGATCAACCAAGCAGCCAGTCACGTATCTGACTTTAATGATTTGTCTTGAAGAGGCAAGTTTTTTAAGTAATTAGTTGGTCAATACAGTCACCATTTAAAAGAAAAAAGCATTACCAAAGCTTTAGGCAAAAAATAAAAAGAAAGTGAAAATAATATAAACTTCACCAATATTAAAGAGGAGTTACTGAAAATTATAAAACTCTTCCTATGAAGTTGAAATTGTGTTATTAATAGTTTCTAATAATCTTCTTCTCTGAGCATAAATACATTATCTTTAATTAAAATCCCAGTGAGGGACCTTTATAGCATGACTTAACTCTTCCCCAGTGACTATTTTTAAAAGCGCATATTTGGAGTGGATACAAGAGCTTTGGATCACACAAATATCAAGACCTTCCACACTCCCCACACGAGAGCATATAAACAAATGCTGCCTGGAGCACCATAGGAGCAATTTAATCAATGTCAGTCTCTTATACAAAATGCTTACAGGTTCACCCCAACATTTCCTTAACCAAGGAAAAAAATAGATTTATTATAACATTATATTGAACTCACCCCTCAGAAGCAAACCAAATCCCCATAAATGAGAAACAGTTTTAAGGACACAATCCGTAACATGGTATTCAAGGCCCTCCTTGATATATTCTACAAACCCCAACATATCCCCCACAAATCTTTTATGTGCTCTTTCTATCAGTCAAACCTCACTCGATTCCCCAACCCATGGCTTTGTCTGCCATCTTATTCCACCGTATCTGTATTTTCCAAATAGTGCACATACCAAAGGCTATTTCGTAAGATACACCTTCCTAATAAATGTCAACGATCTTCTTATGTTTTGATTTGGGCAAGCACCCAGACACACACACCCACACACACACTCACTCTACACCCTTCAGATTTCCACCACACTGCTACACCTTCACAGAGCACTTATCACACATTCTGATTATGCAGTATTTTGAGTTCATTTTACCCATTTTAAGTAGGCAAAAGACCTACTTAGAAGAAGTATAGCACAAGAACTCAGAAGAGTAAGTAGTAGTGAAACATATACTGGAGTAGGAGTCATAAGACTAGTTTGAAACCCACTTAGCAGAAGCTTAACTTCTCTCTCTCTATTTCTCTCCCTCACTCTCTCTCCCTCTCTTTTTCTCTCTCAACTTGCTTTTATTGATCTGTAAAACCACTGTATCAGAAATCACTTTGTAGTAGGATTATGAGGCTGAAATTGGTAATATATGAGAATCCTACAATATGAAGCAGATATAAGCATAAAGCATTATTATTATATACTATTTACAATGTACCTCTTGTACAGCAAATGTTCAAAAGTCATTTTTATATTCCTATCACATTGAAAAAAGAAAGACATGAAATATCGTGAAAAAACAGTAAATTTACAGTAAGTCCAAGTCCAATTGGAAATCAGGCAAATAAATCAAAGGTCTCAAAAATATATGAGTTTGTTGATGTCAATAAAATAAATGTTCTCTCATCCACCCCTCCATTCTATTTGGTTGTCCTTATAGCACAAAAGGACACCTGAGGGTTAGAAAATGCTAAGAAATAATTCTGATGTGGATCAAGGCTCAACTACCTAGATGGTGTGTTCCCCTGAGTGCTCTGCAGTGCACTTGCTACCAATCAAGAGGTTGCATTCCCGCCAAAAGGGTTAGGATAGATAGATTGAAAAATACGATTTATGATAGAGGCAACAATATAGGTAACAAAGGTAAATGTGTCAGTTGAATGCTATTTTTTTAAGAAAAGAAACTGAAGAAAATGTGAACTCAGAAAAACTGTTTTCATAGAGCAAATTATTTTAAATACCAACTATATAAAGAGTCAGCCCTCTATATCCATGGGTTCTACATCCATGGATTCAACAAATCATGGATCAAAAATATTTGGGAAAAAAAATAACAGAACAACAATAAAAATACAAATTTTAAAACAATATAGTATAACAACTATTCATATAACATTTACAATATACTAGGTATTATAAGTAACCAGGAAATGATTTAAAGTACACAGGAGGATGGGTAGGTACATAATGCAAATATTACAAATATTACATAAGGGACTTGAGTAGCCGCAGATTCTGGTATTTGCAGAAGATCCTGAACCAATCCCCACAGGTTATCAGAGATGACTATACTATATCATAGCATAAAATAATAACTGATATTCATAATAATTCTAAGTCACTAACAGTTATATGTTCTATATTCTTTAATTAGGTGGGGATACTTATAAGTACTTCATAAAAATGTTTCATACAAAATTATATAAAAATAAAGTTTCAGTGCTTTCATTATCTAGAAAATCTACTCTTGTGAAAATAATTATTTGCAGCAATATCAGATAAATGAAACATTGAACTAATTAAACAAAATATTTTGTATAATTTCTGTCTAAGTATTTAAGGAAAGTGTTTAAAGAGTACTTTACACAAGATTTCAAGAAGCTGCTAGTGCCTGCATTCTCCTTGGAATAGTTAGGAACAAGCAAGAGAGAAGATGAGATTCCAGGACAAATGAATACCATCATTAAAGATGTGGAGGAATGGACATATGAGGCCTGTTCATAAAAACAGAGACCAGCGTGGGGAATAATAATTAAGAGTAAATAAGGTACCCAGAATGCAGAGAGAAGCTTGAAAGTCATGCCGAGAAATGTAGTTATAACAGAAAATTAGATAGAGCCATTGAAAGCTTCTGATCTACAAGCAATCTTATGAAAGTATTATTTAAACAACACTTTGTGTTTTGTTTTGTTTTGTTTTTAAGAAGAGACTAAATTAGTGAAACTGAAGATAAGAAAGCCAGTGAGCAAGTCCTTGGTGTCACCCAGCAATTAAGTTATTGGATATTATTGGAAAATGATCCTTCCTTCTTTAAGTATTCACCAATACATGAAGCAATCCTATTAAAAGAGTTATCATGTAGACAGTATACAACTGTGAAAAAAAAGTATCTTGGGCTCTGAAAATCAGTAAGCTAAATGGAAAACTCAAGCTGGAAACTGCTCAGGGAAAACCTGTCTCCCATTCTATTCAGTCTTCCCTCTGCTCACTGAGATAGATGCATATTCTGTTTGTCTCCTTTGGAAAGGCTTATCAGAAACTCAAAAGAATGTGACCATTTGTCTCTTACCCACCTGTGACCTGGAAGGTCTCTCCTTGCTTCGAGTTGTCCCTGCCTTTCTGGATGGAACCAATGTACTTCTTACATATGTTGATTAATATCTAATGTCTCCCTAAAATGTATAAAACCAAGCTATGCCCTAACCACCTTGGGCACAAGTTGTCAGGACTTCTTGAGACTGTGTCTTGGGTGCACGTCCTCAACCTTGGCAAAATAAACTTTCTAAATTAACTGAGACCTGTCTCGAATTTTCAGGGTTCACACAACACATATAAAGACACAAAAGTTAATTAGTATTGCTTCAATGTTTCCAGCCCTTCACTTTCTTGCCCACTAAAGAAAATTCTAGTTTAGCCCATTCTCTCTTTCCCATCATGCTCTACTTGGGGAGTTCAGAAGGGTTCTTTGGAAGCTTTTCAATTGAATAAATCAAAAGAGGAGTCAGAAATCCGCAGCTAGGGACGAGGTTTTTAGGGGATTCAGGAAAACGTAGAAAGCATAAAGTATGGGAATATCAAAGCAAAACTTTTACTGGACAATGTTAAACAGGCAACAAAAACTTTATTCAAGACCATTTCAGTACAGCCATTTTGGAGAACAGTATGGTGGTTCCTCAAAAAACTAAAAAATAGAATTGCCATATCATCTAGCAATACCACTGCTGGGTATACACAAAAAGGAAATGAACTCTGTTGAAGGGAAGTCTGCACTCCCATGTTCACTGCAGCTTTATTCACAATACCCAAGTTGTGGAAACAACCTAATAGTTCACCAATGGATGAATCAATTTTTAAAATATGTCATATATACACAATAAAATACTGTTTAGCCTTAAAAGAAAAAAAAAAAAACAGGAAATTCTATCATTTGCGACATGGATGAATCTTGAGGACATTTAGCTGAAATAAGCCAGGCACAGAAAGACCAATGCCATATGATCTCACTTATGTATGTACTCTAAATGGGTTGAACTCACAGAGGTAAAGTGTAGAATGGTGGCTACTGGAGGCTGGGAGTTGAGGGAAGGAAGATGGGGAAAGGGGAGATGTTGTTGAATGGGTACAAAGTTACAGTTAGAAGGAATAAGTTCTGGATGTTCTATTTCACAGCAAGGTGACTATAGTTAACAATAATATATTGCACATTTTAAAATAGCTAAAAGTGAAGATTGTAGATGTTCTCATCACAAATAAACAATAAATATTTGAGGTGATGGATATGCTCATTACTCTGACTTGATCATTCCACAATGTAACATGTGAACAACACTTTGTTTTTTTGTTTTGTTTTTGTTTTTGAGACGGAGTTTCGCTCTTGTTGCCCAGGCTGAAGTGCAATGGCACGATGTTGGCTCACTGCAACCTTCCCCTCCCGGGTTCAGTGAATTCTGCCTCAGTCTCCCAAGTAGCCGGGATTACTTGGGGTAATCCAATTACCCCAATTGGGGTACCAAGTACCCCAATTACACATGGGGTGTGCCACCATGCCCAGCTAATTTTTGTATTTTTACTAGAGATGGAGTTTCACCATGTTGGCTAGGTTGGTCTTGAACTCCTGACCTCAGGTAATCCACCCACTTCAGCCTCCCACAGTGCTGGGATTACAAGCATAAGCCACCACATCCAACCTGTAAACAACACTTTGTAGCCCATGAATATATACAATTATTGTTTGTCAATTAAAAATAAAGCTTTATAAAAAGAATATTGCAATAGGAGAAGGAGGCCTGAACTCAGTGTAAACGCAATTCTTCTGAAACAAACAACTGGGAAGTTTTTAAGAGCTGAGACAGAAGGGTCTTAGACCATCTGCGTTTGCTAGTTGGTTTTATCTAAGGAGTCAACATTCTCATACCGTCATGACAGGAGATAGTTTTACAACTCCAAGCGAGGTGCTCACTGAAGTTAGGTTCCTACTCTCCCACAGAAACTGGGAGACAGAAGGTCTAACTTCCTTGACAATTACATATCAGAGATGGCTGTAGGTCTTTGAGAAAGACAGTCCTGGGTAGTAAAATTAGCAGAAGGCATTTTAAAAGTTTTGCATCACAAAGGAGCAGTGAAAACAATTTATAATTACAAGTTTTCTAAAGTCAACCCTTTACCTTAGAAAGGGAGACCAGGGGCCTAGAGGTCGAAGCAGCCTATTTAAACGTTTGGGGGAGCTGAAGGAAACACTAAGCCTATCTTGGTCAAATGCAATTGCTTTGAATTTAAAAAGTGAAAAATTAGTGAAACTGAAGATAAGATAGCCAGTGAGCAAGTCCTTGGTGTCACCCAGCAATTAAGTTATTGGATATTATTGGAAAATGATCCTTCCTTAAGTATTCACCGATACATGAAGCAATCCTATTAAAAGAGTTATCATGTAGACAGTAAAAAAAGTGAAAAAAATAATTTAAGAGTTATTACTGGCATAAACAAAAGTAGTGCTATTCTTAATATTTGAGAAATACAAGTGGAAAACTTGAGTTCTTATTATAAAGGAAAATTTTTAAATCGCAGGATATCCAAATTCTTTATTTAAGGGAAGTTTAAGCCTGAAGGCTGAGTCGCCCTCTTCCAAATGACTAGCTATGACAACATTATGCAGCAGCCAAAGTAAAAGGCCTCAGACGTCTATGAAGGGCCACCCCCACAGATCATTTCTAAGTAAATTATTTGCTGACCTCCCATAAACAAGGACATACCAATTGAAATTTCATGTCTACAATCTAAGTCTAGCTCCTAAAACTAAAGTCTGTTCAATTCCACACTGATAATGTCCACTACAAGCTTATCTTCCCACGTGCAGAACAAAGACAAGATGAGATTGTCTTTGTTCTTCCACCTAACTGATTCTTCCTTTAGTGCCTTTTTTCTTTTCATTTATCTTATCTTATATAAAATGGTAGTCTCACAAAAATGTAACCATTTGCCTTACTGCCTACCTGTTCCTCTTCCTATAGGTTTCTCTCCACCCACTTTAAGGAAATATATAAATATTAAACCTGAAAAGCTCCTTGGAATGACAGCCACAAATGTGACTTATGTTTTTCCCAGATGTGCCCTAAAACTGGCTTAATAAACCTCGAATGATGAGATTTTTGCCTCAGTTATTCATTTCAGTTACCATTATGAAATTATTTTTTGGTTATAGTTTTCTATTACAATACCACATGAAGACTAGATTGTCAGCCTTTTGAGTATTACACACTAGCATTAAAATACCAACTGCCAGAATAAAAACTAGCACATCAGATTAAACTTGGAGTCGCCTCCCAAAAATGACCCTAACAGAAAATTATTTTCCAAAGAAAGAATATCTTAATCTGAGATATGTTGACAAAAGAAGTCAATACATTAGGAAAAGTTTTTCTATAAGTCCAGAAAACAAAATTTAATACATAGTATTAATATTGTATCCAAATGGAGAAAATACTAAATATCTTCTTTGTGGCTATTAAAATAGCTGGTGAGAAGATAGCCCATTTAAACTATATCCTCTACCAAACTCCCTATTTAGTGAAGATGTAAAATATTATGTATTTGCAAGTTCTTAGAAAAGAAGGGAAGATTTTTTTTAATTCTAGGTACATAAGGCTACATATGATAAATTCTTTTTTCTAGCGAAGTTGGTTTTACACTCAGAGGGTTTCATTAAGAGTTTTACGTGACAGACTGAAGACAATCCACAATTAGCATAGTTGTTTTCTTCCCCCAACCCAGCCCACACCACCCTCACACTGGTCTATCTGCTTTCATGAATAGACAAAAATGCCAAAAGATCCTCAACTCAGGCCAAATTGCAGGAAAACAAAAAGTGACTGAAGCAAGAAAGTACTAAAGATTGTTTCCTCTGAGGCCTTTATGTGACATCCCTAACCCAAGAATACCCAACCACTGTATTCTTGCTCTTACAGTGTCAAGGGGATGGACTGGACTTTTTGCATATGAATGAATGGGTAAGAGTGGGCAGGGCTGTAAAAGGAGGTTCCCTCAAAGTCTCCAAGTATCTAAATACTCATTAAAATCCTCATTTGTAAACTGTAACTCCCTCATCAGACATCACTGATCATCTGTTGGTCTTAATGACCTACCAATAAAAACTATTTTGATCTTAATTGTCCAGTAAAATTTTTGCTTTGATATTCCCATACTTTACGCTTTCTACGTTTTCCTGAATCCCCTAAAAACCTCGTCCCTAGCTGCGGATTTCTGACTCCTCTTTTGATTTATTCAATTGAAAAGCTTCCAAAGAACCCTTCTGAACCCCCCAAGTAGAGCATGATGGGAAAGAGAGAATGGGCTAAACTAGAATTTTCTTTAGTGGGCAAGAAAGTGAAGGGCTGGAAACATTGAAGCAATACTAATTAACTAATTCAATCTCAATGTGAATGTTTTTTAGAAATAAACAAATTACAATCTTCTATATATACCAATTTTTCTCATTGTTGCCTTTTTAGTGACTTTTCATTAAACCTCAGATTCTGGTTCATCAAATCAGTAATATGTTATGGGCTTCCTTATTTCTCCAACTCCCTAATTCCTTCTTTTCCCATATTTTTGGGTACTGGCAAATTTAGAAATCAACAAGCAAAAACCAAACAATCCCATTAATAAATGAGCAAACGACATGAACAGACACTTGTCAAAAAAAGACATACATGCAGCCAACAAACATGAAAAAAATGTTCAACATCACTAATCATTAGTGAAATGCAAATCAAAACTACAATGAGATACCATCTTACACCATTCAGAATGGTTATTTTTTAAAAGTCAAAAAATAACAGATGCTAGTGAGGTGGTGGAGAAAAGGGAACATTTATACACTGCTGGTGGGAATGTAAACTAGTTCAGCTACTATAGAAACCAGTTTGGAGATTTCCGAAAGAATTTAAAACAGAGCTGTTATTTGACCCAAAAATCCCATTATTGGTATGTGTCCAAACAAAAATAAATCATTCTAATGAAAGGACACATGCACTCATATATTCATTGCAGCACTATTCACAATATATAAGAAATGGACTCAACCTAAATGCCCATCAGCAGCGGACTGAATAAAGAAAAGGTGGTACATATACACCACGGAATACTACACAGTCATAAAAAGAGTGAAATGACGTCCCTTGCAGCAACATGGATGGAGCTGGAGGCCATTATTCTAAGTACATTAACACAGGAACAGAAAACCAAATACCACACGTTCTCACTTATAATTGGAAGATAAGCCTTGAGTACATATGAACACAAAGAGGGAAACAACAGATACCAGGGCCTATTTGAGAGTTGACTGTGGGAGAAGGATGAGGATCAAAAAACTACCTATCGGGTACAATGCTTACTATCTGGGTGATGAAATAATCTGTACACCAAATCCTTGTGACATAAAATTTACCCTTATAACAAACCTGTACATGTACTGCTTGAACCTAAAAGTTAGAATAAAAAAATTAGAAAGAAAAAAATTCTGAAACCTGTTGGACAGAATTTAAAAACTCCTTGAAGTTGCTGCCTATCCCATGGAAAACAAAATAAATGCAAGAACCTTTGTCTTTTCCTCATAATAAAGGCAATATAAAAGAGGAGAGGTTTCATTTCTTCTTGCAAGGTAGGTACTTAGAAAATAAGTTGGAGTAGAATGTATTTATTTATGCTGATAATGTTATAATTTCCTTGCTTTCATCAAAACCAAAAGGCCTTATCTGTCCACTCAGTTTAACTTGTCAAATATTCATGAGTACCTTTAGAGAAAATATATTCTGCTAAACACTGTGGGAGATTTAAAAAATAGTGACACATACTTGTGTCCTAATTGTAGAAATAAGACACATTTACAATTTTATTTCAAGGCTGAATGTGTAAAGAGAGGCATATAAAAAGTCACATGGATGGTTCAAAGGGAAAAATAACTTCCTTCCATTTGAAGAGAACCAGAAAACACATTTTGCCAGTCTAATTCTGTGTTAAGATATGTGACTTCAATCAGTTTCTTTGACCAGGGAGCATAGAACAAAAAATAAGTACATATTAATTACTAGTGATCAATTTCTGGGTTGAGAGGAAGGTCTAGAGAACTTGGACCAAGGGGCAAGCAAGTTTTGATATTGCTCTAGAGGACAGAATAAAGATTTGGATCTAGAAAAACCTTAGAGGCCAATTTCAAAGGTTTATGGTGTAAAATCGTGGACACTGAGGGATACGGTGTCAAACAAATACAGGGTTGGGTCATAACATCAGATTCACAGTGATCAGAGATCTTACCCAGAATCAAACCACACTAATAATTTTAAAGAGAAAGAAAATCATGAGAGAAGGGAAGAATGGAGAAACTGGGATAGCCAGTGCCACTCTCAGTTCCTTTTGTGATGCATTAGTATCTGCTCTGATCTAGATTTAGCATGAGCTCTAAGTGTTGCATGCAAAGCATTGCTTACATAAAAGCGAGCCATCACTGTCATAAAATAGCTGATTTTTTTTTTTTTTTTTTTTTTTTTTTTTTTTTTTTTTTTTTTTTTTTTGAGACAAAGTCTTGCTCTATGCCCAGGCAGGAGTGTAGTGGCGCGATCTCTGCTCACTGCAAACTCTGCCTCCCGGGTTCGTGCCATTCTCCTGCCTCAGCCTCCCGAGTAGCTGGGACTACAAGTGCCCGCCACCATGCCCAGCTAATTTTTTTGTATTTTTAGTAGAGACGGTGTTTCACCGTGTTAGCCAGGATGGTCTCGATCTCCTGACCTCGTGATCTGCCTGCCTCGGCCTCCCAAAGTGCTGGGATTATAGGCATGAGCCACCATGCCCGGCCAAAATATCTAAACTTCATACTCAGTTACATAGTTTGTGTGATGTTTTCCAGGTAGCCTGCCCCATAATTCACACATTTCCAGGTTTATTTAACATAAGCAATCCTAGACAGACCAGATACATCTGCGAAAGTTCTCCATATATAAGAATTCTCCCACTATTAAACAGCACAAGATCTGTCTTTAGAATGTTTACAAGGGTCTTTTATGGATCTTTCCTTCCAAAGGCATCCCACAGCAGGGTGAGAAAATGACTTGTAAGTCTATGGCTAACATTTTTCTTTGCAGTCCACAGTCTGACTTTAGTCAATACTCCCTTGGTACATATTTCTTAAGTATCTTTTCATTATTTGTCTGAAAATATTTTATACAAATGAATAAGTCTACTAACATCCTGACAACTACCATGTTTTGAAACATCCAATGGGGAGTAGGAATGTCCTCTACAAAGGATGTTAATTGTAACTATATCTTTTCAAAATTCTTTGGTTGTTCTCTTACAAGTTAGATTACTCTTTTTCCTTTATCACCTACAGTTATTTGAACCATTTATATGTGTTGATGGAGGCATTTAATTGTGTATATAACTATTTCTAAAACAAAGCTGAGTTCACTTTTATTTCTGGCCAATTGGTTTCCATACATAACATTTATGGTCTCCAAGTCAGCCTCCCAAAGTATTTTCTAATCATTGCAAAATTTTATCAATTAATAAGGCATTTGTTACACTATATAGCTGTGACAGCAAGATTACAGTAACATTTAACATACCATAAAATTAGATAAAAATTATAGTGTCTTTCTCCATTCCCTCCCAACAGAAATGATATTTTTTCCATTTGCCATGTTTCCAAATGTCTTAGGAGGTATTGTTCAGAATATTCTAGAGTCCATCTGGTTTTTCATATAACCATATCCCAGCTACCAGTGTACAGGTACACATATTTACAGACACAGGTTTCCAAGTGTCATTTTTTAATATCCTCCTTCTATCCCCCATAATTATGACACAGTGTGTTCATTATCTGTTTTATCCAAACCAATTACAACCTGAAAGCAAATTCACTTTGCATTTGTGACACCTAGGTCATTAGAAAATGATGATAGAAGTCTCATCGTCCAGTGACAGCCTGCTATAATTTAGAATTAGCACAGTGTTCCCATAGTGTACCTTCCCAACCTGGCTTTTGACCACTCTTGGCCACTGGCCTTTAAAAACATCAGAATCAATAGTGACTAGAGTATCTGACAATTCTTCTTTGGTAAGAGTATGAATCCTCTCCCAGGGTTGCCAATGATTATAGCACTCCAACAGAATAATTATTTCATTAATTTATTTACTTATAGATTTAGAATCCCCTCAAAGTGATTTTTCTGGCTAACCTCTTAGAAAAGCACTCCCTTCAGTGTCACTGTTTGGGTTTATCAAGTCTTTTTCTTAATGAGGACAATCATCCCAGAACATTATTTCAGACTGACCTACGTAGTTATTTCAAAATCAAAGCCATCCCAAAGCCGTCTCTTAAAATCTATACAGAACATGTATGGCGTGGCCATTAGTGATCAAGCTACCACATATGTTGCTGCCATTTCACTTGTATGGGATTGGTATCATTCGGAGAAACAGTCTAAAATAGAAAATTTTGTGTGCCCCATGAGGGTATCAGTTGTATATATTTTACCTGCAAACACAGCTCCATCTTACTGCACCATAAGGCTTCCCATAAACACCCTTGTGTACCTCCAGAAGGGACTTACTGGTAATATAAGATTACTGGGTTCCATATTAGCTTTTTAAAAATGCATTTCATCCACATTCACATTTGATATACTCAAAGGAACAAAACAAGCTCTAATATACTTGACAAATGGCAGCAATCTCCTTTCCATCATATCCAGATAGTTCTTACAGCAATATGTCACCATGACTTAAGTCCACAGAGAATTCTTAAGCTCTGCTGCTTGGCATTCTCTGCCCTATAAGATTCATGGTAGTATTTCTCTCAAGTCAACTGAGAAATAATCAGAATGGCAAATTCAGTTTGCAAACAATGAGCTGAATGATAGTTGTAGTCAGCTATCAGTAAGTTGATTCATCAGGAAATGCTGTGTCACTTCTTTTCTTAAATTAACCAAGTGGAGTCCAATTTCTCTTCCTTAGGCAAAACAGATCAGGAAGTTTCTCCCATACCCACCATTACTCATCACCAGACTTGAGAGAGATAGCTAAGAGTATTCTTCTCTTGTCCTTATTACATTCCTCTCTGGGATCATGTTCCACCTCTGTTTGCTGTGATACAATCCATTTCCATTTATTACCTGTCCCCTCTATCCTTTTTCCCACAGTTGTGTTTTTCATCTGAAATGTACTGTTTAACCATAACACTGGCAATAACAAAATCTTTACTAATGGTGCTCGTTGGCCTCACTCCCTGGGATAACTTATCAACCCATAAAATCTCTGCCATTCAACAGAATCTAGAATTACTGACATGTCCCCAGTCATCAATTTTAAGAATCCACAACAATAATTAAAGAATATGTTACAGGTTGTTGCTAACACCTCCTCTTCCATTGCTTAAGAGAAATAGGACAGGATGAAGGGAGACTGAGTTAAAGGAGAGGCAGAAGTGCCAAATTTCAGCCAAATTCAGCTTTGCCCAGGATCAAAATTTATTAATGTAATGGCTCAATTTTATTTTATTTCATTTAAAGTTGATGAAGTTTCTTTTTTTAANCATTCAACAGAATCTAGAATTACTGACATGTCCCCAGTCATCAATTTTAAGAATCCACAACAATAATTAAAGAATATGTTACAGGTTGTTGCTAACACCTCCTCTTCCATTGCTTAAGAGAAATAGGACAGGATGAAGGGAGACTGAGTTAAAGGAGAGGCAGAAGTGCCAAATTTCAGCCAAATTCAGCTTTGCCCAGGATCAAAATTTATTAATGTAATGGCTCAATTTTTATTTTTATTTCATTTAATGTTGATGAAGTTTCTTTTTTTAAATAACGCTTTTACTGATTATGAAATAAATATGTGGGTTAGGTTAAAACACTAAAACCAAATTACTTATTTCTTCTGACATTCTATAGCAGACTTAAGTGTTCTCTGAGATTTTTGGAAGAACTTCCTTGTATGGAGAAGTTCCACAGCAGCTGTTAGGAGCAAGAGTAAAATTATGACTCGGGGAGTGAATCACCCCAGTCCTTGCCTGGCCTTCACACTGAAGTGCTGGAAAGCTCTGGGCAAATTACTTACTCTCTCAGTATTTATTTCTCCAACTGAAAATTAGGTTGAACTATAATTTTTTTCTGTATTGTTTGTGATATTTTCGGAAGATATTCACCTTTGACAGTTTTCCATTGCTTAAGAAGTTGAATCAAGTTGCAACTTCTTAGCAAGACATAGAAGTTACTTCACAGTCTGTGACCACCCAAAAAAAAATGCTCCATTTTAACTCCTATTACTCCCTTTATGTACATCAATGTCAGCAAACATTTTCTGTAAAAAAATGAGTAGCAAACATTTTCACCCTGGCAAGCCATATGGTCTCCATCAGAACTACTTAACTCCACTATTTTAACACACAAACGATGTATTAGTCCATTTTCACACTGCTGATAAAGACATTCCTAAGACTGGGAAATTTACAAAACAAAGAGGTTTATTGGACTTACAGTTCCACGTGGTTAGGGAGGCCTCACAATCATGACAGAAGGTGAAAGTCATGTCTCACATGGTGGTGGCAAGAGACAGAATGAGAGCCAAGGAAACGGGTTTCCCTTTATCAAACCATCAGTTCTCGTGAGACTCATTCACTGTCATGAGAATAGCAAAGGAAAGGCCTGCCCCCATAATTCAATCACCTCCCACTGGTTTCCTCTCAGGACACATGGGAACCATGGGAGTTACAAATCAAAATGAGATTTGGGTGGGGCCACAGCCAAACCATATCAGGCAGCTATAGACAATACATAAATGAATGAGCACGGCTATGTTCTAATCAAACTTTCTTTATGGACACTGAAATATGAATACTATATAATTTGCACACCACAAAATACTATTTTTTATTTTTTCAACCATTTTGTACAGTTCATGGGTCTTACAAAAGCAGGCAGTGGGTTGGATTTAGCCCTTGAGCCATAGTCTGCCAATCCCTAATGTACACTATGCTTACATCTTGCAAAATGTCTCTCCATTTCCTAAATAATTATTTTCAACATTCAATTCCATTGCACATAAGGATTTCTTTGCCTAAAACATCATTATTTCCACACCCTCATTCTTTCCTGGCAAATTCCTACAGGCCAATCAAAGGTTGCTCACCTAGTATCCCTCCCTAAATCTTCTGCAGTCTTTCTATCTCAATATGACAGCTTCAACCATTCAGTGGGTTAAACCAAATACCTTATTCATGCTTGACTCTTTCTCTCACATCTTACATGCAATTCATGAGAAAAATCTTCCCAGTACTCTTCCAAAATATATCCCAAAAACCTACACTTCTCTGTTTGACAGTCTGAGACACCATCATCTCTTCCATAGATTGTTTCCAACACACAAACCAGAGTGCTATTCCTGAAAAATGCTTCCCAAGCTCCCATCTCAGGACATTTTTCATTTGCTATTCTTCATGGTACAAATGTTCTTCCCAGAGATATTTCCAAAATCATTCACCTGCTTCAAGTCTTCACAAAAATAACAAAATTTCAGAGACAATTTCTAAATACTCTAAAAATTTCAAACTCCACCACTCCCAAAATTCCATATCTTCTTTCCTGGTTTATATTCTTCTTCACATGTACAGCATTTGACATATGATATGTTTTACTTTTTGGTTTATCATCTGTATCTCTCCACCAGAATGAAGCTTCATGTCAGGAAATTTTGCCTGTTTGTTCACTGCATAATCTTCAATGCCTCAAACATCACCCACCACTTGGTAAGTTTATTGATCACTTACTATGTTACACATTCTATTACAGGCAGGTTCACTTTGCCTGAATCCTCGATGTCAAGTCCTTATTTAACATCTCCGTGTTCTGAATATTCCTTCAAAATTCATCATTGCAGAGAAAGGTAACTCTTACACAGTGCTGATGAGAATGTAGATTAGTACAGCCATTGTGGAAAACAATACGGAGGTTTCTCAAAAAACTAAAAATAGAATTGCCATAAAATCCAGCAATCTCAAAAATATGTAGGTATTTATCCAAAGGAAAGAAAATCACTACATCAAAGGGATTCCCACGTCTGCCGTTTAGCGCAGTACTATTCACACTTACCAAGATATGGAATCAACCCAAGTATCCATCAACAGATGTATGAATAAAGAAAATGTGGTGTATACATACACAATGGAATACTATTCAGCTATAAAGAGGGAGTGAAACGGTCATTTGCAGTAACATAGATGGAGCCAGAGATCAGTATGTTAAAGGAAATAAGCCAGGTACAGAACGAAAATTATCACATGTCCTCACTCATATGTGGGAGCTAAAAATGTTGATCTCATGGACGTAGAGTAGAGTAATAGTGCCATACGCTGGGAAGGGGATGGGGGAAGACAGGTTGCTTAATGGGTACAAAAATACAGTTAGACAGAAAGAATATGTTCTAGTGTTTCATAGTACAGTAGAGTGACCATAGTTAATAATAATACATTATATATTTCACAACATCTGGAAGACTTGAAATGTTCCCAACACAAATGATAAATGTTTGAGGCGATGACTATCCTAATTACCTTGATCATTACACATTGTATGCATGTATCAAAATATCACACATTTCTCAAAAATATGTATAATTATTATATATCAATAAAAAATCATCATAATAAACCCTTTAAAATCAAGGAAAAATGTATTCAGATCTGTCATGACTCTATGCCAAAAACTCACATTGGATTCTATTCCAAAATTTTCCATGTGCACCATATTACAATTTTAGAGTTTTATTAAGCTGCTTGGGAACATCAGAGGCATAAAAAATAGGTGATTTAAAATCAAAATGAAAGTATATAATGCATTTTAATGACTTTAAGGAGATTAAAATATTCATTTCGGTTACAAACTATTGCTTTTTTTAGCATACTCTATTTTAATCTATAATTTCAACTCAGATTTTGCTACATTAAACCAGTCTTAAGAAATATTTTTTTTACCGAAATACAAAAGTGGTCAATCAAACCACCCACTCATTTACTATCTCTTGAGGATACTTTTAAAAGGCTCATTTAGCCAAAAAGTCAATTTTCTTCTAGCAGGACATACACAGACATTGAACCTGAATAAATTACTGGACTAAACCTGCATAGGCAAGTAACTTAGTGCTTTTACCTACCAAAGTGTTTGCCATATATTGTACAACGTATTTGGCAAAATCATTTGATTCTGTTAGATGTGCTCATCTTGCTATGGCAGACTTCAGATATTACATAATTGATTGCATCATCATTACAATCACTTTAGATTTGTCTCCAGTGTTGCCTATTTAATTCCTTTGACCCAAAATCTAAAAAAATAAAAACAGAACATTACAATGCAATGAAGAGGGAGGAATTCACCAAATGTCAGTATTTAGTTACTAAATTTATTTGATAAATATAAATTATTGATATATGAGTAACAAAAATTAACTTTTAGTAGCAATCAGAAGATATAAAATCACTAGTAAATCTTTAAAAAATTTGCCACATAAGATTTAATCTATCATATGTCTATTTCAGAGCTTTTGTTGGTATTGGGCAATTCGAACTGCTTTAATCAGCATAAACCCTCTTTTCAGGGTAGGGCCAAGGCTGCAATTGACAAACATGAAAAGAAAAAGTCCAAGATATCATCACAGTTTATTTGTGAAAATTACCATTATATAAGGATAATTCTCCATAAACACAAAATACATAAAAATTTAATAATCTTATTCATCACTCCTTGTTCGAGGATAAGTTAATGTATTTAATGAGCTTGGAACAGTATCTAGAATATATTAAATATTCAATAAATGTTGGTTATTGTTTTGGGCAATGAGAGTAGTACTACCAGAAACTGGAAAACGCACACCCTATGTAATTTGATATTCCATGGTAGGTTCTTAAAGCCACAGGGTAAACACACATC
This sequence comes from Rhinopithecus bieti, assembly GCF_001698545.2. Taxonomy (NCBI): domain Eukaryota; kingdom Metazoa; phylum Chordata; class Mammalia; order Primates; family Cercopithecidae; genus Rhinopithecus; species Rhinopithecus bieti. The sequence goes on along the minus strand of NW_016809534.1, from coordinate 669,816 downwards.
TTTATAGAATATCATTTTAACTGCCACAAGCAAATCAAATTAATTTAAAAGTTTTAAATTAAAATAAGTATGGATATACTATGCAGTTAAACACAACATGCAAATTAATATTTTAAATAATAAACTAGATTTAAAAGAAATTTTCCCATTCATGGAGGAGAGTTTCGGGCTGCATTTACAAACCTAGCTCAAGCTCATCCTCTTAGGAATATTTTGGTAAGAAAAAAGACTTTGACAAGCATTGCTTTATGAAGCACCCTCTTTGTGTCTATATTAATAAAAAAATAGCATATGTCTGCCCTCATTCTCCAAGGTGATAAGAAGAGTAAATCTTATCACCTTGCTCTGTCTAGCTCCTCATGGACCAAGATGTTTTTCTTGCTGCCTTCTTCACCAAGGATATGCAGAAGCAAACCAGAGCTAATCCTTGCATCTACAATTCTTTTACTTTGAACATTGTGGAACTAAAATTTACTAATACCTATCTGAAAACTCCCAAAGTGCATTTGTTTTTTAATATTTGATTAATAGATTATAATTAGGAAAGAATAAGTACCATATATTTGCATCTTCATGAGGATATTTAAAAGGAAGAAATCAAAATAATGATTTCTGGTGTTTTTGAGAAGTTCTATAGAATTTAGTGTTTATATCTTGATTACAAAGCCTCTTCATAATTTACAAGTTGTGTCTCAGCTCTGCCTCCCATTTAAATCTGACTAATCCAGATGACCTTGTTCTAACAGCAGGTGGCTTACTGTGATTTATTTTGGGGAATTGCTAATGAAAAAGAAAAAACGTTAATTTTAAAATATCTGTGTCGTAGGCAAACAAAATATATTTTTGAGGCCACATATTTGAGGAATTATATTCAAATCTGGTATATTTAAAACTTTCTACACTGAGTTGAAAATATCAGAATATCCACCTTTCATAGAAGGAATTCAAAAATGAAGCATGTAGTTAATACCAAACCCTGAAAATGTGTACTAGAGAACAAATAATTTGTGAAATTAACTTATAACCACCTGATATTTAGACCTAATTGTTTATATTTGTATTTTCTAGACATACTTATGGATGTATATCTCTGTATACATATACACACGTTAAACATGTATATACAAAAAATTATTAAAATTGTACCAAAATATTCTAGATTAACATAATATATTTCCACCAGGTGAAACTAATAAATAAGCTGAACCGAGGAAAAGAATATGTGAGTTTTGCTATTTTTTCCGATTCTAAATTTCATGAGTGAATTTAACAAAGTCAGAAATATATTGCCAAAATTATGACTAGAAAAATTTGATTTTCAGATGGTTAATATAGCACGTCAAACAACATGTGAACGTAGAAAAACAGACATTCCTTATTTCCTTTTGGATCTGGGTAATTTTTAATTCTTTTACTTCTACATTACATTTGATATTGCGGTTAAAATGTCCATTAACTGTATATTTATGTTTTACACATGCTTTCTATGGCACATACACATTTTACTACTAAAGGATTACTTGAAAGAAAGATTAAAGTACTGCAAATTATTACTAACACCATATCCAAGTAAGACACCTAAAACGAAAATCAAACTTTCCCTATAAGTCATTGTTTTTTCTGTCAACAAGCCCCCACGCGGCGGCAATTGCTAATATATAGAGTAACTAAATAAATTAAAGATATTCTTCACATCTAGTAGGCGGGACAATTCCGAATTTTGGCATGAAAAAAAACAATGTATTGGGAAGAATTTTTTTTAAATTCTGAATAAATAGACATATTGGTTGGATGGGAAGAACCAATATAGTAAGCATATACATATAGTAGGCCATATATATAGTTATATTGATTATGTATATTATGGTTATCTATGTATATATATGTATAATGTAGATTATTGGTGATATATGGGAATCTATGAATATTATTATAATCAACTCCCAATTCAACATCTAGATTTTTTATTTGATTGTATATAATCAGTTTTTATAATATATAAAACTATGTTTATATTTATTCTAGTCTTTATTATAAAAAATTTCAAAGACACAGAAAAGTAAGTTTATTTTTATGGGGTGTTTTAAAATAAACAGCTCTAAGCTTAATACTTAGACTTAACAATATGTAACCCATATTTGATTTATTTATTCATTTATGTATTTGCTTGCTGCAATAAATTAAGAATATCACAGCATTCCTATCCTAAGTATTTTAGTATGTATTTCTAAAAAAAGAAAACATTTTTCTGCATAACCACCATAAAAGTCAGTATCTAACAAATTAATATTATCCAGTTCATATTCATATTTCCTTAACTGCCCTAAAAATGGCTTTTATTGCTCATTTGTTCACACTAGAATTAAGATTGACATGTGGCATTTGGTTATGCCTTTTAACATAGACTAATACTTCCTCTGCCACCTCACCACTTCAGACACACACACATACACACACACACACTTTTTCATCTCTTATCATTGACTTGTTGACCAAGATAGTTATGTTGAATGTCCTATATTATGAACTATCTTTGGAGTTTTTCTAAATGTATTCTCATAGTCTTCTTTAGCACTTTCTTCTTTATTCTCTGTACTTCCTGAAAAATGAAAGCTTGATTAGATTCAGGTTTAATATTTCTGACAAAAATGTTAAATAAGTGATGCTGATTCTGCTTACGGCATTATAGAGATACAAAACATCTGGTTGTCCACTGCCAGTGTTGTTATGGTTGATCTTTGGTTTCAGGTAGGGACAGGCTGATCCCTCCATTGATGAGTTACATGTTTTTCTTTTGTATCCTTCAAATATTCTGTAGGTGGTACCTTTCCACTATGCAGATACTGAGTTCCTCAGCAACCTTTCACCTAATGGTTTGGCATACACTGATGATCTTTGCCTAATTCAATTATTTTGTTATGAATTACAAAAAAGTGATTTTTCTAATTGTATTATTTATTCCATAGATACTAGTTGCCATTCTTCAAAAAAAATATATTTTTGAGATAATTTGTCTATCCTGAAATACATTTCCATTTAGAATGAAAGAATAAATCCTTATTTCTTTCTATTTAATTATCAATGTATATGCCTAAAAGGTAGTTTAACAGTCACCTCTACCAGTAACAAATAAGATTGGTTTGTTGTGTTTTCTCTTCTCTGATATCATTATATATCCACGTGTTTCAAAGAATTATAACTATTATTCTTTCAGTGATAAAATTGTCTCATCTTTGGCCAAGAGAGCCCTGCAGGTTGGTTCCTGTGCTGTGTTGAAAATACGTCATTAGTCCTTGAAAGCTTCTTTGTTTTCTGGCACAGCAAGATCTTCCTGGCTCACCTTTTACATTCCTTTTTACACACCTGGAAACTGCCATATCTCTAAGAAACCTTGTTATTTGCAGAGAGCCATATTTAGAGACCAAAATCAGGGTGCTAAAAGGGTCCATTGCTAAGGGTAATACTTCTTCAATCTCCCTTTCTAGAATGGTGCTACAAAATATAATTTGTTATTAGAAAAAAATCATTGGTTCACATGGGTATTTTCAATGCACATTGAAAGTTACAGGGTTTTCAGTTATATTATTTGATATTATACTGATCTGATCTATTTTAGCTACATTAAATTAAAATAATACTACTATTAAAATTAAAACTACTAAGTAAAATTATTAGATTGAGTGAAAACATAGTTTCTAATCCTTAGAACATATCACTTCAAGGTATGATAATTAAACCATAGTAGTATTAGTACAGAATTATTAAATATAGATCAATGAAAGAAAGTTAACATTTCACAAAGATTTAGAAAGACGTTTTGAATTAGTGGTGAAATATGAGTAGCCACTAAAAAGTATGTGTACAGCTAGCTACATGCTTGGAAAAAATTGTGAAATTCTTCTGTCATAACATACATAAAAATATTTTCTAATTGAATTCAAAAGCTAAAAGCAAAATCAAAAGCATTATAATAAAACAAACGAAAGATGCTTTCAGTCAGATAGAAAGAAATGCCTTGCTAAACAAGATGAAAAGCTAGATTTTATTAAGGGAAAGATTAATAGACAAATACTTGAAAAAGACTTGAAACTAAATAAATAAATATTTGAAACAAAAGTTTAAAATACATGACGTTAAGAGAAATATTCACAATACATTATCTAATGTATAGTATACCATTAGATAATACAGGAAAACTCCTATAAACCAATTTTAAGTAGAAAACTTCAATTAAAAAATGATAAGTATATGAATATGCAATTTACAGAAAAAAGACAAACATCTGAAAAGCTGTTCAGCCTAATATTTAAGAAAACATAATTAAAATAACCATTTTTTGCAAAGGTATTATCAAAAATTAAAATTAAGATGGTTAAATGTTAACCAGGATGTAGCAAACAGAAATTTCCAGAGTTATGGCAGAAGCATAAATTAGGTCATCTTTTGGGGAGGGTAGTACGTTAACCAACCAAAATGTTGAATCTTTATGCCACAGCAGCTTCATTTCTGGCTATCTAGCCATAGAAATAGACATAGTTAAAAAGATTATGTGCAGGAATATTTATTAAAGCATTGTTCATAATACAAAATTTTAAATAACTTTGTTTATCCATTGATGTATAAGCAGCTTCAAACTTTGTGGTATATTTAGAACATAAGGAAAATATATGTGTGCTGGTTTCATAAGATATTTATGGCACAGAATATGTAAGATCTAATTTATTTTTCAAAACCAATGCAAAAATATGCAAATAATTGCATAGACTATATATAAAGAGGGGTGAAGACTTGCTCTTTGTCATATGTAAATATGAATTGATAACATCTCTGCAGTTATGTGACAAGGAAAGAACAAACAGCTAGCAACAGGATATATTTTATAGAGAAAACAATTTTTTGAAAAATAACCTAATAAGAACTTAAAATAAATGGCAAAACCCAGAAGATAGATGTTGGTTTATACAAAGATTTCAGAGAATGGGTGATATGGCTGTGTGTGACCCAGAAGAGTAACATTCCAGAGAAGGTGACAGAACAAAGCACAGAGAACGAATGATGGTAAGAAAGAGAAAGATGAAAGACGGGGAGAGTGATCAATTATAACTTTAGTGGTGATATGGCTAAGAAGAAGTACTTTAGATAAGAGGAAATCTCTAAAATGAGATTTTTAGATGTTTGCATAACGCAAATAAATTTTCCTGGAGACATACAACTCATGGCAAAAGGCTGCCCTATGTGAGTTATGTTACCTACATAAAAGTTAAAATAATACTATTAAAATAAAACTACTAAGTAAAATTATTAGACTGAGTGAAAACATAGTTTTTAATTCTTAAACCAAATCACTTCACAGAGCATCAATGCTCCATGTGAGTTATGTTTCTGTAAAAATAACAGTGGAGAGGTTGTCGTAACCTTTGGAGAACAAGACAGACTTGTCACGTGTGATGAAGCCCCTAGACACAAAGGTGGCAGTAAGAAGGCTTGAGATCGCATCACTGCACTCCAGCCTGATGACAGAGCGAGACTCTGTCTAAAAAAATAAAAATAAATAATTTTTTTTTAAAAAAAAAGCTCCAGGGATTCAGAGAAAGCTTAATGAAAGCTGTGGAGATAGAGCATGGGGTAGAGTTTTTACACCATTTTGTCCAGCTTCCAATGACCCAGCACACCCCAGACAACATCTGAATTGTATGTGCTTCTGGACTGCTTGTGTTTGGGAAGCGGGGTTGTTTGTTTTGCTATGATAATGTATTTCTAACATGTGAAGAGAAGGCAGAGAGAAAGAAAGCTAGGAAGGTAGCAGAGAAAGGAAAAGAGGAAGGAAGGGAGGTAAAAATAAAAGAAGACAGGGATTACTATGGTTTGAATGGTTTTGTGCCCTCTAGATTTCATGTTGAAAGTTAATTCTCAGTGCAACACTATTGAGAGGTGCGGCCTTTGGGAGGTGATTCAGTCATGAGGCCTGTGCCCTCATAAATGGATTAATGCTGTTATAAAAGGGCTTGACAAAGGGGTTCATTTTCTTTCCACCCTCTCATCTTTACCATCAGGTGAGGACACAGCATTGTTTCTCTCCAGAGGAGACGGCACCAAGGCATCCTCTTGGAAGTCGAGGGCAGCCCTCCCTAGACAACCAACGCTGCCAGGGCCTTGATCTCAGACTTCCCAGTTTCCAGAACTAAGAAAATAAATTTCTGTTCTTCAGAAATTACATCATCCCAGGTATTTTGTTATAACAGTACAAAAAGGACTGAGACATAGATACCTAGTACTCCTTAATGAACTAGAACTAGGAGAAAAGCTATCTGAATAATATCTAATAATCATTATCTTCCTTCTACTTGTTCCTCCTTTACCACCCCTATTTCATTTAATAATATTGCTGCTTGCTCAGTCGCTTCATCTTAAACTTTACTATTATGTTTTATTCTTCAATACTACATTATTCTTCTCCCCAATTTGTTGCAACATCCTGATGAATCAACCTCGCCTAAAGATAAAAGTCATCTTCCACCTGAGAAAAGCATCCTCTTCACCTCAGAGCTTCAAGAAGAAAGTACACATGGTGCAGAAAAGGAAGATGTTCATCTAACCAGCCAAATCAGGCATAATCAACTTTGATAATGAAATAGTGACAGCTGGTGCAGGATGTTCAACTGCATATTCACTTCCACTATTCTATCTCTTACACGTGGCCCTTCTCCTTTCTGACTGCCACTGTCCTAACTAAAGTAGCATAACTTCTCACCTGGACAAAAGCAGGTGCCCAACTTTTGGCATCTGCCACTCCATTCTGTGCAGCGATTCTAGATGAATATTTGTCTCCATCATTGTAAGGTACTGAAATAACTTGGGGTAATGTAAGCAGAAAAAGAATTGTGTACAGAATACTAGAAGGCCCTCAGAATGAGTTGGAAGGCTATCGAATAAAGCTGAGGAAATTGAGAAAGATCAAATAAAGCCAGGGAGGGAGAAATAGAGTCAAGGTCATGTCATGAGAAGAGTTAGGGCAGACACGGCCACTGGTGCCAATACAATGGATGCTCAGCAGTACCTGGCTGGATACATTTTAACATTATGGATTGCTGTATGTCACTACTTTATTGCATTAATCCCTCAAGTCAAAGAACTACATAGGAGTTTCTAATTGGCTGAATTAAGGTGATGTGTCTCCTGCTTCAAGTGGGAAGAAGAAATGTCTGCCCTCTATTTGGTTTCCATAGTGGGAGACAGAACTCCACTTCAAATTAATACTACATAATAGAGAATTCTCCACAAATTGGAATGGTAATTGGATTCTTGGTAGCAAAACATAATAAGTTTTCACTGCATTCTTCTCTAAAGGAAACCCTAAGCCTTGTTACACCTCTTTCAAACTCATTAATGACTACTTATTGCCAACTCTATAAAATCACATTTATAAATATAAGTAACATCTAGGTAATAATCACACCATCTCCTGAATTTCCTTTCTAGACTTCTTTCTTTGAATTGATTCTTAATTGATCATTCCCCTATTCCATTGCTTCTATTATATAGTTCTTCCTGCGAGTAATTACCTTCCTTAATTCTCCTTTTACAAATGTTACACCACCTTCAACACTCCCTGAAATGCAACCTTTTCCAACAATTCCTTGTTTCCTGATAACTTCTCCTTTTCCAGAGGTCTGTAATGAATTCTTACGATTTTATGTTGCCTTGGCATCCATTTTGAATATAAGTTTAATTTTCTCATACTAAAAGCAGAGAGCAGTCACCCTTGACAGTTTTACAGCCCCACCCAGGTTCCTCAGTGTAGTCAGTCCAGATGTCTGCTTTATACAAATTCTTCCTGGCAACTACCTCCCTATAGAACAGTTGGATATAACCTACTCTACTGGCCCTGCTGACCCTCACTGTCTTCATGGACTGTGCAGATATATCACAGTGACCGCCTTTCAGTCACAGTGTGATCTCCTAGAACTCATGCCTGCTTGTTTTAAACTTACCAATTAAAAGGTTTCCTTAGGGAAACCTTTTTGGATAATGCCCTAGTCCCCAACAAAGGCACTGACCCATGGGCTTCTCTCCCTCTCCTCCCTCTACCCTGGTGCTGACTGATCTCCAGGCATGTTGTGTACCCCCAGAGCCTGTAAGTAATAAAATCTTTATTTCTATCTTGCATCCCTCCTAATCATTGAAGGGGTGCTACATTATCTTAAAGATCCTAAATTTAAAGAGTCCCAGTTTATAAGACTTACATTCCTCACAAATTATATTTTAATTATGTGTGTGCATCCTATCTCTCCCTCTAGATTGCAGTCTCTCAAAGAGCAGAACATGATTTATTTTTCACATTTATTCAAACATTTTTCACATAGGTGCCTAACAAATGCTGAGTTGATTGTGCAAATGTAACATTCAAAAGCAAATATAAAACAGAATAATTCACAAGCAGAAATGGGTTACAAAATTACCATGGAACAAAAAGATGAGGATGACACAATAAGAGAGATGAGCTCTACTTTACAAAAGCTCTTTGCAAACACAAAAGTCTGAGCATAATAAGTCATTCATTAAGCATTTACCTAATAAAAGTATTCATTTTCAAAAGATTCACTATATCCCTTAAAAAGTAAACTTGCTAGGAGTATTAAAATGTCACTTGATTTGCAAAAATAGTTAAACATCTATTGTATAAAGAAGGTGCACATGTACATAAATACAAAGGATGAAATCTTTTCATCAAACTCCTACTCTTCCAAAAACATTCTCTCTGGCTCTGTATTCTACGACTAAACAGAGAAGGGGGACAATGAGCTGGTTTAGCAAGCAGCTATAAATGGTGATTGAAGGGTTTGAAAAAAGATCTATTAAAAGAGGTCAAGAGAATGAATATTATTCAGCATGAAGATTAAAGGTTGATTTGAGACAATTTAATAACAATCATAAATACATGAAGGGCTCTCACACAGGGAATAATCACCAGCTGCTCTCCAACTCCAATTTGGACCACAACAAGAGAAAAATTATGTTAGATAAAAGAAAGAATTATTGATAGTAGGAATTATTTAATACTAAAATGGATAGCTAAGAAGAGTTGTGGACTCTCACACCTTGTAAGAGAGCTTTAAAACATTGCTGATGAAAACACACAACCTGCCTGGGGTAAAGGCACTAATCTCTCGAGGCTTTTCCCATTTCTAGAATCAGAGCTTTTTAAATTTATTTATCTTTCAGAAAATTTTACTTTTCTTTCAATTTATTATTTTGTCTAAGGAAAACTGTGTTGAAAGAATAATTTTAGGATTTGGTTATATTCTAATTTTCTTCCACATCCATCTTTAAGTTCTGCCATTTTGATAACTTTCTGGCATTTATCTGAGTGTTAAACTTGGGGAGAAGGTGAGCAAGAATATATGCAATATAAATTTTGAAATATTTTACAGTTAGCTTCTCTTATATTTCACACCCAAGAGGGTCCTAGCAAAGTATGATTCTTCTACCTCCATAGCTCTTCCTTCTCCCATGTCCCAGAGCTGGTATATATTTGGATCAGGGAATTCCTTCTGCTCTGTTGTTACTTCCCACAAGTTGTCTGTCACATTTAATGTAGGTCAAGAAAATTAATAAAAGGAGGCATAAAAATAATGTCGAGATAGCTACAACACAACTAGCCTCTAAGCTAACTGGGTTGCATATTACACTGAAATTTCCATTTGTTTTCAAGTATCTCCAAATGATCAGAGGAAACTAACCAAGTATGTTGAAAATCTCAGAATTTAAAGAAAAGTAGAATTTTTTCCCTAAATATCTACTGACAATACAATCAATTACAGGAAGTTAAAGAGTTGTTAAAACAATTCCACTAGTATATTAGTTGGGGTTCTCCAGAGAAACAGATCAATAGGATATATGCAGAAAGGGGACAGAAGGGGAGAGGTTTATTTTAAGGAATTGGCTCAAGATTGTGTGGGCTGGCAAATCTGTATAACAGGCCAGTTGGCTGGTTACTTGGGCAAGAATTGATATTGGAGTATTGAGTTCCATTTCTGTGTTATACAATCTTGAGGCACAATTCCTTCTTCAGGAAACCTCAGTTTTCATCCTAACAACTTCAACTAATTAGATGAGGGTCACCCACTTTTTAAAAATCCTAATTTATTTAAAGTCAACTACTTGTAGATGTTAATTACATCTACAAAACACTTTCACAGAAACATCTAGCCTAGTGTTTGATCAAACTGGCACCATAGCCTAACCAAGTTGACACATAAAATTTAACATTCACAAATGGGTTTCTCGATTTTAAATTTAGTAAGAAGGAGGTTTTTGCTGATTTCTTTGCTCAGAAATCCCTGCAATGAGCTCATTCTTAATAATAAGTATAGGCAATTTGCAAATAAGTCAATTTGCTTATTCATTCAGTTGACAAATGCTTGTTGAGTATTCCCAAGTCCTAGTACAATTCTAGGCACTAGGAATGTAGAAATAGAGAAGAAAAATAAGGCCCTCGCCATCGCAGACCTTACTACATTCATCTTGTTTGCAGTACTTATCACCATTCAACATTATATTGTATATCTATTAGATTATTTGTTTATTGATTTACCCCCCACAATAATATCATTTTCAACAAGTTAAGAACATTTTCTGTTTTATCATTGCTGTATGCCCAGCACACAGAACAGGTCCAAGTAGATAATAGGGAATGAAGATGTGTGCTAAATGAATTCAAAAATGGTCCAGCATAGCCTTTCCATCTTGAAGATGATAAAACAAAGACCCACAGAGGTTGACTTCTTAAAAGTCACACAATTTTAGTTACTCTACCAGGAACAGACCACACATATCTAGGTTCATATATCGTCTGATAAACCACACATATAAAGGCACATTCAACAAACATTTATAAAAACTGTGTCAATGTATGAAAATAATGATCCCAACAAAGAGCAATCACACTCATGAATTAGTCCAAGAGTATAATTCATTCTTTATCATCATTCTCCATGAAATAATGCCAGTTTGGGAACAGCACGGTGGCTCATGCCTGTAATCCCAGCACTTTGGGAGGCTAAGGCGGGTGGATCACGAAGTCAGGAGTTTGAGACCAACCTGGCCAATATGTTGAAATCCTGTCTACTAAAAATACAAAAAATTAGCCAGGCGTGGTGGCAGGCACCTGTAATCCCAGCTACTTGGGAGGCTGAGGCAGGAGAATCACTTGAACCTGGGAGGCAGAGGTTGCAGTGAGTCAAGATTGCACCCCAGCACTCCAGCCTGAGCAACAGAGCAAGACTCTGTCTCAAAAAAAAAAAAAAAAAAAGAATGTCAGTTTAATAACTAAAGCTATTACAGTTTAGTTCAAGTACTAAAGGTATCTATCTCAGTGTTCCTCCAAAAGTAACACTGCTTTTCTATTGAAATTTCATTTCATGTGGCTGAAATGGAACCAGATTCCTTTTCTTGGGTGCAGGAAAGGAGACACATAACACACCTAGGATAAACCACTCAGAGCACCCCACTCCTCATAAATTGGTTTAGAGAAGGCATATAGCCTGAAGGGAACCCATCAGAGGCCATCAATGAGAGAAAGGCCCACTCTTCCTCTGGGGTCACTAAGTGTAAAAACCCAAATGTGTGAAGCTGCTGGCAGCAATCTTTTTAATTATGTGGAAGAAGCCAGCCTATAAAGGATGTCAAGTTAGTAGGGAGGAAAACCAAAAGATAGAGAAAGAAAAATATAGAAACCTAATGATACGACTTAGGGGCCTGGATCCAGCTCTACCTGAATTTTCTATTTTAATTACTTGGCAATTAATACATGTATATTTTATTAAGAACATTTAATGAAATGTGTCATAAATATAGTTCTACAAATGTAAACTCTATGAATGCAGAGATTTTTGTACATTTTGTTCACCACTGTATCATTAGCACCTAGAATGGTACCTTAGCTTCTGAAAGGCATTCAATAAATATTTGAAATAATAAATCCCATGTTCATGATGTGTACAGCACCAGGCTTAAAACCTGCAAAGAAAGTCAAGTCAAGATTTCTGGTAATGATATAAATTACAAAGCCCAAAAGAGTTACCATGCGCTGTGATACCTGTTGTCTCATTAATCATAAACACAGTAGATAGTCATTATTATCCTCATTTTACAAATGAGGAAATTGAGCTCAGAGAGGTTAATTAATTTGCTTAAGGTCATACAGTAAATGATGGAGCTGGGACTGAAGCCCAGGTGACCTGTCTGACTCTACTGTCTGCATGTGTTTCATTCATTAATTACAATACTATTTTATTTTGTAAAATATTTTGCCAGTGTAATTAGTCACTTGACATGCAACAAGGAAAATTTAACCAAAACCTTTGTAAATAAGAATTTCAAAGACCTAGAGGTAAAACAACTTTTACCAAATCAAGCAGCAAGGATAGGACAGCTGTAAATGGAATACAAGATTCACCACTCATTTAGCCCTTTGTGTCATATTTCAAAACATCTTCTAAACACTAAGAGAATACACTGAAAGCTAAATTATATACACGGAATATCTGCAACATATCTCATGGAACCCCTCACAGAGTATTAGATTTAGAGGCCAGGTGCGGTGGCTCACACCTGCAATCCTAGCAGTTTGGGAGGCCAAGGCAGGTGGATCACCTGAGGTCAGGAGTTCAAGACCAGCCTGGTCAACATGGTAAAATCCTTTCTCTACTAAAAATACAAAAAAAAAAATTAGCCAGATGTGTTGGAGGGTACCTGTAATCCCAGCTACTCAGGCGGCTGAGGTAGGAGAATTGCTTGAATGTGGGAGGTGAAAGTTGCAGTGAGCCGAGCTCATGCATCTGTACTCCAGCCTGGGCGACAGAGCAAGACTCCATCTCAAAAAAAAAAAAAAAAAAAATAGGTAAGAATTAGCAGGTAGTTCTTCCCACAAGGTTACACTTAAATGTATGGGTGTTTAAAGGGTACTTGGTAGCCTTTAATGTGATTGTGTACAATTTGCCATCACTCACGCTGTATAATCATGTCTTTCTATGACCAATGACATTGAAGGGAATGATTTTGTTTCCTTTTCCTGAAAAACGGTATCTTAGTATCCAATCTATCTAGTTCTGCTTCTGAAAGTCATATAGAGCAACAGGAATAATGAAGGAGAAAAACAGCTACATTTCTAGTAAAAATAGGAGATAGAGAAAACCCAAGAATCATTAAGCATCTGTAACCCTGGGCAATGACTCCCCAGAATGGCAGAATTGACTGGACTTACAGATGCTGTACAGGAAGTACAGAATTTGCATATATTAGAGAGATTGATGGAGAATTAGGGTTGCAGAGGTGTTTGAAGATCCAAAAAATCACCAAAAATATTCACCCCTAGATAAACAGGGCACCACATGAATGGGAAATACTGTGGGTACATCAGAAAGTAAATGGCAACACTAGGAAACAGAATATCAATACCTAGATTCTGGGCAAGTATTGCTTAATGAAGAACCCAGCAGAAAACAATGTAAGGGAGCAGCAAAGGGGCTGCAGGGAATTATAGGAAGTGCCAAAGTCTTGGGTCTGGAAGAGTTCAGAAATTTTGCACAAATAACTCTTTCAGGAAGGAGTGTTACACTAAGAGAAAACTTCTAGAGAAGCCGCTGAATACAAAGAACAGGTTTGCTGAGGTAGTGAGAGCAATAGAGACAAAAATTCCAGAAGGGTGCTGCCAAACAATTTGTAAAGTCACCTAGTAAGTCAAAGGCTATGAGGAGATATGGGAGAGACAAAATTGAGGGTGGGAGTCTTGCTAAACCTTACTGGGCTCCAAGAGTGGCTCCCCAGAAGAAAGGACTTTGTTTCCAGCCCCTGACCCTGACTCCAGAGGAGGGAAGTCTTGAATTATGAAACCTGGAAAGCTCTTTTCCAATTCAACTTCACCCTAAAATAATTTCCCATCACCAGTTCAGGAAAATCCGTTTGGCTTAAACTGCATAACAGAAAACAAATGTGGTTTGTTTCCATACCATCAAAGGGTGAAAATAAGTAGCTAAATTTCTCAACAAGCAATGAAAACTCAGAAATTTTGTTTTGAAGCAGATTAAGTTATTAAACACACATACACACGCACACATGCACACACACACACACACAAAACAGACATGGGGGACTCATAGAAGACAGGCCTAGAAACAGAAGGATGTGCAGAACTCCAAAAAGAAATTTAAAAAAAAAGGACTAATTTTAGAAACAAAGATAAAGTAACAAGAGCTACAATGAACAACAGACACCACAGAAAGATTAGTAATTACAATATAAAAAAGAAATGTGAATAAAATGGAACATATTAGAAAAAAGAGAAGTGAATAGATATAGAACGGAAGTAAAGAAGATCCAACATGTATTTGAAAGCCCTGGCTCGGGGGGGGGGGGGGGCGGGGGGCGCGGAAGATAATGAAAAACAAAGAAATATTTGAAATTTTAATTATTTGTGATAGTTTTCTTTAATGAGACATAAAATAAAGAATACACATTCTGAAACGGTATAATATGTATCAGTGATAACACCCAGGTCAACACCAAGACAATCCCCAGAAAAATTATTAAAAAACAAACATAAAGAAAGAAAGGTTATTTGCTTATTCAGGCAACTAGATCAAGACACTTATAAATGATAGAAAACAAAGTAGCATCAGACTTCTCACTGCAACAACAGAAAATATTAAAGAAACACCTACAAGTTACTCAAAAAAAGAAAATGTGAGGCAAGCATTTTATTTTAATCTAAGCTCCCCTTTAAGTATAAAGACAATGATCTTCTGAACATTAAAAATCCCAGGGTATGTTTCTCTAATTTCCCTTTCTGGGGAATCTATTATGGGATAAGCACCAGACAATCAAGAAATTATTGGAGAAACTTTGTTGAAAGTTGATGGTACACAATAATTAGATTTAACAATAAAATTGAGGCTAAAAATAGGGAGTAGTGCTAAAGAATAGCACACAAATATTAGTATGATCTAGCAATATAAAATAACACAAAATAAAATTTAATTAACAGAGAGATAAGAGGAAAAAAAACTAAATTCCTTGAATGTCCATAAATTATGGCTTGGAATATTGATATTTAAACTCAAAAAGCTTTAGCATATTTGAAAGTACAAAAATCAACACTAAGATAAAGCCATTCGTGAAAATTAGATAACAGAAGAGAGACAAGGGAAAGGAAGGAAAAGTTTCCACTCTAAATTTATTCTTGATGATAAACAATGTAAATAAAGGGGCATTATTTGTATTATGTAAGATATTAATGTAAAAGTAACCACTAAAACAAATTACAAACTTTCCTAAATTTCCAAGAATTCTAAAAATAGAAGAAAAAAAAGGACATAGCATCGTGATTGAGCCCTCTTTCTTTTATATATTTGCACAATTACCTATTTCTGAATATATATAGAATGATATTATAGACCTAGGATCAAATTTTCCAGTCATATCAACAAATGTAAATGTGGTGAACTCATCTAATATATAAAAAGATTTTCACATTAGCACTAAAAGTAAAATACAACCTGATAAGGAACAAAAGAGAGTCACCTAAAACAAAATGACTCAGAAGTGTTAAAATTAAAGGATTGGTAGAAATTTGCAAAGAGGCTGTTAAGGGCTCAACTGTGTTTCCCCAAAAAATTAGTGTGTTAAAGTCCTAACTCCCAGTACCTCAAAATGAGACTGTATTTGGAGACAGGGCCTTTAAAGAAGTACTTAAGGTAACATGATATCATTTGGAGCAAGCATGCATCCTTATAAGAGAAAATTAGGACATCCATGCAAAAAGGGAAGATCATGTGAAGACACAGGGAGAAGAGCTCAATCTACAAGCTAAGGAGAGAGATCTCAGAAGAAACCAACCCTGCCAAAAACTTGATCTTGGACTTCCAGTTTCCAGGATTGTGAGGAAAAATTTCTCTTGTTTAAGACATACCATCTGCAGTATTTGTTACAGCAGAACTAGCAAACTAACACAAAGACCAATGCTCTGACCCTCACAATATGAACAAGCCAGATAAACGATAAATTATATTACAGTATTTTTTAAATCCATCTGAACTGAGGATGCAAAGAGATACAAAATAATAAATTTTTCTTCTTAGGAGAGAAAATATTCACAGTTTTTGTTCCTTCTTAGTAGAGCTATGGGGTCTAGAGGGAAACATTCCAGACAGAATTTTAAAAATAGCCCAATTTTTAATCAAACTTTTGATGGCTAAATATGGGCTGGTAGATGAGTTAGCATCACTAGAAACACCAAATACAAAGTGAGTATTCCCCGCTAGCCTCCTCTTCAGCAGATCTTTGCTGAAGACACAGGATAAAAGGCTATAGCAGGGCAGGAGGGCTGGGGGAGATCTCCCCTGAGGTTCAACTGAACTTCTGCAAGAGCAAAACAGCAGGTTGGAGAAGGCCATAAGTAAGGTACAATTGCTGAATGAAATCCTTTCATAGGACTCCAAAGGATGGGAAGGGACAGTAGAGAGGGGACAGAGATCCCAGAATGCAGAAACTAAACAGTAGAAATTGAGAAAGGACAACTCACCATGACCCAAAAAGCTAGAATCCATGGAGTAAAACAGGGAACTCTCTCCTAGGTCAGGAAGTTGACTGGGCTGAATAGCGTAAATAGAACTTCCCACAGAAGGCAAAGTCCTGAACCCATCTTCAGAATATTTGTAACCAATGAGGAACTAAATCAAGGTAAAGCTGCAACACAACCCAGACCTAGCCCAGTTACAGGTTAGATTGACTTAGCCACACACATGTAGTGTTCCAGTGTTGCGGGAACTCAGGGACCCTGAATGGAAGGACAGGCTGGAGCCACAGCAGAGGAACATAAATTTTGAAGATTTCATGGACATTTATCAGTTCCCATATAATACTTTTATAATTTCTTATGCCTGTCTTTACTTTAATCTCTTAATCCTGTTATCTTTTTAAGCTGAAAATGTACATCACCTCAGGACCACTGTGATAACTGTGTTAACTGTACAAATTGATTGTAAAACATGTGTGTTTGAACAAAATGAAATCAGTGCACCTTGAAAAGAACAGAATAACAGCGATTTTAGGGAACAAGGGAAGACAACCATAATGTCTGATTTCCTATGGGGCAGGCAAAAGAGCCACATTTTCTTCCTGCAGAGAGCCTATAAACGGAAGTGCAAGTAGGAAAGATATTGCTAAATCTTTTTCCTAGCAAGGAATATTAATATTAATACCCTGGGAAAAGAATGCATGCGTGGGGGGAGGTCTATAAACGACTGCTCTGGGAATGTCTGCCTTATGCGGTTGAGATAAGGACTGAGATACGCCCTGGTCTCCTGCAGTACCCTCAGGCTTACTAGGGTGGGGAAAATCTCTGCCCCGGTAAATTTATGGTCAGACCGGTTCTCTGCTCTTGAACCCTGTTTTCGTTGTTTAAGACGTTTATCAAGACAACACGTGTACCACTGAACACAGACCCTTATCAGTAATTCTGCTTTTGCCCTTTGCCTTGTGATCTTTGTTGGACCCTTATCATTAGTTCTGCTTTTGCCTTTTGTCCTCTTCCCTCAGAAGCATGTGATCTTGTTAGACCCTTATTAGTAGTCCTGCTTTTTGCCCTTTGAAGCATGTGATCTTTGTACCTACTCCCTGTTTTTACACCCCCTCTCCTTTTGAAACCCTTAATAAAAACTTGCTGATCTGAGACTCAGGTGGGCATCACGGTCCTACTGATATGTGATGTCACCCCCGGCGGCCCAGCTGTAAAATTCCTCTCTTTGTACTGTCTCTCTTTATTTCTCAGCTGGCTGACACTTATGGAAAATAGAAAGAACCTATGTGGAAATATTGGGGGCGGGTTCCCCCAATATTCCAGGAGAAGGGAGTTGCCATTTTTGGAGGTAAACATTTATGAGTTTCTAATTTTTTTACACAATGTTCAGCATACAATAAAATATCACCAGATATGTGAAAAAAGAAGAAAATGAAATACTCAATAGAAGATGTACAGATAATCTAGATAATAGAATTATCAGATCAGATAGAGGCAGTAAAATAACCATAATTTTGCTTTTTAACATTTTTATTTTTCAATTGACAATAAAATTGTATATGTTTATCATTACAGCATGTTGTTCTGAAATATGTATACATTGTGGAATAGCTAAATTAAGCCTAGTTAACATTGCATTACTTTAAAACATAGCAGAAAAGATGAAAATATAGAGATGAGAAATTTCAGTAGATAAAATATAGACAAAAAAAGAACTAAGTTGAGATGCCAGAACTAAATTATGCAAAATAATAAATTTAAAAAGCATTCAATGAGGTTAACAGCACACCAGACACAGCAGAAGAAACATAGTTAGCAGAGTTCAAAAAGGGTGAATAGAAAGTATCCAATCTAAAACAGATAAAAAGAGTGAAAAAAACTAGAGTACCTGAGATCTGTAAGACAATATTAAACACTTCAATTGGCATGTAATTGGAATCTCAGAAGAGAGACGTTGTGACAGAAATGTTTTAACAGATAACCAAATATTTATAAATTATATGAAAAGATTAAGAAAACTGTAATAGGTAATTAGTAAAAATTATGAAAATGAAATGAATGGAAAAATTTTTAAAGCAGACAGAAGAAAAAATACTCAAGAGAGAAACTAAGAATCACAGTTGATTTCTGTTAAGTGACAAAAGCCAGGTACAGAAAAGCACACAAAATATTTACAAGCATTTGTAAGAAAGGACAGAAGCAAATAATAGAAGATGATAGATGATTAGATACATAGATAGACAGACACATATATACATACATAGAATGGTTGAATGCCCTTAAATTGGTAATAACTTGCTCTGTGTCAGAAATAGAGAGCATGAAGAAGCCATAACAGGGCAACAGTAATATGATAGTGTTTGAGGATCACATAAAATCTTTGTGAGTTCACAACTAGAAACAAGCTATGACAATAATATCTTGAAAAGAAAAAAAAAAAAAAAAAGAACTCAACTTCCAGAAATAAGATTTAATAACAGAAATGGTAGCCTTTTTCCTTAATGATACGCATTGGTTTTACTACTAGTATCTCTAATGCTCATGTAATTAAATAAATAGTTTGATATTTTTTCTTCAAAAGAACAATGAATAGTATGCTTGTTTTATTAAATACAACTTTATTGTGTTATTATTATAAAAACAATATACATTCATAAAAGAAAAACAAATACAGCTAAGTGAAAGGTAATAATAAAATAATTATCACCCATGACCATGCTACCAAGGTATCACTGTGCAGTATATCTTCCTATAGGTATGTAGATAGGTAAGTAGGTACATAGGCAGGTAGAGAGATGATGAGAGATAATAATAGATAATAGATGGATGGATAACTACAAATATTAATATCTATATAGATGGAGATTGATGAAGATAGAAAGATAGAGATTACCTTTATAAAACTGTATTATACTACACTACACTACATCTGGTTTTAATTAAATAAAATTATGAAGAATTTCCTTTGCAAGGACCTCTTGTCATTTTCAGGGACCAAAACATCAGCATTATCATTTCTGTAAAAGCCCACTGAAATCAGTAACAAAGGTCTCCTTCTAAATGTGTCTGAATTGCTTTCACTTACAACTTCAGGAAAGAAAGCCTCCTAAGAGTAAAATCCATGCTTCTTTTCACTAAATCTAAACCATTGCATTAGTGTAGACCAAGACAAACACAAAATATCACAATAATGCTTTGGGGGATCTACACTTCATTAAAGATAATCCACTACAATATGACAAAACATAAGGTAGTTATTCTTTCTGCAGCAACACAGATGAAGACTTTATTTTAAACCCATAGCAGATTGAATTTTTCCATGGTGTTTTCTTTAAACTGCCTTGCTTAATCTGGAAATACATTAAAACACTCATCTACCAGCTGTGCTGGTTTCAGCTGTTGCAAATTGATGATTAGCTTCCTCCTGACAATATTTTCTTCTCATAAAATTTTAGAACTGACTGAAACAATACTAAAATTCTGAAATGGAAAATACAACTTATTTAACATTTTTAAACTATTTTACCTTTAAATTATTTGAATAAGATAAAACTATTAAATTAGAAAACATTAATTAGGTGTTAACTTGCAATGTTTTATTCTTCCAGATAAAATTCAAAACATTATCACACCAAAGCCAGGTAAACAGGCATAATTATTAGCTGCAATTGCCTCCATAAATGCTATCACAAAATGTGTAATGTTGGTAGCAGTCTCAGAACTTGTTAGTAACTTAAGGCAATTTTGGTATTAAAAATGCAGCAGACTTTTACTTTCTCTGCCATCTGACTTAAAGGACAAGTACTTTCTTTTAGTCAAATTTAATTTTGTATTTAAAATTTAATGAATTGGTTAAAAGAAAATCATATAGATTTAAAAAAATTATTATTTCCAGAAGGTTCTAAGCAAGGTTGGCAAACTATGACTTATGGACAATTGTCTCTTTTTGTAAATAAAATGTTATCAGAGTACAGCCACACCCATTCATTTCTATATTGTCATTGGCAGATTTTACTTGACAGCAAAGTTGAGCAATTGCCATCGAGAATTTATATCTTACAGCAAAGTTGAGCAATTGCCATTGAGAATTTATATCTTTCAAGCCTAAAATATACTACCTAACCATTTAAGAAAAGGATTACCAATTCTTGGATTAAATAAAGAGTTTCAAGTCAACTCTGACCCCTATCTCATCATACTAATGTGTTCAAGAAAGAGAAAAAATAAAAGAAGGTATAAAAACATAACATGGTCTCCAGATTGAATCAGTTGTGGGATTTTGTTTGTTTTAAACTGCACCTCAGCATTCAGCACTTCATTTGTCCCTTTAAATGACCCAGATCTGGTATGAATTTCCTTCTTAGCACTGAAATGTTCTCCATTGCAAATTTCTGATTACCATTTTGATTAAAATATTCACCCTTTTTACTGACAGTATCTCACACCTGTTCTTATTTTTATTTGTATTATTTGTATTTCCTACAATTTATACTAATCAGTACCAAATAAAGTGAAAGTTAATTAACTTTGCCTCTTTCCAAGACTGGGAGGTTGACCAAATTACTCAACATCTAATACATTAAGACTAAAGAACATTCTAAAATCATTTATGGTTGAAAATTATTTCCTTATAGAATTCTACAAGTTCCTATGGGTAGGCAGTCATAGCGGTCTTGGTAAACTGAATATGTCCTAACTGATGAGCCTCCTTGATTACTCATGCTGACTCATATGTATGAGACTGAAAATCTTTGAATTATCTTACAAATTTTAATGGGGAAGATTTTTTATTTTTTTTGAGATGGAGTTTTGCTCTGTTGCCCAGGCTGAAGTGCAGTGGTGTGATCTCAGCTGCCTCAGCCTCCCAAGTAGCTGGGATTACAGGCATGCTCCACCATGCCCGGCTAATTTTGTATTTTTAGTAGAGACAGGGGTTTCTCCATGTTGGTCAGGCTGGTCTCGAACTCCTGACCTCAGGTGATCCGCCAGCCTTGTCCTCTCAAAATACTGGGATTACAGGCATGAGCCACTGACCCCGGCTTGGGAAGAATGTTATGACTGAGTACTCATTGCTATTGTGAGATTAATAAGTAGCTGCAGAAGATAAACTAGTCACACACTGCATTTTTTACATTTCATTTGACAACAAATTTAGAAAATAACTCTAACAAGAATAACAGAACAGAATTAGAGAACGATAGAAAAACAAGTCCAAATTCACAAAAATCCTTCAGAGCCATTTTTTAGTGAATTCTAGTTCTGTGGGTTCCAAAGCTTACTACATATTGGATAACCTAGGAAATGTACATGACAAAATAACCTAATACTATGGGCTCTCCCCATAAAATTCTGATTCAGTAGTTCTCTTGTGGTATTCTGGGGTATATAGTTTTAACAAATACGTTGTTATGATAGATGGATATGGATATCTATTTGGGAACATGATACAGTTGCTTTCAATACTATAACACTAAGGAATAACAGTCAAATCTGGTTATTCGTTTGTTTGTTCTTTCCGAAGCAGCAATGTTTTGCAATCAGCTTGTGTGAAGGTTAATTTTATGTGTCAATTTGACTGGGCCATGGGGTGCCCAGATATTTCATCAAAGATTCTGAGTGCTTCTTTGATAGTGTTTTTAAATGAGATTCCCATTTAAATTGGTAGACTGAGTAAAGTAGATTTCCCTTCATGATGTGGATGGATCTCATCAAATCAGTAGAAGGCCTGAATAGATAAAGGATGACCCTTCCCTCAGAAAAAGAGAACATTCCTGCATGATGGCTTTCAAATGAGGATATCAACACTTCCTGGTTCTACAGCAGCCTTTAGACTTGAACAGGGACATTGGCTCTACAGTTTTTGGACTTGCCAGCCTCCATGATTATGTGAGTCAGTTCCCTATAATAAATCTCTTTAGGAATATAGACAAATAGATAAATATCCTATTGGTTTTGTTTATCTGGAGAACCTCAAGTAATACACTATGGAAAAGAGGAAAATCAATCCTCTAAAAGTCTACAATCCTACTATTACACTGACCTTTAAGTTAAAAAAAGAAAAAGAAAGAAAGAAAGAAAGCCCACAATCTTTCATTGTTATTCAACTTTATTACTGTCAAGTCCAATGATCCTGGACAATTCTCTTGGATCTTGTCTTCTTCCATTTTCTCACCTGTTAAATGTTAAGGATACCTCCCTGGCTACCTCACAGAATTATGAGGGCATATACCATATACCTTGAAGAAAGTAAAGGAGAAATATGAGAGTAAACGTGACTGATTGAGCACACATTCAGTTCCACTCCCTCTGAAGTGAAAATAATAGCAGTAGAGTATCTTTAAAGAATTATACCACTAAAAACAAAGGGAAATGAAGAAGAGACTATACCAGCAAAATTTAAGAAGCTGGAAAGCAGAAAGTTCAGTGGTAAATGACTTAGCCACAAAAGGGAAAGCCAAATCCTAAATAAGCATGTAAAGTTCATGTGTAACCCAATTTGCATGGCAGAATTCTCAAAGGTTCAAGACTGAATGAAAGTAGAGGTAAAATTAGGACCAAAAAATGGAGGAAAAAAAAAAAAAAAAAAGCAGAAGTGGTTGACAGTTTTCTTTAAGACCTAATAAGTGCCAGAATGTTTTTAACCAGATGACCATCTCTCTCCTCCTCCATCAGAAAAATGGAAGTTTATTCTCAAGAAAGGACCTTGGGACTGGGGGACCCCAGGCACTATTGAAGGTGAGATTACCATATGAAATCAAGGGAACATTTCATACCAAATATTTCAAGTTCCAGCTCAATTCTCCAAATCAGCTCACAAAACACTGGCAGCCAAGCTTATACTCTATGGATAGATAAATGAAAGATTCTTTATACTGATTCTGACCAGACCAAGAGAAAGAAACCTCAAGAAGTTCCCCAACTAACATGCCAATCAGATACCTAATAGTGCACCCATAGCCTCCAATCTCTCCCAAGTACACAGAACTTGCAGTCAGCATGTTTGTGCTTCAGAAAACACCTGTAGAAAGTCTCTAATGGGAAAGACAGACACAAACAGAGAACAACTAAAACTAGGAAGAACCAGCATCTAAACAGAGAGAAGAAAAAGTTTAAAAACTATAATTAGGTCTATAATGAGTATGTAATGTGGAATATGTTTATATAATTAAGTTTCTGATTAACTTTCATCATAATTTCAGAGATTTAACATTCCAGTTTTTGAACTATGAAAATATTCTGCTCAAGAACATAATAAAATAACATCACACCATTCACCATAATACATCCCTTCATAAACTCAGCCATATATATGTATCTAATTATCTCACACAAGCATAAGACTAATCTGATTGAACAATGAAAGCAAGGCATAAAATGTTCTGAAGGAAACATTTTCTGTTACACTCAAAGCTAATTCCAATTGGGACATTTGTTTATGATACATTTAGGGAGAAATTTGAATATACATATTTGAATATATATACAGACACACCTCATCTTAATGCATTTCACTTTATTTCACTTCACAGATATTATATTTTTTACAAATTGAAGGTTAGTTGCGACCCTGTGTCAAGCCTATTGGTGCCATTTTAACAACAGCATGTGCTTACTTCATACCTGTGTCATATTTTGGTAATTCCCACAATATTTCAAACTTCTTCATTATTAGTATACATGATATGGTGATCTGTGATCAGTGATCTTTGATGTAACTATTTTAATTCTTTTGGGGCACCACTATCTTATTTAAAAATGTTGTGTATGTTCTGATTGCTCCACTGACTGGCCATTCTCCCATCTTTATCCCTCTTTTCCTATTCCCTGAGACAAAACAGTTTTGAAAATAGGCCAATTAACAATCCTACAATAACTTCTAAGAGTTCAAGTGAAAGGAAGAGTCACACATCTCTCATTTTCAATCAAAAGCTATAAATGATTAAGCTTACTTAGAAAGGCATGCCAAAAGCTTACATAGGACAAAAGCTAGGCCCTTTGCACCAAAAAGTTAGCCATGCTGTGAATGCAAAGAAAAAGTTATTGAAAAAACTCAAGGCCAGGCACAGTGGCTCATGCCTGTAATCCCAGCACTTTGGGAGGCTGAGGCAGGTGGATCGCTGGACATCAGGAGTTCGAGACCAGCCTGGCCAAAGTGGTGAAAACCCATCCCTTCTAAAATTAGCTGGGCACGGTGGTGCATGCCTGTAATCCCAGTTATCAGGAGGTTAAAGAAGGAGAATCGCTTGAACCCAGGAGGCAGAGTTTGCAGTGAGCTGAGATCATGCCATGCACTCCGACCTGGGCAACAGAGTGAGATTCCATCTTAAATAAATAAATAAATATATAAATAAATAAATAAATAAAAGTGCTACTCTGTGAGCACACAAATGATAAGAAAGTGAAACAGACTTATTGCTGACATGAAAAAAGTTATGGTGATCTGGACAGAAGATTAAAACAGTCACAACATTTCCT
Organism: Rhinopithecus bieti; assembly: GCF_001698545.2. Lineage (NCBI taxonomy): Eukaryota > Metazoa > Chordata > Mammalia > Primates > Cercopithecidae > Rhinopithecus > Rhinopithecus bieti. The sequence continues at coordinate 644,765 of NW_016809534.1, read as the reverse complement.
CAAGCCAAAGCCTAATATAGAGCAAAGACCTACCACTCTTCAATTCTATGAAGGCTGAAAGAGGTGAGGAAGCTGCAGAAGAAAATTTGAGAGTGGCAAAAGTTGGTTGATGAGATTTAAAAATAGAAACTATCTCTCTATCATAAAAGTACAGAGTGAAGCAGCTGATGTAGAAGTTGCAGCAAGTTATTCAGAAGATCTAGCTAAGATCATTGATGAAGGTGGCTACACTACATGACAGATTTTCAAAGTAGATGAAACAGCCTTCTATTGGAAAAAGATGCCATGTAGGACTTTCTAAGCTACAGAGGTGAAGTTTCCTGGTTTCAAATGACAGACCGACTCTCCTATTAGGAGCGAATGCATTTGGTGACTTTAAGTTGAAGTCAATGATCATTTACCATTCTGAAAGTCCTAGGGCCCTTAAGAATTACACTAAATTGAGTTAGTCTGTGCTCCATAAATGGAACAACAAGGCTCATATGACAGCACATCGGTAAACAGAATGGGTTACTGAATATTTTAAGCCCACTGTTGAGAATTACTACTCAGAAATAAAATTTTATATATAAACATATATATATATCCTTTCAAAATATTACTGCTCATTGATAATGCAGCTGGTCACCCAAGAACTCTGACAAAGATATACAAGGAGATTAATGTTGTTTCATGCTTGTGAACACAACATCCACTCTGCAGCTCATGAATCAAGGAGTCATTTCTATGTGGAAATCTTATTTAGGAAACACATTTCATAATGCTACAGGTGTCACAGATCGTGATTCCTCTGATGGATTGGGGCATTGAAATTTTTCTGGAAAGGATTCACCATTCTACATGCCATTAAGGATATCCATGATTTGTGGGAAGAGGTCAAAATATCAACATTAGCAGGAGTTTGGAAGAAGTTGATTCTAATCTTCATGGATGACTTCAGGAGTTCAAGACTTCAGTGGAGGAAGTAACTGCAGATGTCGTGGAAATAACATGATAACTAGAATTAGAAGTGGAACCTGAAGATGTGACAGAATTGCTGCAATCTCATGATCAAACTTGAATGGATGAGGAGTTGCTTCTTAAGGATGAGCAAAAAAAGTGTTTTTTTAAATTGAGATTGAATCTACTCTTGGTGAAAATGCAGTGAACACTGTTGAAATGACAGCAACATACTTAGAATATTACATTGATTTATTACATATATTACATGAAGTTTGATTACAATCAAACTTCATTGATAAAGCAGTGACAGGGTTTCAGAGGATTGATTTCAATTTCAAAAGAAATTTCACTATGAGTAAAATGCTATCAAACAGCATCACAAGCTCCAGAGAAATATTTCATAAAAGGAAGAGTCAGTTCATGTAGCACACTTCATTATTGTCTTATTTTAAGAAATTGCTACATCCACTCCAACCTTCAGCCACCACTACCCTGATCAGTCAGCAGCCATCAACATGGAGGCAAGACCACCCCACCAGCAAAAAGCTTACAACTCACTGAAGGCTCAGATGATTGTTAGCATTTTTAGCAATAAAGTATTTTTAATTAAGGTATGTATATTGTTTTTTAGACATAATAGTATTGTACACTTAATAGACTACAGTATAGTACAAACATAACTTTTACATGTTCTAAGAAACCAAAAAATTCATATGACTCATTTTATTGCAATATTCCCTTCATTGCAGTGGTCTGGAACCAAATCCACAATATCTCTGAGGTATGCCTATTTGTGTGTGTGTGTGTGTGTGTGTGTGTGTGTGTGTGTACACAGCCTCAGAGAGATCTGACTGCTTCTGCACTTGCATTCTCCCCAGTCTTTCCCCATCACAGTGACCAGACAGATCCTACTAAAATATAACCCTGAATCATATCATTATTCTTCTCAGAACCTTTCCATCTCATTTACTGTAAAGGCCATTTTTTTTACAACAAGCTACATAGTCCTAACTTTTCTCTGGCCCCTCCCTCTCTGACTTTTTTCTGCCTGTCTCACTCCCTTGCAGACACCTTGACCTCCCTGGTGCTTCCTAAAAAGTGTATTCCCTTATTAGAACTTTGGTGGCGGCTGTTCACTCTGCTTGGAATGCTCTTCCACAAACATTCATGTAACTCATGCCCTCAAGTCTATATTTGCTGAAAATATCACCTTTTCAATAAGGCCTACCCAGATCATACCATTGCAAACCACAACCCACCACCACTTTGAATTAGTCAGTAATCTCAAACCATTCTACTCTGTGCTTTATATTTTTCACATCCTATATTATTTATTCATTTATTATCTTCATTGTTCAATGTCTTTCTCTCTCTGCTAAAAAATACGTTCTACTATAGAAGGGCTATATGTCTGTTTTGTTTACTTATATATCTCAAATACATAATATGTTTTTTGAAATAACTACATATGTAAAATGATGCTTATTACATAGTAGGAACTCAATAAATATTTGCTGATGGAATAAATTAATATTGAATGAGAAGACTGGGATGCTTCTGAAAAATGTGTACAAATCAGAGAATAATAAAGCTTTCTGGAAAAACTAAAATATGGCATTATAAATGAAAAGCTCAACAGAAGAAAAAGCATAGCATAGCAAAAAGACCAAGAGATGAGAACTATCAGAGAAGAAAAAATAAGAATATTAAAAGGTTTGGTTCAAGAAGTTAACATGAGAATAATAGTCATTCAGGGGAAAAACGAGAATAGAAAATACAAATCAAGAGAAATATTAAAAAATAATTCAGGAAAATTTCTAAGAATAAAAAAATAAGTTTCTATTTTGAAAGGGCCCATCAACTTCACAGTGCAATGGATGATGATGAATGACAATAGACCCACACCTGTCAGTGCGTATCACCACGACATTTTCTGGACACTATGTAGAAAGATACTAAAAGTGTCCCGAAGAAAAACAACAGTTCCAATACAAAATCAAGACCCAGAATGGCCTTGATTTTCCAAAGCAACACTGGAAGCTGGAAGGCAACTGAAGCATATTTCCAAAATTCTAAAGAAAAATTATTTTCAACCCAGGATACTATAATATAAAAAATAACTCAAGCACAAGGATAGACTAAAGATACACATAAATATCTTAAAATATATGGAAGACTTCAAAAAATGAAAACTAAAAACTTCCATTGCTCTTTTTCTTAGGAAATGACTGGAGGAAGTAGTCTACAAAGGTTAGAGACATGCTAAGAGAGGGGAAGACCTGGGATTCATGAAACAGAGACATCAATTCAAGAGAGAAACAAAGGGATAGCCCAGGATAACAGTATTATGAATTGAATTGTATCCCCTCCAAAACACGTTGAAGTCCTAACCACCACAACCTGTGAATGTGACGCTACTTGAAAATAGGGTCTTTGCAGATGTAATCAAGTCGAGGTCATGCTGCAGTAGCGTGAGTCCTGGATCCAATCTGACCCATGTCCTTATAAAAAGAGAGAAATTTAGGCCCACACACACACAGAGAGAGATACACAGAATGCTGCATGAAGGCAGAGATTAAAGTAATGCATCTACAATGCCAAAAATTGCTGGCAATTGCCACAAACAAGGAGAGAAGCATAAAACAGATTATCTCTCAGGGAATTCCAAAAGAGCCAACCCTATCAAAACCTTGACTTTGGACTTCTAGCCTGCAGAACTTGAAGGAATACATTTCTTGATTTTTTAAGTCTTCAAGTTTGTGGTTACAGCATCCCTGGGGAACTACTCCAGAAGGTGAGGGGAGGGGAGATACTAGGAAGATAGATATACAGTCACCTTAGAAAACACTCAGTCCCAATAGGAACAGTTCAGACAGTTCTGGGAGAGTGACATGAGGAGATGAAATTGACAGAATAACTGGTGGTTTAATGTATTGAAAGAAAGCATAAACAACTAGGGAAAATTTGAGGTACAGAGAAAAAAAAGCAAATGGGGAAAAAAAAAAAAAACAAAGACCAATTCAGGCAAAACAATAAAGGTGCAACAAGAGAAAGAAATTATATTCTTTCTTTATGTTCAGCTGTTATAATGGTTAATTTTATATGCCAATCTGAAGGGTGGTTTGGAATTAGATTAATATATAAATAAATATGTATTTTCTATGTGTATGTGTATATATTTACATACCTATTAATTTCATTCCAGTCTCATTCCATACACACACACACACACACACACACACACACACACACCCCTTGAGTAAAGCAGATTGCCTTCCCCATTGTGGTTTGGACTCATCCAATCAGTTGAAGACCTGAATAGAACAAAAACCCCAGCCTCCCTGAACAAGGGGAAATTCTCCTGCAGACTGCCTTCACACTCCATGTGCACCAATGGCTCTCCTGAGTCTCCAGGCTTCTGACCTTCTCACTGAAACTAAATTATCAGCTCTCCTAGGTCTCCAGACTGCTGGCCCACATTGCAAATTTTGGACTTGCCAGCCTCCACTATCACCAATTATGGAATTGGCTTATTGTTTAAGCCAATTCTTTATAATACATTTTATCTATATATCTACATCTGATTAGTCCCATTTTTCTGAAGAACCCTGATTAATACAGCTATAAGGTTTTTAAAATTATGATATAAATACTGAATACCAAAAGTATAACTGCAGAGAAAAAAACGGGTGACAGGTAGTGATCCTGTACATGGTAGGAGTTGGGGTGGTGTAACAGTGCTAAATCTTCATCTTCGTAGGTAGAGATAATGCCTAAACTTTTATAACATCAAGAAATATCACTATAAGTGTGTTATTATAACTATAAACATATTTATCAAAAGAAAATCAGAGCTCAAAAATAATTTATCTTCAACAATGTTTCCTATTAAAAGTTCATGAAAACTAATTTCATATAACAATTAACAGATAAGTGTCAAGGTCAAATCCCATAAAAAGTTGTTATAACATAAAAGAGAATAAAAAGAAGAAGAAAATTTCAACAAGCAATGAAAAGAGAGGCCAGAAAAAGATGCCCATGGAACAGATCAAAGCTGTAATCTGTAATCTTCTATTCAGGATAAGATAAAAGGCATTAATAAAATAAGATATAAAAGCAACATAGATTATAATTACAATAATTTATAAATGAGGTGACAGTATTCAGAAAAATACATATATAATAAAAAAAATTAAATGTCAGAAATGGAGACCAAACTAGAAGGAACACAAGACTGTATAAATATAACAGATAATGCCTTGAGAGAAATATAGGAAAGGAGGAAATTTTTATAAATCTAAGAGAAATAAGGAAAGAGATGAAAAACAATTCAAAAGAAAATGACAAATATTGACCACGGGGAATGAAAATACTACGTACAGATAATCCCTAACACAGATAATCAAAGCAAAGAGAAAAAACAAATACTATAAACTGTAACTCAAGAAAATGTATCTGAGGTCAAGAAAAATCTGAAATTACTTATAACATAGTATACAGCAAATGTGAAAATACTGACCTACAATGGCTAACATAAAGACATTATCTAGTAATAACATTGAAATTCAAAGAACTAGAAAATACTCCATTGGACACAAGACTTTAAACAGAAAAAAAAATTAGGTTAGACTTTAAGACAATTATGCCTTATGATGGGATAAAATGGAATACAATTGAAGATGCTCAAAGAAAGAAAATGTGAGCCAAGGATTTTATATCCTTCAAAATTGACTCTGCAGGATAAAGGACACAGAAAACCTCTTATCAGGATGCAAGAACTTTATTAGTCTCATGAGTCATTCCCGAGAAATCTACTAGACCAAAAGCTTTAGACAACCAAAATGTGTAGAGAGACATCAACATAGAAGCTGATGATGAGCATTAAACTTATGATTACCTATACAACTAAGATTAAATGGGGGCCAAACAGGAGAGAATACAGTACGACGTGGCTATATGCACAGAGAGTACAGAGGTAGTACAACTATTAAAAATGTGGAGGACAGAGGTATGGAGCAAGATGGCGGAATGAAAGGCTCCACCATCATCCCCCCACCACCGGTCCCTGCCATAAGGACACCAATTTAACAACTACCTATACAGGTAAAAAAAAAAAAACTGAGGGATTTCATCAACATCAGACCAGTCCTACAAGAAATGCTAAATGAAGTACTTCAATAAGGAAGAAAAGGACATTAATGAGCAATAAGTAATCACCTGAAGGTACAAAACTCACTGCTAATAGTAAGCATACAGAAAGACACAGACTATTATAACACTGTAACTGTGGTGTGTAAATTACTTTTATGCTAAGTAGAAAGACTAAACAATGAACCAATCAAAAATAAATACAATAACTTTAAGACACAGAGAGTAGAATAAGATATAAATAGAAACAATAAAAGTATAAAAGTGGGGTATGAATTTAAGGCGTAGAATCTTTATTAGTTTTCTTTTAGTTTGTTTGTTTTGCAAACAGTGTTAAGTTTTATTAGGTTAAAATAATGGGTTACAAAATAACCAAGCCTCATGGTAACCTCAAACCAAAAAACATAAAATAGGTACACAAAAAATAAAAAGCAAGAAACTAAATCATAACACCAGAGAAAACTGCGTGTAGTAAAGGAAGACTAAAAGGAAAGAGAAGACCACAAAGAAACCAGAAAACAAATAACAAAATGGCAGGAGTAAGTCCTTACTTATCAATAACAACATAGAATGTAAATGGACTAAACTCGTCAATCAAATGACCTAGACTGGCTAAATGGATGAAAACACAAGACTCAGTGATCTGTTTCCCACAAGAAACAAAACTTCACCAGTGAAGATACACATAGACTGAAAATAAAGACATGGAAAAATATATTGTATGCCAACGGAAACCAAAAAAGAGCAGGAGTGGCTTTACTTATATCAGACAAAATAGATTTCAAGACAAAAACTATAAGAAAAGATAAAGAAGGTCACTATAGCATGATAAAGGGGTCAATTCAGCAAGAGGATATAACAATTTTAAATATATATGCACCCAACACTGGAGTGCTCAGATATATAAAGAAAATATTATTAGAGCTAAAGAGAGAGATAGGCCCCAATACAATAATAGCTGCAACTTTAACACCCCACTTTCAGTATTGGACACATCTTCCAGACAGTAAGCTAATGAAGAAACATTGGACTTAATCTGCACTGTAGACAAAATGGATCTAATAAATATTTACAGAATATTTTAGCCAACAGCTGTAGAATACACATTCTTTTCCTCAACACATGAATTATTCTCAAGGATAGACCAGACGTTAGGTCACAAAACAAGTCCTAAAACATTTTTAAAAATCTGAAATAATATCAAGCATTTTCTCTATCCACAATGGAATAAACTAAAAATTAATAACAGGAGAAATTTTGAAAACTGTACAAATACAAGGAATTAAACAATATGCTATTGGATAACCAGTGAGTCAAGAGAGAAATTAAGAGGGAAATTGAAAAATTTCTTGAAATAAATGATAACGGAAACATAACATACCAAAACCTATGGGATGCAGCAAAAACAATACTAAGAGAAAAGTTTACATCTGTAAGTGCCTATATCAAAAAAGAATAAAAACTTAAACAATATAATGATGTCTCTTAAAGAACTAGAAAAGCAAGAGCAAACCAAACCCAAAACTTGTAGCATAAAATAATAAAGACAACAGCAGAAATAAATGAATTTTAAATGAAGAAAACAATACAAAAGATCAATGAAACAAAAAGTTGTTTTTTTGAAAAGGTAAACAAATTTCACAAACATTTATCCAGACTAAGAAAAAAAGAGAGAAGACTGAAACCAATAAAATCAGAAATTAAAAGGGAGACATTACAACTGATACTGCAGAAATTCATATGGCAATAAATTGCAAAACTTAGAAGAAATGAACAAATTCCTAGAGACATACAATCTACCAACATTGAACCAAAAATATCTGAAACCTAAATAGACCATAACAAATAACAAGATTGAAGTCATAATAAAAGGAAAAGAAAAGCCCAGGATCCAATGGTTTCACTGCTGAATTCCACCAAACATTTAAAGAGGAATTAATACCAAGCCTACTCAAACTATTCCAAAAAATAGAGGAGAGAAAACTCACTCTATGAGTCCAGTATTACCCTGATACTAAACCAGACAAAGACACATCAAAAGAAGAAAAACACAGACCAATATCTCTGATGAATTTTGATGAAAAAATCTTGAACAAAATACTGGCAAAGCAAATTCAACAGTACATTAAAAGATGATTCATTGTGACCAAGTCATATTTATCCCTGGGATGCATATACAAATCAATCAATGTGATACTAATGTCAACAGAATGAAAGAAAACTATATGATCATTTCAACTGATGCTGAAAAAGCATTTGATGAAATTTGACACCTTTTCATGATTAAAAAAAAACTAAAAAAACTAGGTATAGAAGAAACATAACATAATAAAAACCATATACAATAGACCCACAGCTAGTATAATACTGAATAGGGAAAAACTGAAAGCCTTTCCCCCAGTATCTGGAACATGACAAGGATGGCCATTTTTACCACTGTTATTCAACATAGTACTTCAAGTCTTAGCTAGAGCAATCAGACAAGAAAGAAGTAAATGGCATTCAAATTGGAATGGAAGAAGTCAAATTATCCTTGTTTGTAGATAACATGATGTTATATTTGAAAAAACCTACACTCCACAAAAAAAAAAAAAAAAAAAATAGTACTGATAATTCAGTAAAGTTGTAGGATACGAAATCAACATACGAAAATCAGTAGCATATGCCAAGAGTGAGCAATCCGAAAACGAGATTTTAAAAGTCATCCCATTTACAATAGCAATAAATAAAATTATATATGTAGGACTTAATTTAACCAAAAAAGTGAAAAATCTCTACAATAAAAATTATAAAACACTGATAAAGGAAACTGAAGAAAACATCAAAAAAAGAAAAATATTCCATGTTTATGGATTGGAATAATTAATATTGTTAAAATGTTCATACAGGCCGGGCGCGGTGGCTCAAGCCTGTAATCCCAGCACTTTGGGAGGCTGAGACGGGCGGATCACGAGGTCAGGAGATCGAGACCATCCTGGCTAACACGGTGAAACCCCGTCTCTACTAAAACTACAAAAAACTAGCCGGGCGTGGTGGGGGCGCCTGTAGTCCCAGCTACTCGGGAGGCTGAGGCAGGAGAATGGTGTGAACCCGGGAGGCGGAGCTTGCAGTGAGCTGAGATCTGGCCACAGCACTCCAGCCTGGGTGACGGAGTGGGACTCCGTCTCAATAAAAAAAAAAGAAAAAAATGCAGTGAGCCACGATCTGGCCACAGCACTCCCGCCAAGATTCCGTAGGCCGTCTTCTGCTTAAAAAAAAAAAAAGAAANAAAAAGAAAATATTCCATGTTTATGGATTGGAATAATTAATATTGTTAAAATGTTCATACAGGCCGGGCGCGGTGGCTCAAGCCTGTAATCCCAGCACTTTGGGAGGCCGAGACGGGCGGATCACGAGGTCAGGAGATCGAGACCATCCTGGCTAACACGGTGAAACCCCGTCTCTACTAAAACTACAAAAAACTAGCCGGGCGAGGTGGCGGCGCCTGTAGTCCCAGCTACCCGGGAGGCTGAGGCAGGAGAATGGTGTGAACCCGGGAGGCGGAGCTTGCAGTGAGCTGAGATCTGGCCACAGCACTCCAGCCTGGGTGACAGAGTGAGACTCCGTCTCAATAAAAAAAAAAGAAAAAAAAAAATGTTCATACTACCCAAAGTAATCTACAAATTCAATGTAATCCCTATCAAAATATCAATAAAATTCTCCACAGAAATATAAAAAAAATTCTAAAACTTATGTGGAACCATAAAAGACCCAGAATACCCAAAGCATTCTGAGCAAAAAGAACAAAACTAGAGGAATCACATTACCTGACTTCAAATTATACTATAGAGCTATAGTAACCAAAGTGGCATGATACTGGCATATAAACAGACACACAGACCAACGGAATAGAATACAGAACCCAGAAATAAATTCATACACCTACAGCGAAGTCATTTTTGACAAAGGTACCAACAGCATACACTAGGGAAAAGACAGTCTCTTCAATAAATGATGTTAGAAAAACTGAATATCTATATGCAGAAGAATTGAAACTAGATCCCTATCTCTTGCCATATGCCAAAATTAAATCTAAAAGATTTAAACCTAAGACCTCAAACTGTGAAACTACTACAAGAAAAAAATTTGGAAAATCTCCAGGACATTGGTATGGGCAAAAATTTGAGCAATACCCCTACAAGCACAGGTAACCAAAACAAAATTGGAGAAATGGGATCACATCAAGTTAAAAAGCTTCTGCACAGCAGAGAATACAATCATGAAAGTGAAGAGACAACCCACAGAATGGGAGAAAATATCTTTGAATTATCCATCTGACAAGGGATTAATAACCAGAATATACAAACAACTCAAACAACTCTACAGGAAAACAATCTAATAATCTGATTTTTTAAAAAATGGGCAAAAGATCTGAACAGACATTTCTCAAAAGAAGGCTTACAAATGGAAAACAGACATAAAATGGTACTCAATATTATTGGCCATCAGAGAAATGCAAAACAAAACTGCAATCACCTCACCCTAGTTAAAATGGCTTATATCCAAAAGGCAATAACAAGTGCTGGCAAAGATGTAGAGAAAAGGAAACCTTTGTACACTCTTGGTGAGGATGTTAAGTCAGTACAACCATTATTGATAACATTTGGGGATACCTCAAAAAAAAACTAAAAATAGAGCTACCATATGATCCAGCAAATTTTACTACTGGGTATACACCCCAAAGAAAGGAAATCAGTATATTGAAGAGATATCTGCACTCCCATGTTTGCTGTAGCACTGTTCACAATAGCTAAGATTTGGAAGCAACCTAAGTATCCATCAACAGCTTAATGGATAAAGAAAATGTAGATACATAAACATGATGGAGTACTATTCAGCCACCAAAAAAGAATGAGATCCAGTCATTTGCAATAACATGGTTGGAACTGGAGATCATTATGTTAAGTGAAATAAGCCAGTCACAGAAAGACAAACATCATGTGTATCATTTATTTGTGGGATCTAAAATTCAAACAATTGAATTCATGGACATAGAGAGTAGAAGGATGGTTACCAGAGGCTGGGAGGGTCAGTGGGGGGCTGTAGGGGAGGTGGGGATGGTTAATGGGTTTAAAAAATGTTTAGAAAGAATGAAGACATGCTCTGTGATCTCACTTCAAGGTTTACTAGTCAATAATAGCTGAACTGTACATTTTAAATAACAAAAGAGTCCAGTTGGATTGTTGATAACACAAAGGATAAATGCTTGAGAGGATGGATACCACATTCTCCATGATGTGCTCATTTCACATTCCGTGCCTGTATCAAAGTATTTCATGTACCACACAAATATATACACCTACTATGTACTCACAAAGATTTTATATATGTGTGTGTATATATATGTATATATGGCACAGAGCAAGTTGAAGAGGAAAGAGAAGTCTCTTTGCAAGTACAATATCCTTATTACAAATTTTACCAAAGGTGTGTGATCACACAAAGATATTGTTAGGGCTTCTCAGAGTTTTGAAAGGGGTCCATGCAAGGGGCCTATAGATTAAGCTTCACTGATCTGATTTTGTCATGGCAGTTTCTGTTTATACTTGCAACTATAAAGAAAATAATGACTTTTGGTTGAATAAAATGTGGAGAAGGAACAGACAGGCATATTTTTAGATTAGTAGTAATCATACTGGCAGTATTAGCATTGCTATTTTAAGACTGTTGTATGAGTGTTGTGATTTAAAGTAAATGAGTAATTATGGAAAATTTGAATCATATTATCTTCCATGGGTCCTGGAGATCCAGGATTCTCAGTGTAGAAGAGAGGTCTTCTACAGAAGCAGGTCAATAAATAATCATATAGTTCTGATTTTGATTTGGAAGTGTCAGTAAGAACCCATAAGTATTTCATCTTTAAAATATTATCTATTAATATACTCTTAGTTCTATCTACCAAGGAGACCTGGAAACAATGATCAATCTAAGAGCAAAAGGCATCCCTTAAACCTAGATTGTGAACTCGAAATACCGTTTCCCACTAAATGAATTCAGGGATTCTTAGATCAGAAATGTAAAAGGTATATATCTAAGACTTTTATCATACCAAATAGTAAAAAAGCTACCAGACCTAACAGGGTAATGTTAAGGCAGTCAGAAGCTCATGTTGGGAAGCTTCTACTGGCCAAAAATGAGACAATTAGTTTTTACAAAGACTAATAACTAAAATGAATTTAAATCTGTCAAACATGCCTAAATATAAGAAATGATACTAAAATATAAAATTAATTATCTTTGAAAAATAACAGAAAATCAATTTGTTATCCTGAAGACAAAGTGAAGCGAAAGAATCAAAACACAGCCTGTCTACCCTATCTGACTATAAAACTGGGTAACTAAATTGTAGATGAGGGTAAACATCCTAAGAGCATTTCAACTTTAAATTAAAAAAACATAATAAAATGTCATCATTTTTCACACCCCAATAAATTAATATGTCTAGGCTTTGAACATCAATAGCTGTTTATACTTTATTTCTAAAACAGAACCAGACATTGTTATGTGCCTCCTGATGAAAGAACAGGGCACACTACATGCAGTTGTGCCAAAGCAGTCAAACATAAGTCAGATCCAGTCTTTAGAACCAGCCACCAATCTGTGGGAAATTCAGAGGACAGAAAAAACATGTTGAGCACTTATATGAGTTTACAATTTTAAAAATCCAGTCTGTGAGAAACTCAATAGGTCCAACACTCCTGATTATTTAACAGAAAAAATGAAAGGAAATAAAATGGAAGAGAAACTTCTAGATTAAAAGAAAATGTATTTTTTACAAGAACAGACAAGACTCATCTACAGCATTAAGGATATACAACTGGGTGATAAAACAAAATCAACAAAAAATGATTACTATAAAATCAGGATAAACTCCAAATAGATACTTAAAAATTCCAAAATCATAAACAAAATAAATTCCAAATGGGCAAATACCTAATTACAATTTTTAAAATGTTTAGCATGTTGTGAAAAAAAATATGATAAGGTGGTAGGGAAAGATTTCTGTATGAGAATAATATCATTTTCTTAAATAAGCCAACCAAATAACAATACAACAAATGAAGGCAATAAATTTGACTCTGTCAAAATTAAGTATGTTCACCAGTCGCTAAACACCACAAAGTTTAATAATAAGCCATATCCTTAGTATCTGCAATGTGTAAAAGCTTGGTATCCATGATATAAAAGAGTAGTTATAAAGAAATAAGTTTTTTAAAATATAAAAATAGGCAAAGGTTAAGAAGAGGCGATTTACAGAGAAGAACACACATGGCATATAAGCACATGAAAAGATGCTCAGCACCACCAGTAATCAGTGAGATAACATAAACATAACATTTCATATTCACCAGAATGGCAAAAACAAAATTTTGATAATACATAGCTTGGCAGGGTTGTCCTAAAGCAAGTGCTATAGGAAAAGTACATTAGAACCACCATTTTAGAGAATAACTAGATAATTATCCAGCAATATCTAGCAAAAGTTGTGATTAGAACAAGGCAAATGAGGAGTTTCTGGAATGCCAACACGTTCTTTTTCTTGACCAGGGTGTTAATTTTGTGATAGTCATTGAATTGTACATTCATTTTTGTGCACCATTCAATATTGCTATACTTTATTATTTTAAAAAGATTGCAATTGAACAGAAATCTACTAGAGGTATTTATGAGGAATATGTTCTCTTTCCTTCTTTTCTTTCTCCCTTGGATTCAGGAAGCTGTAGCTAGAGCTGCAATGGCCATGTTGCCACCATGAAAAAAAGGCCAAGAGATCTGCAAAGAAATTAGCTCTGACTTACTCCACTACTGAACTAACATCAGCAATTGCCTGCCTCTGAACATCTTGTTATATGATCAAAGTAAATCTTCATTTGTTAAGAAGGAAGAGATGGATGAGGGTGAAGTAATGTGGTAGAATTTGGTGGCTTCTGGTAACATACAATGAGATTCTCAATATGTCCATTTTCCCATCAGGGTAAAATAAGGATAATAACTGACTTATAGGGCCATTAAAAAGATTAAATAAGAAAAAAGTAAGTTAAATATGAAGCATAGTGCCTCACATATGATAGGCAATGACAGTGTTAATTTCTGTTACTCTAATAACACTAATTGGAAAACAGGAGACCTGTTTCGTACTGTTTCTGGGTTGCTTTTGGTTTTGGTTTAGTATCCTTGATATTGGTAAATGCAGCTAAATGCTAAATGTATGTGGGCATGGGGGAGGTGGGGATGTTCCCTGAGGATACTTAAATTTTATGTCATATACTTCAAATCAGGGATCCAGTCTCTATCAGTCTTTACTTATATTGTACTGTGATAGAGGAAAAGGCAAACATTAAACATGAATGCACTATGCTAAGATATCTTAATAAATTTCTAAATTATGACTTTCCTATTTGTCTTACCCTTATGCAGTCTGTTACCACACAGATGGATGAACATAAAGCTGATTTATTCTCTGTCAGTTTTTCATATCCTTTGTATTATGAGTTCTCTTGATTTTAGATATTCTCATTTAAATTTTTTGAAAAATTTCTCCTGACTCAAAGCCAGATGTTAATGTTTATGGAATGAGAATTGCTTCAATTTTTCACTAACTGGGGTCTCTTGACCTAAAGTAAAAGCATGGTTTTACTGAATGGTTTGGGTATTTTCTAGTTGCCTAAGTATGCATGATCTTCATTTCCTTTCTGTTTTCAGCCCTTTCGTTTCTCAGCAGTTTCTTCTTTCTTGGAGAACTTGGAGTGACATTAGCTAAAGAAGTGAACAAAACCTCCCCTCGCTTACATTTCACAAACTGTCTCCCAAACAGAGTAAGAGGTAACTGTGATGCTACATGTTCTAGTGGAAGTTCAGTGCAGTTATAGTTGAACAAGAACTCAACAGAACAAAACCATCATTTTGTTCCATCAGATAGTCTTTGATATTCCCCACTGTATCATATTGATGAATGCCGAATGACTCCCAAATTTGCCCTAAGACCTTCACTGCCTTTTCAATTTCTAACTGTATTGTGAAGCGCTTTAGGGGGTCTCAGACTTCATGCTTTGTCAGACTAGCTCTTTTCGTGAATGAATGTTCATGCATATGACAGTACAATAGACACTATTAAGTCACCCAGATGATATATCAGAGACACATTTTAAAAGGATTGTTAAAGGTAAGAGATATTATACATATAAGAAGAGACCATCTCCTTGATCCACAGGACAGAAGTTCTTTAGAAAGCCAACTAAGCCATGAATACATTCCAACATCAAAACCCAAAAGCTAATCCTGTACAAAATTATAAAAATAAAAGACTGATGGGAAAAACTGACAGGAAATGCTTTCATTGATAATAGCAGGTATGTGAGCTAGAAGACACATTATCAGAGGAGAATACATACATACATACACACACACACACACACACACACACCCCTCCTTCATGTTTCTATACTCTCCACACATTAGATTCTGAAAAGCTATTCATTAGAAAATCCCTTGTTTGTTAAGTCCAAAGTAACACTATGCAAAAGACTTGAAAATATTAGCAGACAGATTTAATATCTTTTTACTGTGACTTATGCATGCATTGAAATAATTAAGAGATCTCAGCTAGATGAGTATCTATTCCACCAGCACATCACCATAATTAATGAAGGGTAGAACATGTCTATTTACGTCCCCTGGAAAAATGATTTTCAGTTTCCTGATCTACAACTTGTCCATTGTTCTGCCCAAATCCTTCATATGTTCCTTCAGGGCTAGGATTGTCCTATTTTATTCCCAGACTCAATTGCCAAGAGACCAATGCCCATGGCTCTTGACAAAGAAAACAATCATTTAAAGGTATTTAACCTAATGGAGAGTCTTGAGAATCGAGCCAACTACACAGCCATATATGAAGTCTGCTAAAAACAGAACAAATGGGCAAGTGCTCAGGTCCTCACCAAAGCAAAGTCTTAAATGATAAAGTCTGATATAATATTGGAGAATATCAGAATACATGACTTTTGAAAGAAAAGTCTAAGAATTATAAACATGAAGGAAAAAGGTGCAAGGAATTATAAACATGAAGGAAAAACGGGAGAAAGTTGCAAGAATTACATGGAATACTACACAAGAGACTCAAAGGACCCTAATATGACTGTCACATAGGTTCGCATAAATTCTACGCATATCTCTGATTATTACTTTCCTTTAGGTCAAGAGACCCCAGTTAGCAAAAAACTTAAGTAATTCTTATCTCATAAACATTAACATCTGGCTTTGAGTTAGAAGGAATTCTTTAAAAACTTTAAGTAAGTGGCTCGTGTAATCCCAGAACTTTGGGAGGCCAAGGTGGGCGGATCACGAGGTCAGGAGATCGAGACCATCCTGGCTAACACGGTGAAACCCTGTCTCCACTAAAAATACAAAAAAATTAGCCGGGCATGGTGGCAGGCGCTTGTAGTCCCAGCTGCTCCGGAGGCTAAGGCAAAAGAAAGGCATGAACCTGGGAGGCGGAGCTTGCAATGAGCCAAGATCGCGCCACTGCACTCCAGTGACACTTTGGGTCCTCAAAAAAAAAAAAAAATTAAATGAGAATATTTTAATATTCCTGGGTAAACATTTTTTTCAATTAGAGGCACCGGAAAAATTGCCACAAACATATTTACTGCTTTGTTTTAAAATTTTTGAAAACTCTTGTTAAAAATATTTTACACAGAAGTAGATTTTTAAATTTTTCCCAAAGATATTTTGCATTTTGTTGCTTCATTTAACTTGGTTTAAAATTTAAAGTAATACATCATTTTGAAAAGCAAAAAAAAAAAATCAAACATTCTGAGTGGTATAATTTTACTTTGTGAAATTTTAAAATTGTATACAGTTAATATATTGTGGAAGGATACAAAAGAAACTGTCAAACCCTGCAAATCCTAAGCAGTTATGCTCTAATAGTGGCTGTTAAACAAGGTTTGATGGCTCAGGAAAATTCAAAGAACCCATAATGCCAATGCTTACAAGTTTACAGAGTGTATTTTGCAGGAAAAGGATATAACATAACAACGACAGTAAGAAAGACTATGCATGTCAGACGAAGACTGCCTCTCTTGCATCAGGAGCCACCAATGCGTGGTTCCTGACTGGAACCAGAGAGCATAAAATGGAGTCTCCGATGAGTTTTTTTTTCTTTTTTACTTTGCTATTCACATAGGCATAGTCCTACTATATAAACAGCATCAATAGCAGAGGACTCCGTGGGTCTCACTGAGACTAGGTGCCAATTGTTAGTCTCACCGTTATCAACAGTGCTGACAAGTTGATATTCACCACTCCAAAACTCTATGGACCACATTTTTACAAAGTGACAAACTTCATCAGCATGCTCATGCTCATCAGCATGCTCCATGCCTTGTCCAGGAGCCAGTGCAGCACGGGGACATTTATTTCAGCAGTGTCCACCTCAGGCTAATTCCAGACCTACTGGATGAACCCCCACACCTCAAGTAGTTTCTTTGGTGAAGAAAATTCAAGAGTGTTGACCAGTGGCATGATTCAGCTTTTCCTTTTATATTTTTATTACTGCTAAGCAGTAATAAAAATAGTAATTTTTTAATTTTTTATACTGCTAAGCAGTAATAAAACTCGAGCACTTTAAATATCTCTCTTTAAAAAAAACAGTTGGCATATACATTAGCAGATACCATCCACTCTGAGCAGAATTGGAAATTAGTACTTGTAAATAAAATTTACCCACAATTGCTATTAAAACAGCTAGACCAGAAAAGAACAAGACTCCTCTGTACTTGGTAATCTAAAGAACAATTAAAACCAAGAAAGAAGAACTAAAGGCCATTTTATCAACATTTAACTTTAGTCTTTCTCTATTAGAAAAGCCATGCCTGGCCCATGAATGGAGCACAGAAGCACTTTACAGCAGATCATTTAATCCAGAACGAGATGAGGATTCTCTACAAAGCATATCATTTGCTCCAAACACTAAAAGGCAGAACATAAGAATAATTAAGGCCCATTCAAAAGTCTGGCACTTCCAGCCCTCAGTTCTTTCTTCTCCATAAACTGGAGCTCAAATATAAGGTTATAAATCCTATTAACAATATATGCTTCACAGGAAGGAGAATTATGTGTCCCAGTCTCAACCTCAGGGATAAGGGGGAGTTCAGAAGGAAGAGAAGTTAAAGCTTGGTAGGAAGTAATAATGAAACAGTCACATAAAAGCTAACCTAATTCTCACCTAACGGATTCCACACGTAACTTATAGTTAAAAGATTGAGAGGGAATCATGAATTTGGCCAAACATGAAAGACTAAAATTTTTAGTCAATTAATAGGCATTTAAGGAGTATATAATAAATGCCCAGCAGCATCTTGGCCCTTTCCCTCAATAAATTTACAAACAAGCAATGTCATCTAGGAACTTCAACTTGTACTGTGCTTGTCTTGTCCTTCAAACACAAGAAGAGTTTGCGTCACTGTTAAAACACTGGTTTCAGCCTGGGTCTCAAGTTGAATGAAATCCTAGTTTTTATTGAAGTATCAAAGGCAAGTGCATCAGTATCAAATGAGAAAGGAAACAAGTACAGAGCAAACATACAGGGAAGTGTGGAGTAATTACTAGGCAGCACTGAGTACCCATTTCAGATCATGAATTTAAAATGAGACCATCATACTTGTGTGTTTTCTCAAGCCATCCTTACATTTGAATGCAAGAATAAGTTGGGTGCATAATTGGGTTCAGCCAGGGTTGTTTTTTTGCCAAGTGTATAAATGAAAACAAAAAGGGTCATGGGAGTTAAGGGTGATTGCATAGGGTTGGCTATTACAATGTGGCAATGAATCTGAGGCAGAGGCATGAGATAATGACAGAGATGGTGGGGTTTTCTATGTAGAAGCAATAGTTAGTTCAATTCTACCTACGTAAAGAGAGAAATGCACTTCACTTTAACCCCCTATCTCCACATAAGGTCTTCAAGTCCTCTGCCCTCTGTTCAGAGGAATTTGCCCAGAGATTAACAGATGCATGTGGTCCACATTGATGAAGATTTGGCAATTGGTCCTTTTTATTATTTTCCCTATTCTCTACAGTGATGGTCTTTACTGCTTTCTGTCCCTCCACTTCTTCCTTTCCAGTCTGAGTTCTCTTCTGTCTCTCCATTCCCATCTCCAGTCCCAATCTTTCAGTTTTTGAAAGAAGAAAACAAAACACAATAAACGTATGTGTGCACATGTCATTATAGTAGAATGATTTATAATCCTTTGGGTATATACCCAGTGATGGAACTGCTGGGTCAAATGTTATTTCTAGTTCTAGATCCTTGAGGAATTGCCACACTGTCTTCCACAATGGTTGAACTAATTTACACTCCCACCAACAGTGTAAAAGCAGCACTGTTCACAATAGCAAAGACTTTGTACCAACCCAAATGTCCATCAGTGACAGATTGGATAAAGAAAATGAGGCACATATACACAGTGGAATACTATGCAGCCATAAAAAAGGAGGAGTTCATGTCCTTTTCAGGGACATGGATGATGCTGGAAACCATCATTCTCAGCAAAGTATCACAAGAACAGAAAACCAAACACCGCATGTTCTCACTCATAAGTAGGAGTTGAACAATGAGAACACATGGGCACAGGGAGGGGAACATCACACACTGGGGCCTGTCAGTGGGTGGGGGCTAGGGGAGGGATAGGATTAGGAGAAATACCTAATGTAGATGGCGAGGGTTGATGGGTGCAGCAAACCACTATGGCAAGTGTATACCTATGTAACAAACCTGCATGTTCTGCACATGTATCCCAGAAGTTAAAATATAAAAAAATACACCCTCAGTAAATGCACATTTAAAAAATTATGACTCTGTTTTTCTTCCTCCTCCTATTGTTATTCTTGTTCCTTGCTTTCCATGCCACTTCTTTCCTGAGATTTCAAATATTAAAATCATTAGGTGGGACATCTAGGTAGGCATCTGTGCTGGAAATACGGAGAAGGGGTAGTCATAGTGACTCAGAGAAGGGTGGCAAACCCTAAACAGAATGAGGAGGGTATTCATATGGAGGGCCACTGGTACCTCCCACATGAATTTCTGAAAAACTTGCATTTCTAATAAATGTATCTTTGTTAATGAGATAGACATAAATTTATATATGTAGATAGAGATATCCTCTGTCAAGAACAACACCCCACCCAACATAAATCATTGACCACAAGTTTCCATAGATGGACTTATATAAACAGCACATATCACTAAGGAAATGTGTACTTAAAATGAAAATAGAAAGTATGGCAGTTTTCCAAAGATAGCAGTCCCCCCACCACTGACTGCTTAATGGACTATTAAATAATTCCAATCTTTACCACTGTCTCTCTAAGAACATCACAGGGGCCTTAATTCATAAAACACAGCCCATCTTAAATCCCTCTTTTTCTCTCCTCTCCAACTCTTGTCTTGGCCACAGCTGATGCTGAGCCTCACTCTCTCAACTCTTGCTCCTGCCCTTTCCCACCTTTCATGATGCCCCAGCTTGCTTGACTTCTGTTTTTTTGTTTGTTTGTTTGTTTGTTTGGCAAATGCAGATTCTCACGTGACAGAAGAGTCAGAAAAGGTGAGCCAAGAAAGACCAAATAAATTCCCTATTTCTCTTTCCTGGGCTAGAAGAGATGCAGTGGCTATGTGTAGACTACAAACAACTATACTTTAACAAATATTGTCACACTGACACTTTTCCTTTTGGCCACACTAAATAGGGGTGCTCCCTTTACCAAGGAAAATCTATCCTTGCCCTCAGCTAGGAAGGTAAGACTGGTTGTCTACTAGGTGAAATAAAGTCTCAAGACCTTCCTTAAGCCATACTAAACTGTTCTGCCAGGACCAGCTTAACTATTCTTAACTGTTCCTTAACCAATTAAATAATTCTTGCCTTTAATGTCTCTTGACCAACAGAGAAGGTTAACTTTGGTTCATATCCACCCAATGCTACTTCTCTTCTTTCCTTCCCCTCAAAATCCAAAACTAATATCAGCCATATGTTTCAGTAAGCTCTCCCCAATCCGAGACTCTCTGTGGACCTTAAATTAAAGCTTGGGATTTATATAAATGGCCCTAGACACTGCCCTCTGGGGAACTTTAAGTGGTAGCCTACATGCTATCTGAAACAGAAGACCAACATCTATCTTTCTGGCTACGTCTTGCCTCTGGAAGTTGGCAGCTGGAGCCCAGCATGACTTCACAGACAGATGGAGCTTTCTGCTGTGTCTTCAGAGGAAAATCCCAAGCAGAATCAAGCGAGTAGCCACAACAGCAGTTCCGTCTACTATAGGATGCTTCCTACTCAATCATAGCCAGGTGTGATTTTATATGATAGAAGCATCTCTTTCTTTTAAGCCCTTTGTTACAGAAAAGGAGACCAGTGTGGTTGTTTTCATCTTCAGGCACCCTTAAAAGGTGAATTTGAATCCAAATCAAATAGAAGAGATAATCCGTGAACCTTACTATAGAGTTGGAATTTAACAATAATGTTAACACTTATTTACTACATGTTATGTACCTGACACTGTTCTAGTGCTTTGCATACATTTTAATTTTATTTAATACAAAACTCTATAAGGTAGAAACTACCATTATCTCTCTTCGAAAATGAGGAAACTGAAGGTCAACAAGTAACTGTCTAATGTGTCTGGCACTACGTTTCAAACCCAAATGCTTAACGGCTACATAAACTACCCATCCCCTAGTATATGTAAGTGAGGCAAAGGGCTGAAAGGGATATATCTGTCCTCTCATTCAGCAGGAGTGAATGTGAAAAGAGAGAGGGAGCTAAAATCATGGCAGAAAGGACAAATTATAAGGGGAGGTGGTCCTGAATAGCCACTGAGTGATGACAGAGAGCAATACTGAAGAAAATGATGCTAAGACTAAGTAACATTTAATCACAGATCCATACCTCCCAGGACATCCAGCAGATAATGAAAATGCAGGTTCCCCAGGCACCTTAAAAGATCCCAAGAGACAGAGGTTACACATAAGTCTTCCACCTCTTTGGAGAGACACAAGGGAATTTTAGCAGTGCTGTAGCCCCACACCTTCCTAATTAAATGTACTTGGGACAAGAGACAAATGTTCCAGGTCAAGAAACCAAATCAACATAGAAAGGATGTTCTGAAGCTATGTGCTGAGGACTTAGAGCCTGCTAGTTTCTTGTACACAGGAAAGGGGAGGCATGGGCAGGCAGGAAAACACTTATCCTCAGATGTGTCAGCAGCAAACTTTTTACTAAAAGAAGTCCCCACTCAAGATAACACATAACTGAAAAATATTTAACCACCCTCTGATTCCAGTAAAATAGCTTGCCAGGAGCATTTTTTCAAATTGTATGCATTTTTATGATTAAGTGGGGCGCTTGGCAGCAGTTCTAAGTGATTCCCAAGACTAAGCATAATTGCTTCTTCCCTCCATGCAAAAGCAGCCCTTTAATGCAGTCACCACCACATCCTTACAACTGTATGCCATCCCTCCATCTACCTTCGTCCCACACCAACAGGTCACAAAGGTCCAAGGAGAGCTGGCGACTGAGTCACATGAGCACTCAGAGTGACAATCCACTCTCCTCTAGATAAGCAACATCCATTCCTGAGCAGTCGGCCTTTTACTTGCTCCAGGTGAATTCAATGACACTTCTAAACTTAGGAAAGAAAACAGGACTGCATTCTTTATGGTAAAAATGACTTCGGGTTACCTCGTCAGTTTCTTTCACATGTACTGCTTCCATGTCTGAGATTGTTATTAAGCTACAGACTCTCAGCTCCAAACCCACCCCTCTACACTCAACTTTGCGCTGCTGGGGCTGGAACTCTGCAAACTCTACTTCACCTCTGCCAGCTGAGTTTCTTAGATGTGGCCACCAAGAGGTAGTTAGCAAGAGGGAGAAGACCAGAGGCTGGAGGACAGACAGGAGACTTCCTCTCCTGTTTTCTCACTGTTCTGCAAGCATCATTCAGTGCTGTTACTTCATCTCAGCAGCAGCAGTTGACTTCAGTAATAGTTGATTCTAGTTTCCATTTTTTCCAAGCTCCAGGAACCAATCATCTTTTGTCATCTCAGAGATAACAGGACCATGGCCACAAGATTCCCACTCTGAACTTCTCAATTCTAATAAGCTCAACCTGTCCCCTTTGTTCCTGAGCCCTAGGGGGCACAGCTGCTTCCTTCAGCTACTATTTCTGTATTGCCTCGATGTTTCCCTTTTTCTCCAATATCTGCTTATTCATATCTTTAAATTACCTGTTAAAATAACCGTTGTCTATTTTCCTCACCAACCCTACCTGATACAATATGTGAGTTAATTTCTTCTGTCCTGTAATTTATCTAAACAAACAAAAAAAGAAACCAAAATTTGTCACCTTGTGCAGCTTCAATAATAGGAGACTGTTTAAGTTTTGAACAAATGCATCCTCCCCTTTGTTGACAATGGCAGAAAACACAGGTCATAAACCTACTTTTCATTTGTTCTTTTCCTGTTGTTGTCTGTTAATGATGAATGTTTGGAAATCAAATTTTTAATGCTGTAAATTTTATTGGTCAAAATTACTTGTTTCATATAAAGGAGAACTAATTCAATCTTGAGCAAGAAAACAGAGCTGTGAAAATTTTCGAAGTTCCTGTATGACTTTCCTCTGGCTGTACACTTCTTTGTCTACATTATGACAAACCTGGTGGTTTAAAACAATAGAAGTGTATTCTCTAATAGATCTGGAGGCTAGCCATCTGAAATAAATGTGTCAGCAAGGTTGTGCTACCACTGAAGGCTCTAGGGGAGAATTCCTTGCTTCTTCCAGCTTCTGGTGGCTCTGCCACTCCTTGACTTGTACCCACATCAATCCAATCTCTGCCTATGAGATATCACCTCATCCTCTTTATGTGTCTTCTCCCCTGTGTCTTTCTCTAAAAACCCCTCTGCTTTTATCTTATAAGGATACATGTGATTGTATGTAAGACCCACCCAGATAATCCAGAGTAGCTCCTCCTCCCAAGATCCTTAATTTAATCAGTTACTTTATTATACAAGGTAATATTCACAGGTTCTAGGAATAAGGACACGGACAAATTTTGTGGGAGTCACCATTTAGCCCACCACTGTCCACCCTCAATGACCCCTTTACTTTTTCCATTTTCTTCCTTTGGGAATGGGAATGTTTTGTAACTGTTATATTATGTCTGACTCATTACTGTATTTTGGAAACAACTTGCTTTCTAGTTTCACAGGTCCACAAATGGAGACAATGTCCCAAGATGCATCATGCTTAGATTCTCACCTATACCTTATTTACATGATCTAGATGATGAGATTTGGGACATTTTAAGCAATGATATTTAAATGAGATTTTCGAATTTAGAGCTTGTGCTATAATGGTTTGAGGTTTTGAGGGATGTGTTTCGCATATAGGACGAACATAATTTTTGGAGGGCCAAAGGATGGAAAGTGGTATACTAAATGCTGTCCTTCAAAAAGATATGTCCATATCTTACTCCCCAGTACCTGTGAATACTACCTCATATGGTAGAGGTGTGATTATGGATCTTGAGTTAAAGAACTAATGTTAGATTATCCAGGTGAATATGAAATGCAATCACAGTATATGTATATAAGAAAGGCAGAGGGATTTTGAGATAGGCATGCAGAGGAGAAATCACACAAAGAAGTAGCAGCAATATAATCATAAAGGCAGAGACTGGGTACATGAAGCTGCAGACCAAGGTACACCAAAGAATATCAATCGCCACTAGAAGCTGAAAAAGGCAAGAAGCAGATTATCACCTGGAGCCTGCACAGGGAGCACAGCCATGTCGACAACTTGGCTTCAGACTTCTGGTCTCCAGAACTGTGGGAGAACACACCATTTTTTTGGTCTATCTTATTTTATTGTGGTGAGAACAATTAACAAGAGATCTACCTTCTCAAACATTTTTAACATACAGTACATTATTGTTGACAATAGGCACAACATTTTACAAAAGATCACTAGAACTTACCCATTTTGCTTGACAAACTTTATGATGGTTGATTAGTAACTCTCCACTTCCACCTTGCCCCAAACCCTGGTAACCATTATTGCACTCTTTGATTTTATGAATTTGGATATTTTAAATACCTCATATAGTTGAAATTATGCAGTATTTGTCTTTATGTGACCAGCTTATTTTACTTAGCATAATGTGCTCAAAGTTCATCCATACTGCAAAATTTCCTCCTTTTACAGGGCTAAGTAGTATCCCATAATATGTATATACTACATTTTCTTTATTAATTTATCAATCAATGGGCATTCAGGTTGTTTCCACTTCTGAGGTATTGTAAATACTGCTGCAATGAACATAAGAGTGTTAGTATCTCTTCAAGATCTTTATTTAAATTCGATTGGATAAATACCCAGAAGTGAGCTTGCTTAGTCATACAGTAGATCTATGTTTAAGTTTGAGGAACCTCCATACTGTTTCCAAATTAACTGTACCATTTGGCATTCCCAGAGTACGGGGTTCCAATTTCTCCACATCCTTGCCAACACTTGTTTTTAAAAAAATAATAATAATAACCATTCCAACATGTCTTCTTTGGAAAAATGTCACTAAACTCCTTAGAACATTTTAAATTGGATTTTAGAGGGTTTTTTGATATTAAGTTATATGAATTCCCTACATATTTTGGAGATTAAACACTTAGATGATTTGCAAATATTTGTTCCCATTCCGTAAATTGCCTTTTCATTCTCTGGATTGTTTCCATTCCTGTGTAAATTTCATGTAGTCCCACATGTTTATTTTTGTTTTTGTTGCCTGCACTTTAGGTGTCATACACATAAAATCATTACCAAGACCAATATCATGAATATTTCCACCTGCGTTTTCTTCTAGTTGTTTTAAACTTTCAGGTCTTCAAGTCTTTTGTCCTTTTTTGAGCTGATTCTTACTTATGGTATAAGATAAGGATCCAACTTTATTATCTTGTATGTAGATATTCCGTTTTCACAAAACCACTTACTCATAAAACTATCATTTTCCTATTGTATACTCTAGGCATTTTTATCAAAAATCAGTTGACCTTATAGGCATACCTCATTTTATTACACTTCACTTTATTGTACTTTACAGATACTGTGTCTTTTTACAAATGAAACTTTGTGGCAACCCTGTTTCCGGCAAGTCTATTGGCACCATTTTTCCAACAGCATATGCTCATTTCATGTCTCTGGGTCACATGCTGGTAATTTTAACAATATTTCAAACTTTTTCATTATTATTATATCTATTATGGTAATCCATAATCAGTGATCTTTGATGTTACTAGTGTAGTTGTTTTGGGGTATTATGATCTACGCCCGTGTAAGACAGAGAAGTTAATCAATGAATGTTGCGTGTATTCTGACAGTTCCATGGACTGGCCATTGCCCTATCTCTCTCTGTCTCCTCAGATCTCCCTATTCCCTGAGACACAACAATATTGAAATTAGGTCAATTAATAATGATACGATCACCTCTAAGTATTCAAATGAAAGGAAGAGTCGCATATCTCTCACCTGAAAACAAAAGCTAGAGATTATAAAGCTTAATGAGGAAGGCATGTCATCTAAAACAGGGACAATTTTGCTTCTAATTTGCATGTCTTTTATTTATTTCTCTTGCCTCATTGCTCTAGTTAGGACTTCCAGTACTGTATGTATAGAAGTAACAAGAGTAGGTATTCTTGCCTTTTTCCTGATCTTAGAGGAAAAGTTTTCAACGTTTTCCCATTAAGTGTGATGTTAGATGAGTGTTTGTTATATTTGGCCTTAGTGATGTTAAGGTAATTTCCTTCTATTACTAGTTTGCTGAGAGTTTTTATCATAAATGTTTGTTGAGATTTGTCAAACACTTTATCTTCACCTATTTAGATGATCGTGTGATTTTTATCCTTTATTTTATTAAAATAGTTTATCCCATTAATTGTGTTGAACCATACTTGCATCCCTGAAATAAAGACCCCTTGGTCATGGTGTAAGATCTTTTTAAAATGCTATTGAATTCAGTTTGCTATGCTTTGCTCTGATCTTTATGATTCCCTTCCTTCTGCCAGCTTTGAGCTTTGTAGCTTGCTAGTGTTCAGTGGAGAACTTTTGCATGTATATTTATCATGGTTACTAACTTGTAGTTTTCTTGATACCAAAAGGTATCAGTGTGATGCTGATGAAACAAACTTGGAAATATTTCCTTCTCTTCAATATTTTGGAAGGATTTAAGAAGTATTGTTATTAGCTTGTCTTTAAATGCTTAGTAGAATTAAACAGTGAAGCTATCAGATCCACAGCTTTTGTTTGGAAGTTTTTTATCACTGATAACAACTCCATACTAGTTATGTCTATTCAGACTATTTCTTTTTGATTTAGTCTTCATAAGTTGTATGTTGGTAAAAAATTATCCATTTATTCTAGGTTATTCAGTTTGTTAGCACAAACGTATATGCTATAATTATTCGTAAGAGATTTTATAATTATTTTATTTTGTGGCATCAGTTTTAATGCTCATTTTTATTTCTGATTTTATTTGTCCTCATTCTTTAGTCTAGCTAACAATATGTCAATTTCGTATTTTCAGAATACCAACTCTTAGCTTTGCTGATTTTTTTTTCTATTATTTGTCTATTTCAGTCATTCCTACTCTAATCTTTGTTATTTTCTTTTTCTTGCTAACTTTAGGTTTAGCTTGGTTTTCATTAGTCTAGTTCCCTAAAGTGTAAAGTTTAGCTCTTTAAGATCTTTCTTGATTTTTCATGTAGGCATCTATTGCTATGAAAGTCTCTCTTAATATTGCTTTGCTGCATACCATAAATTTTGGTATGTTGTATTTTTATTTTCATTTGTCTCAAGGTATTTCCTAATTTCCTCTTAAGGTTTTTCTTTAACCCAATGATTATTTAAGAGTGTGTTCTTTAATTTCCACTTGTGTAAATTTTCTAGTTTCCTTTTTGTTACTGATTTTAAGTTTCATTTCATTGTGGTCAGAAAACATACTTGGTATGATTTTAATCTTCTTAACTTTGTTAAGATTTGTTTAGTGACCTAACTCATAATCCTGGAGAAAAGTCCATGTATACTTGAGAAGAATATGTATTTTGCTATTGTTGGGTGAAATGTCCTATATATCTGTATATATGTAGTGTTATTCCAGTCCTGTTTCCTTATTGATCTTCCATCAGGATGTTCTGTCCATCATTGAAAGTAAGGTATTGATTTACTACTGTTATTGCTTGTTATTTCTACCACCAGTTCTACCAATATTGGCTTTATATAAGTGCTTTTCTATTTAATGCATATATGTGTGTGCTTGTGTGTGTATATACATATATAAAAATGTGTGTGTACACACACACACATATATTTATAATTGTTAGATCTTTCTGGTAGAGTGACCTTTTTTTTTTGTTTTTTGTTTTTTGTTTTGAGACGGAGTCTCGCTCTGTCACCCAGGCTGGAGTGCAGTGGCCGGATCTCAGCTCACTGCAAGCTCCGCCTCCCGGGTTTACGCCATTCTCCTGCCTCAGCCTCCCGAGTAGCTGGGACTACAGGCGCCCACCACCTCGCCCGGCTAGTTTTTTGTGTTTTAGTAGAGACGGGGTTTCACCGTGTTAGCCAGGATGGTCTCAATCTCCTGACCTCGTGATCCGCCCGTCTCGGCCTCCCAAAGTGCTGGGATTACAGGCTTGAGCCACCGCGCCCGGCCGAGTGACCTTTTATAAATACTCCTTCTGTCTGTTGTTACAGTTCTAGACATAATTCTATCTTGTCTAAGAATAGCTACCCTTGCTCTCTTTCGGTTACCATTTGCATAGAATATCTTTTTCCATTCCTTCACATTAAGTGAAGTAATGAATAATGAAATTGAAACCATAATAAAATTTTCCATCAAAAAAATAAAAATAAAAAAGCCTAAGACCTAATGGCTTGAGAGTTGATTTCTACTATCATTTAAAGAAGAGCAATACCAATTGTACTTAAACTCCTTACAAAATTAAAGGGGAGGGAATCCTTCCAAATTCATTCTACAAGGCCAGCATTACCCTGATACTAAAAACAGACAAGGACACACAAAGCAAAATACATGCCAATATCACTGATGAACATAGATGCAAATATTATCAACGAAATACTAGCAAAACAAATCCAACAGTACAATAAAAACATCACACACCATGATCAAGTGGAATTCATCCCTGGGAGGCAAGGATGATTTCACATATACAAATCAATAAATGTGATACATCACATTAATAAAATAAAGAACAAAAATTATATGAGTATTTCGACAGATGGCAAAAAAGGCATTTGATAAAATTCACCATCCCTACATGCAAAATACCTCAACAAACTGGGAATAGAAGGAAAATACCTCAAAATAGAAGAATCAAATATGATGCAGCCACAGATGACATCACAGTCAGTGGGGAACAATTGAAACTCTTTCCTCTAAGATCTGGAAAAAGATAAAGATGCCCACTTTCACCACTTTTATTCAACAAATACTGGAAGTCCTGGTCACAGCAATTAGCTAAGGGTAAGAAATAAAGGGCTTCAAAACTGGAAAGAAGGAAGAAAAATTATCCTGATTTGTAGAATGTGATATTTAGAGAAATCGAAATACTATTAAAAACCTGTTATAACTGATAAACAAATTTGGTAAAGTTGCAGGATATAAAATCAATATACAAAACTCAGTAGCATTTGTATACACCAAGAGCAAACAATCTGAAAAGAAATCAAGAAAGCAATTGCATTTGCGATAGCTACAAAGGTTATAAAATACTTAGAAATCAATTTAACCAAAGTGAAAGATCTATCTAAGAAAATGATTTAAAATTGATGAAAGATATCAAAAGATCACACAAAAAAGTGAAAAGATATTCCATACTCATGAATTGTAAGAATTAACATTGTGAAAATGGCAATACTACTAAAAGTAATTTATAGATTCAATGCAATTCATATCAAAATACCAATGACATTTTTCACAGAAATATAAAACAATCCTAAAATTTATGTGGACCTACAAAAGACCCCAAATAGTCCTGATCAAAAAGAAAAAACCTGGAGCCACCACATTACCCAACTTCAAATATGACTGCAAAGCTATAGTAACCAAATCAGCATGTTATTGGCATAAAAACAGACATGTAGATCAATGGAGAAGTATTGAGAACCCAGATATTAATCCCTATATTTACAGCTAACTGCTTTGACAAAGGCACCAAGAACATAGAATATGGAAAGAACAGTCTCTTCAATAAATTGTACTGAGAAAACTGGATAACCACACGCAGAAGAATGAAACCAGACCCCGATGTCTTGCCATACACAAAAATCAAATCAAAATGAACTAAAACCTTAAACCTTAGACCTGGAATTATGAAAGCCTAGAGAAAATAATTGGGTAAATGATCCAGGATGTTGGTCTGGGCAAATATTTTTTGTGTAAGACCTCAAAAGCACAGACAGCCAAAGCAAAAACTGACATATGGGATTACATCAAGCTAAAACGCTTCTGCACAGCAAAGGAAATAATCAACAAAGTGAAGAGACAACCAGCAGAATGGGGGAAAATATTTACAAACTATTCAACTGACTAAGGATTAATACAGAGTACAAAAGGAGCTCAAACAACTCAATAGCAACAAAAACAACCCAATTAAAAAGTGGGCAAAGGACCTGGATAGACATTTCTCAAAAGAATGCATACAAATGGCCAACATTATATGAAAAAACCTCAATACAACTAATCATCAGAGAAATGCAACTCAAAAATACAACTTAACTGCAGTGAGATGATATCTCATTGTCTTGTATCTTTTTGTCTATAGCAAAAAGACAGGGAAAATGAATGCTGGCGAAGATGTGGAGAAAGGGGAATCCTTGCACAATGTTGATGGAAATGTCAATTAGCACAGCCACTATGGAAAACATATGCATGTTTCTCAAGAAACTAAAATTGGGGTGGGGATTAAGCCAAGATGTCTGAATAGAGGCAGCTCCATTCTGCAGCTCCCACCAAGAGGGACAAAAACTACAAGTGAACTCTCTGCATCTTCAATTGAGGTACCGAAGTTCTCTTATTGGGATTGACTAGGTGGTTGGCATGACCCATGGAGAGCAAGCAAAAACAGGGTGGAACATGAGATTTGGGAGGGGCCAGGGGTGGAATGATATGGGTTGTCTGTGTTCCCACGCAAATCTCATCTTGAATTGTAGTCCCCATAATTCCCATGTGTCGTGGGAGGGACCTTGTGGGAGGTAATTGAATCATGCTGGTGGTTACCCTCATGCTATTCTTGTGATAGTGAATAAGTTTCATGAAATCTGATGGTTTTATAAAGGGGAGTTATACTGCACAGGTTTTCTCTTGTCTGCTGCCATGTAAGAGATGCCTTTTTCCTGCTGCCATGATTGTGAGGCCTCTACAGCCATGTGGAATTGTGAGTCCATTAGGCCTCTTTTTCTTTATAAATTATCCAATCTTGAGTATGTCTTGATCAGTACCATGAAAATGGACTAATACAGTGATGCTTATCCCAATCCTTCTGATATGATCTTTACATATTATATGAATGTATCAAATTATACATACCCCAAGATATGTCTGTTATATATCAATATTTCTGATACACAAAATTAACTTTTAAAAATTAACAATAAAGTAACAAACTTAAAGACAGCATATAGTTTGGGCTATTTTTTAATCCATTTCTAATCCTTTTTTTAAATCCATTCAGTCACCCTATGTCTGAATGGGGAGTTTAATTTATTTACTGTATTGGTTTGTTTTCACGCTGCTGATAAAGACATACCCAAAACTGGGAACAAAAGAGGTTTAATTCAACTTACAGTTCCACATGGCTGGGGAGACCTCAGAATCATGGTGGAAAGTGAAAGGCACTTCTAACACGGCAGCAGCAAGAGAAAAAGGAGGAGGAAGCAAAAGTGGAAACCCCTGATAAAACCATCGGATCTCATGAGATGTATTCACTATAATGAAAATAGCATGGGAAAGACCAGCCCCTATGATTCAATTATGTCCCCATGGGTCCCTCCTACAACACGTGGGAATTCTGGGAGATATAATTCAAGTTAAGATTTGGGTCGGGACACAGCCAAATCATATTCCACTCCTATTCCCTCCAAATCTCATGTCTTCATTATTTCAAAACCAATCATGCCTTCCCAACAGTCACTCAAAGTCTTAAATCATTTCAGCATTAACCCAAAAGTCCATAGTCCAAAGTCTCATCTGAGACAAGGCAAGTCCCTTCCATCTATGAGCCTGTAAAATCAAAAGCAAGCTAGTTACTTCCTAGATATACTGGGGTATGGGTATCAGGTAAATAAAGCCATTCCAAATGGGAGAAATGGGCCAAAACAAAGGGACTACATGGCCCATGCAAGTCAAAAATCCGGTGGGGTGGTCAAGTTTTAAAGCTCCAAAATGATCTCCTTTGACTCCAGGTCTCACATCCAGGTCACACTGATACAAAAGGTGGGTTCCAATGGTATTGGGCAGCTCCATTCCTGTGGCTTTGCAGGGTACAGCCTCCCTCCTGGTTGCTTTCACTGGCATTGAGCGTCTGTGGCTTTTCCAGGCACAGGGTGAAACTGTCAGTGGCTCTATCATTCTGGGGTCTGGAGGACAATCGCTGTCTTCTCACAGCTCCACTAGGCAGTTCCCCATAGACTCTGTTTAGGGTCTCCGATCCCACATTTCCCCACTTCTGCACTGCCCTAACAGAGGTTCTCCATGAGGGCCCCAGCAAACTTTTGCCTGGGTGTCCAGGCGTTTCCGTGTATCTTCTGAAATCTAAGTGAGGTTCCCAAACCTCAATTCTTGACTTCTGTGCACGCACGTGGAAGCTGCCAAGGCTTGGGGTTTCCACCCTCTAAAGCCACAGCCCGAGCTCTATGTTGGCACCTTTCAGCCGCAGTTGAAACAGCTGGGACACAGGGCACCAAGTCCCTAGGCTGCACACAGCATGGGGATCATGGGCCTGTCCCACTAAACCACATTTTCCTCCTAGGCATCCAAGCTTGTGATGGCAGGGACTGCTGTGAAGGTCTCTGAGGTGGCCTGGAGACATTTTCCCCATGGTCTTGGGGATTAACATTAGGCTCCTTGCAACTTATGCAAATTTCTGTAGCCAGCCTGAATTTCTCCTCAAAAAAATTGGTTTTTATTTTCTGCTACATCATCAGGCTGCAAATTTTCTGAACTTTTATGCTCTGTTTCCCTTTTAAAATGGAATGCTTTTAACAGCACCCAAGTCACCTTTTGAATGTTTTGCTGCTTAGAAATTTCTTCCACCAGATAATCTAAATCATCTCTCTCAAGTTGAAGGTTCCACAGATCTCTAGGGCAGGGGCAAAATGCCACCAGTCCCTTTGCTAAAACATAAAAAGAGTCACCTTTGCTCCAGTTCCCAACGAGTTCCTCATCTCCATCTGAGACCACCTCAGCCTGCCAACTTATTGTTCATATGACTATCAGCATTTTTGTAAAAGCCATTCAACAATTCTCTAGAAGGTTCCAAACTTTCCCACATGTTCCTGTCTTGTTCTGAGCCCTCCAAACTGTTCCCACCTCTCCCTTTTACCCAGTTCCAAGTCACTTCCACGTTTTTGGGTATCTTTTCAGCAATGCCCCACTCTACTGTATTAGTTTCCTGTATTAGTTCATTTTCATGCTGCTGATAACGACATACCCAAAACTGAGAACAAAAAGAGTTTTAATTAGACTTACAGTTCCACGTAGCTGGGGAGGCCTCAAAATCATGGTGGAAGGTGAAAGGCACTTTTTACATGGCAACAGGAAGAGAAAAATGAAGAAGCAAAAGCAGAAACTCCTGATAAACCCATCAGATATTGTGAGACTTATTCACTGTCACAAGAATAGCATGGGAAAGACCAGCCCCACGATTCAATTATGTCCCCCTGGTCCCTCCCACAACACACGGGAATTCTGGGAGATGCAATCTGAGAATTGGGTGGGGACACAGCCAAATGACATCATTTACATTGAAAGTAACTACTGTTAGGGAAGGATTTGCTATTGCCACTTTATTCATTGTTTTCTACTGGTCTTATAGTTCTTTTATTGTATTTTCCTTTCCTATTGCTTTCCTTTGTGTTTTGTTCATTTTTTGTATTAGTACACTTTGATCCTTTTCTCTTTTGACTTTGTATAACTTTGTAGGTATAACATGCCTCAGTATGAATTTGAGTTCATCTAATTTGGTATCTTCTAGGCTTCCTAGATGTACATGATCATTTCTTTCCCCAGATTTGGAAAGTTTTCACCCATTATTTCTCCGAATAAGCTTTATGGCTTGTTCTCTTTCTTCTCCTAGTACTCCCATAATGCGCATATTGCTCCTAATCATGATGTCCCATAATTCCTCTCTGCTTTCTTCACTTTTCATCTTTTCTTTGTTTTCTACTGAATTATTTTAGTGACCTTTCAATTCACTCATCCTTTCTTCTGATGAATCTAGTCTGCTATTGAATCCCTCTAGTAAATTCTTAGTTGAGTTATTGTGCTCTTCAGCTCCATGATTTCTGTTTGGTACTTTTAATATTTTCTATCTCTTTGTTGAAATTCTTACTTTATACATGCATCGTTCTTTTGACCTCAGTGAGCATCTTTATAAGAGTTATTTTTAATTCTCTGTCTGTAAATTATGTACCTCATTTTCATTAGGTTTTTTTGTTTGAAACATCTTTGCCTGGTTTTTCATTTTTTTTGACTCTCTGTGTTGATGTCTGTACATTACACAAAGCAGGCACTCCTCTGTCTTCACAAACTGATCTGTACAGGAAAAGACCTTCACCAATCATCCTAGCTAGGGATTCTGAGATCGTCTATTAACTCGTTTCTTCTCAAGGAAGAAGCAGGCAGCTGCGGTTTCTGATCACTTCCTCTGTGCTGAGCTGGGGTGGGGAGTTTTGGCACCTACCAATCCAAGTCACCATGTCCATTCTTTCCCAGGCAGCTAGACTGTACTGGATCTGTCAGAGCTTCAAGACTGGCGAGGCAGGTACTAGTTCTTTGGGCAGCTCTGGAAATTGGGCATTGAAGTACATGTCAACTCTCTCCCTACCAGGGGAAACCGAGAGCTGGTTTTTTGTTTTGTTTTGTTTTTCATCTATTTGCTCTGTGCTTAACTGAGAGGAGGATCAATGTCATCTACTAACTCTGTTCTCCTCCAGGTGGCTAGACTATTCTGGACCCTTCAGATATCCAAAAGGCCCCTGAGAAAATCTGGGGTACTAGACACATGAAACAACACCTTCCCGGCTCTGGGTGAAGCTGCAAGCTAGCATACCTTTTCTTGGTCATGTAGTGCTGTGCTAGGGGTAGGGTTTCTGGTGAAAGGGTATCCTAAATCTTCCCACCAGCTTTGTTAAGTCTGGTTTCATTTTTGGTGTTCAGGATGCGGGAGCTTTTCTGGTTTCTCACAAAGGGAATTTGTCCATGAGTTGCTGCTGAATTGATGTGTTCATGAGGTGTAGTTGTGAGGGAAGAAGGGTCCAGGGCTTTCTATTTCACTATATTGCTGATGTCATTTCATTTTCTATTGTTTTAAGCCACAAAGTTTGTGATAATTTGTTATGGCAGCTTTAAGAAACTAATATACAGTTCACAAAAGATAACAAAATAATACAATTAGAAAAAGTTAAAATAAAACCAGATTTGAAAAAAAAGATTACCAGCCACAGGACATATGTTCTCATCTTCAGATGTGGCGGGGAGGATGAGAGTAGATATAGATTCATTTGTACTATTTCAAAATAATTTCTAAAGTACAAAAGTTAGTGCTGTTCATTGAGATTTTTAACTGTTGATGTTACACGAGAGTTTCAAGAATCAAAAAGCTTTAAAAATGAATGTATCATTAAATGTATATAGCTCATCAATTCCTTTTAATGATATTCAGTTTCCCCAAAAACACAACCTGCAGGCACACTGAAATTCACTTAGGTGATGTTTCTAAACATTATGGAACATCAACCTCTAGCAGTTCAAATCTGCCCAATTGTATTTCCTTTTCACTACCAATAAGTTTTCAAACCAAAACCTTTCAAACCACACATCTTGGTTACAAAATAAATTTTTAAAAATTAGAATATGGTTGTTTCCATACTAAAAGAGATGAAAAAGATTCTAGTATTTATTTTATTGTATACAACAGTTTTAATCCTTCTAAAGCTCTTTTGTATTTCTTGCATTCATCAAGCACATGAAAAAAGTAATTGTCCTAAAAGTAGAGAAAAAAATGTGAAAGAAGTTGCCATTCACTTCATAGCATCTTGCAAGCTATAAAC
>NW_016809534.1:590581-607901 GCF_001698545.2 Rhinopithecus bieti | reverse complement strand
ACTCATGTATTTAAAACTTTTTTAAAGAATCTAGATATTACTATACTGAGTTAGATCTAGAAATTACATAACAACCCAGTTTTCTGCCTTTCATAAGTCTCAAGGAATGTTCTTGCTACCCCCAACTTTGAATCACTCTAACATTTCAGAAACTTCTTGTTTTCCCCAATCCATTATATCTGTCAACTGAAGCAGTAAATACCCTAACATTTTTAGTGCTGAAAACCACAAATATAACATCTGATAAGAATGAATTCATACTGAGAAAAATTTTTATGAAATGACAATAGTTCATGAATTATACTTTAAGAGTAAGAAGTTTTTGACTCTCAGGGTTGATAATAACTAGAAGTTGTGAGAGACCTTCCTGGTTGTGCTACCACCAGACCTCAGATATATGGTACTCTGGGGTCATGATCCTTCTTCCCAAGATTTTCAGTCTCACCCAGGTTCCTACAATATCACCTTTGTTGGCTTTCAGTACTAGAAGTTACCATAGTCTATGTATTTCTTCATATATTCATCTGCCTTGAGAATAAGCATCTGGAGATTGCGAATTCTGTCCTTTTCACTGCTGAATATCTAATGCTTTAAAGCATGCCTACACATAGTAGTTTCTCAATGAAGCCTTTTCAGTTGATGAATTGACTAAAATATTCAGTAGAGTGTTTCTTAACATGGAAATCGTGGACCAAAAAGAAACTGACAGGAGAGTTATAGGAAAATCTCAAAGAAACAATGAAAATCTGAATTGTATGCAGATAGTGGGCAGCACTACATGATAAATGAAGTGAGATACAGTTCAGAGAATACTTTGAATCCAGCATTATTTGAAAATTACAATCTTGGTAGAGTGGAAAAAGTTGAACGGAAGAGCACCGTGGAGCCCTTAGAGTTTCATAAGGAGTCTGAGAGCCACTTACATTTTAAAAATTAAAAGGTCCATACTAAAATATCTTTATGTACCAATTTATTTTCTTTATACAACTACAAAATTTGTAGGGTTTATGGAGCACAGCAAAGTGCTTCTATCAATGCAACTTGACAGATGAGGAAACCAAAGGCTTAGAGAAGGTGAATAACTGCCCAAAGTCACAAAACTAGCAAGTGTAAGAATTGAGCTCTGGACTCAGAAGATGTCAGTTAGGAAGGTTACGATCTCAAAGATACTCCATGGTCAATTTTGACTCTAGTGTTCAATACAGTCAATATGGTTTAAAAAAAAACCATCTCACCTCTCCCTTCACATGAATTTGGGTCTGGGCACATTGTCAATTACTATAATTCCCATATTATTGCTCATAATTTTTCTTGCCCATAAAGAGGACCTCAAAGCACTTTTAGTAATCGTGACTGATCAAACTGTTACTATTTATACTTGCTGTTCAACTACAAATCAGTTCAATATAATTACCTATATCTTTGTTGGATTGTTGAGAAATTGCCTTATTCATTGTTGAAGACTATCTTCCAACTTGGTAATTTCTAAATCAAGCAGTGTCCTTTCTTCATGTTGCGGCATAACTCTTAGTTTTTGAAGGACCAGAAGAAGAAAGGGAAATTTTATCCCACTATATAAAAACTAAAACAAATCAAAAAATAAACTAAATAAGAAAAGCTATGGGAGAAATGGATACACAAAATAAACGGTAGAAGGAGGCAAAAACTTATTTTAGGGCATACAGCAAATAATAGCTAACGAGGGTAGACTATGCTTTAATTAGATACATCAAAACACAGCCTTAGATTCTCTCCCTCTAACTTATCCTCAAGACCTTTAACCTGTTCTTCAAAGTCACCACCTCATAGGCCAACTCTAAAACCAGCAGAGCTGTGTGGTTCAACCAATTGCAACTGACAAAGCCTGAAATCCTTGTCTCTTCCCACTACTTTTTGACTCAGATGAAGTACCCAGCTACAGGTCATGGGAATTGGCTTCTTCAGTTGTGTCACTAAGCTGCACAACTGAGTGACAACCACAAAATGCAGGAGTGTCAACTCCTCGTAGTGTTTACTCTGATTATTTAGTGACTGTAGATGGGAGGGAACCTGTAGATAAGTTGCTTTGCATTCCCCACTTACATGAACCATCTGGGGGCAAGGTGCTTTTAAACAATCTGACAGAAAGCCTCTTGCATGGCTGGAAAATTGCCTGTGTTTCTTTGTGAAGCCAAGCATAGTTCAATGATGCACCACCTTATGTTTGCTGTCTTCCTCTTTACAACTTAACTTTTTGCTCACTCTCAGAGCCCTGGAATTAGATTTACCAATAAAGCATTAGCACCTCAGCTTTGCCTCAGGCTGTGTTTTCCAAGGACCCTAGAAAAAGTCTTACGTACTATCTGAAAGCTCTCAGTGCACAAGGTAGAAAATGGGGCTATATAATGAGCTTCTAATTAGTAGAAAAGACAAACACTTTGATGATAAATAGAGATTATGTTGCTTATTCATGAAGAGTTAGTCTAGCACAATTTCGTGCCCAATATATAAGTCAACTACAAATGCCCATCAACATTAGCATTTTAGCAGTTTAGCATGGTGGGGAAAAAGTCTCTGTCTACATAATGATGTTTTCCCCATCTTTCAGAAGAAAACAATTACGAGTGCATTTTTGAGGAATAATTTTTTCAGAAAAAATAATGCACCTAATCATCCAAGGTACCTATAAAAATTTAATTATGACTATCAAATAAAATGCAAGGAAATAGCAACAGAAACTACTAAACATATCTTCAATCCACCAGCCTCCAGAAAACTCTGGACTGTATCCAGCTGCCTCTTGTTGTCTAGTTACCACTCTTCAAACTGAGAATAAGCAGCTGAATTTCAAAACAGAATTATGCAAGTTTATTTGATTTCCTCTGCTTGCCTCTCATGAAAAGACATAAAAATTAAAATGGATTGGTAGAGATGGAGGAGCTTTCAGGTGAACACAAAATACTGTCATCAATCTCATTGTTTCAAGGAACAGTGGGCATGGTGGCACAATCAGGCTGAACAGAGAAAAGCATTTCAGCTGTGGCCACCATGAAAAATGAGATACCACCGAACAAGGCAGCAATTTCACACAAGCAAGTTAATGTACTTCCTTTTTTAAAAAGCTCCAGGGAAATCTGAAATTGCAAGTAAAGGTATTAAGAGAAGAGATGCTAAGAAAAACCCTTGACTTTTCTCTAAACCACTACATAATTTCACTAGAACAAACTCTTCAAGTCATGAGGATTACAATTTCCTGTTATAAGAGTCATTTCAATAAAAGGTTTGCTGATTACTTTGAAAAGTTAAAAAAAAATTAAGTAAAAAAACAAGGAAGTTAAAACTGATTGCTCCCATGACATGGACTGCTTATTGAGTTTTAACGTCTTTCTCTTCTATAGGTTTCAGGTGGAATTAGTCAAAACCAAACGTGGATTAACAGCATAAGAGGTAAATAAGTACACATCTTGAAAAATTAGAAGGCACAGTCAGTATATCTCCCCTGAGATGTGTCTCTCAGAGTTAGAAGTCAGAGTCTTTCCTATTAGCAGAGTATGTTAGTATTGTTAATATAAGGTAAGACTAATATGTAAATAAACTGTCAAAATACAGGGGGAAAAAAAAAGAAGCTTGGTAGCTACACAATTCCGCTTATTTTTGTTGGTATTTGACAGCACCAACCTCCCTAGTTCTGTATTAGACTTTTTGTTATGGGTTTGTGGGATCTTTGTCTTTAAGACTGCTCCTTCCACCTTGCTTTCACTTACTCTAATCAGACAACATATCTGTGGATTTCTCAACTCTTAGGATAAAATTATTGTTAATAGGCTTCATTCATCCCTCTTCTCATGGTCATAATAGCAACGGAATAAATGCCAGGATCTGTAAGAATTTCCAAGCATTTAGGGGAGATGATCTTGCAAAGATAACATTGTTCTCAGATCTTTCTCTTGCTTCATCAAAACAAAGATTTTGCTTCCTTTTTCTTTGAGATCCTGCCCCATTTCCAGTTACGATGTATTATCATAAATGAGAGGAACTAATTTTTATATAATTTTAGCTAACATCTTTTCCAGAAAAAAAATTTAATAACTTATAAAGTAAACATTTTAGTCACCATGGAATGCAAAGAGGGAGGAAATTTTTGGCCAGGGACCCCTTCTATTCTCCAATTATAAAACATGGAAGGTTGCCTGGCTAACCTATGCACAGTGACAGTCCGAGGTTAGAGAAAGATTAATTAATAGTATGGGCACATAAAACAGTAATTTAAGCAGCCAGGTAA
This sequence comes from Rhinopithecus bieti, assembly GCF_001698545.2. Lineage (NCBI taxonomy): Eukaryota > Metazoa > Chordata > Mammalia > Primates > Cercopithecidae > Rhinopithecus > Rhinopithecus bieti. The sequence goes on along the minus strand of NW_016809534.1, from coordinate 603,640 downwards.
TGGATTTCTGGGGTCAGATCCTGGACCTCAAGTATCCACACAATTACAAAAGCAAATGACTATATATTTATTGCATAGCTGCATTTATTGCCAAGGTTGTTATACATAAATAGATTTCAATACTTATTTTTTCTCACTCGAATTGCCATCACATTGCTAAATAGCAAGAACATTCAGACCAGAAAATTGAGTTATTTTTTATAAGGAAAGTTAAGTGGACAGCAGCTGCAGGATTATTATATTCCCTTGATTTATTTTTTATTTACAGATGCACATTTTCATTAGCTGGGATTTGAACAGAATGGATTTTTACAACAACAAAAGAAAAAGCAACCCAATTCGGGCTTTTATACACAGATGGACTTCTCTCTGTCTCCTTGGACAGTTTTGAGTGTATCTTCTTCCAACACAGCCCAGATGCATCTATTTGAAAATGTTCAGCTCCCAGCCTTGAGGTGGAGGGCATAATTTCCCTCCCCAATCTGCAGAGCAAATCTCAGATATAATGTGTTTTCTGTATGGATGTAAGGAAGTCCCAGAGAGGTATGCTGGAAATGCACACAAAATTTTTCCCTTTCTTCCCATTATAAATTAAGGCATTTCATGCCTCTGTGATTATTTTTTCAGTTACATATCTATATTTGCTACAATGCTTTTCTAGATGGTTTCAGGCTGTACTACTTCCTCTTGTCTTAGAAAACAATCAAATTTGTGTTGCCAGTGTCCCAGACTAAGTTTCATTTGTTCACAGTTGTTAGACTATCCTCTAATGCTCTCAAATGTTTATTGTTTTAGACTTCTAATCACAGTGGTTATAAATAAGCACACATTCTGAAGAGTCCTTACATGTGGTACACATTTCACTGACCAGTCTAGTTTGTTGGGCGCCTAAGAAATGTTTAATAATTAAACAAATGCACCCTCGATGTGATAAAGAACTTGAAGATTTTTAATCACATAGCCCTGCCTCGCTTTGGAGGTGGTGCTGCCAAGACATCTCAGGAGCACTGGTTTAGAATTTTATTAATACTTCATTTTCTAACTCTGTTAGGGTAGCAATACAGTATTCTTTATTACTAGGAAATTGGTAGGATTCAGTGCTACTGCACTAGCCAAAATGGTAAATGGGCACCAATACAATTAATGGCAGATATCTGGAATGCTTGGTGGAGACCACAGTATCAAGGGTCTTCGCGATTACAGGATCACAGATTGCAGAGGACATCTGAGCCCTGATCCCTGAGTTTGTCCTCTGCCTCTTTCGTATTCCATGCTAGCCCCCTAGAGGGTCCAAAGGAAGCTAAAAGAACTAAGCAAGTTTTAGGTAAGCCTTGCCCACTCCAGACTTTTTTCCATGTCCCTGTGCCTAAATACACTAGAAAATGTGGTTGAAAAAGTAAGACAGTAACTACCATATCAGCAAAGCAACCAGGATATTTTCCCTGGTGATTTTACCACTTGCAAGCTTCCTAGCCCATTGCTTCAAGGACATTGTTTTCACTTGTCTCTGGTGCGTGCCTATCCGTATTTATGGATGAGTGGATTATGACTAGATAAAGACAAATTATCTTTAAATCTGAAGCTATAAAATGTTTATGTTTGTTGATTTATTTGCCCAGTTGTTCTGCCAGCAGGGTGGTTAGCAGGGTGACATAAAAATAAAACAGCACCCACCCTTTCTATGCCAAATGTAGTAAAAGAGTTAAAATGATGTTTGTAAACACGGATGGTGGCCCTCACTTTGGCAAAACTAAATGAGTATTACGTCTTCTAAACTACAGTGATGACAAAGAAAACTCAATTCTCTATCCTAAATATATTACACAGCTAGAAGTCACTTCCAGGTAAAGATCTGTATACCACCTTTCAATCCACAGAGGACTGTCTAACAGCTCATCTGATTTCTTGAAATCTGGAGTATCATAACATCACCCACTGTTTCAGGAACTTGAGTGGTAAAGTCCCAATCTAAACATTACTTTTTTATAAAATCCTGTGAGAGAAATCCTCTTTGAACTTTACCTCCATTTCAGATGCAATATTTGTGTAGAATTTATAGTCAGTGTTTGGTGCTTAGGTTTTATTTGTCCAATTTTTTAACTTAGCATGAGTTCTTCTGAGATTCATCTCTGCTTAGAAAGCAATAATAGAATAAAAACAAATACATAAATAAAAAGGATTTTTTCCATAGAAATACTGACACAACCTTTAACTGGAGTGGAGGGAGTCGTGCAGCAGTGATAATAAAAGTAGCAAACGTTAGCAATCTGCCTCATAGCATGAAATAAAATGTATTTTAGTAAAACATGAACACTGCTCAACTGTAATTTTCACACAGCTGTGATAAAAGGATGATAAAAGTGATAAGGCATAACAATTCCTGAGTAAACATACATGTAAAATGAAGTGGAGGTTCAAATCTAAAGAGTACGTTTTATTTGCAGATTCTAAACATACTATGGTTGATGCCTTATGTGTGTGTTTTTTAACAACTATCAATTTTGTTCACTTGTACAATTTAATGGAGGCTAGCAGCTTCCAAAAAAATATGTTGCATTAAGAGATATTCTATTCTAGCCTGTGCGTTTGACACCTTGTCACTTTGTAACATTACGTACCTTTGAAGAGATAGCCTATCTATTGCCTCTTCATAGCAAAAAAAAAATAGCAAAAGCAGTACCAATGAATCTTTCCACTGGAAAAATTCATTTCCTTAGAAACGATTATGCCCCTGCCTATTAGAAATCTGAGTCTTTCCCAAAGTAATAGAATGCCTCTTAAATCATTAGAACAAATGGATGTTTTTCCAATAACGAGAACAATTATTTTTCAAAATAGAAACATTCCTTCTAGAATGTTCTACCAGGCGTAATTTATTTGGGGCAAATACACGATTTTTAAGGAGGTTAAAACATAAAATGTTCTTAGAAAAAAGATGACTATATATTTTCACATACTATACTTGACACTATTTCTGTAGAACAATCTGTGACTTCTGGGTCAAGGCATAAAGAAACACAGATAAGTTCCAAACTGATTGTGTCTTCTTACAACAAAATAACTACTCTCCCATCTACATTAAGTTTGTGAACCATTACATCTGGTACCCACAAAACATATATGAACTTGTGGCTCTCACCTTCCTTTTTTTTTTCTTTTTCTTTCTTTGCCATATTTATACTTTTTTTCTTTTCTTTTCTTTTAATTATACCTTACGTTCTAGGGTACATGTGTACAACATGCAGGTTTGTTACATAGGTATACATCTGCCATGTTGGTTTGCTGCACCTATCAACTCATCATTTACATTAGGTACATCTCCTAATGCTATCCCTCCCCCAGCCACCCACCCCAAGTAAGGCCCCAGTGTGTGATGTTTCCCACTCTGTGCCCAAGTGTTCTCATTCTTCAATTCCCACCTATGAGTGAGAACACACAGTGTTTGGTTTTCTGTCCTTGTGATAGTTTGCTGAGAATGATGGTTTCCAGCTTCATCCGTGTCACTGCAAAGGACATGAGCTCATCCTTTTTTATAGCTGCACAGTATTCCATGGTGTATATAAAAGCCACATTTTCTTAATCCAGTCTATCATTGATGGACATTTGGGTTGGTTCCAAGTCTTCGCTATTGTGAATAGTGCTGTGATAAACATGTGTCTTTATAGTAGCATGATTTATAATCCCTTGGGTATATACCCAGTAATTGGATCACTGGGCATTTCTATTTCTAGATCCTTGAAGAATCGCCACACTGTCTTCTACAATGGCTGAACTAATTTACACTCCCACCAACAGTGTAAATGTGTTCCTATTTCTCCACATCCTCTCCAGAGTCTGTTGTTTCCTGACTTTTTAATGATCGCCATTCTAACTGGCATGAGATGGTATCTCATTGTGGTTTTGATTTGCATTTCTCTGATGGCCAGTGATGATGAGTATTTTTTCATGTGTCTGTTGGCTGCATAAATGTCTTCTTTTGAGAAGTGTCTGTTCATATCCTTTGCCCACTTTTTGATGGGGTTTTTTTTCTTGTAAATTTCTTAAAGTTCTTTGCAGATTCTGGATATTAGCCCTTTGTCAGATGGGTAGACTGTAAAAATTTTATCCCATTCTGTAGGTTGCCTGTTCACGCTGATGGTAGTTTCTTTTGCCATGCAGAAGCTCTTTAGTTTAATTAGATCCCATTTGTCTATTTTGGCTGTTGTTGCCATTGCTTTTGATGTTTTAGTCATGAAGGCTTTGTCCATGCCTATGTCGTGAATGGTATTGCCTAGGTTTTCTTCTAGGGTTTTTGTGGTTTTAGATCTTACATTTAAGTCTTTAATCCATCTCTAGTTAATTTTTGAATAAGGTGTAATGAAGGGAGCGCTCACCTTCTAATTGCCTTTACCCATGACCTGGCACACAGTATTTATTCACTGTTTACTTATTTATAAACACATATCAAGGAACCTTTATGAGACACGGTAGCTGTAGAAACCTAACAGACTGTACGGTTGTAGTCGAGCTACCTGTTCAACAAAGTTATGTGTTCCTGTCCCAAAGTGCCTAGGGAAGTGTCTTCTTAGCCAGACACTATATTTTTTGGTCTTTCTTTGTATCTAGATGAGGGCAGGTAGCTAGGAAGTAAGAAGAAGAGATATGATTCCTTCTGAGTCAACATGGTTAAGAAGCAAATATGCTCTCTCTATGCTCTCTTTCCCTTATATGGCATCTTTGGAATCCACATTTTGAAGATGGCAATGCCCCAAGATGGAAAGACCCTGAGTTTCTGCATCACCACACAGAAAACAGCCAGAAACCACATTAAAGTGCTTTGAGAGTGAGTATAAGCTTAAGTTTGTTAAACTACAGTCATGTGCTGCATAATAACATTTCAGTCAACAACAGACAGCATATACAACGGTTATCCTATAAGATTATAATAGAGCCAAACAATTTCTATTACCTAGTGATACTGTAGCTGTCATAATGTTGTAGTGCAATGCATTACTCACATTTGTAGCAATGATGGTGTAAACAAACCTACTGCACTGCCAGTCATATAGAAATATAGCACATACAATTATGTACAGTACGTAATACTTGATAATAACAAATGACTGTTACTGGTTTATTTACTATACTATAGTTTTTATCATTATTTTAGAGTCTATTTCTACTTCTTAAAAAAAGTTAACTATAAACAGGCTCAGGCAGGTCAGGAGGTATTCCAGAAGAAGGCATTGTTATCATAGGAGATGACAGCTCCATGTATGTTATTGCCCCTGAAAACCTTCCAGTTGGACAAGACATGGAGGTAAAAAACAGTGATATTGATGATCCTGACACTTTCAGTCTTAGGCTAATGTATGTGTTTGTGTCATTTTTGGCAGAAAAAAGTTTAGAAAGTTTTAAAACTTTAAAAAATAGAATAAGGATATGAAGAAAATATTTTATATAATGTTTGTGTTTTAAGCTAAGTTACCACAAAAGAGTCAAAAGTTAAAGAATAGTTTAAAATTTATAAAATAAGACAGTAAGCTAAAGTTAATTTATTATGGAAAAGAATTTATAAATGTAGTATAACCTAAGCGTACAGCATTTATAAAGTCTACGGTAGAATACAGTAATATCCTAGGTCTTCACATTCATTCACCACTCACTGACTCACCTAGAGCAACTTCTAGTCCTGCAAGCTCCATTCATAATAAGTACCCTGTACAGGGGTACTATTTTTAATATTTTATATTGTGTTTTTACCATGCCTTTTCTATATTTAGATAACACAAATACTTATCATTATGTTACAGTTATAGTGTTCCACATAGTAACATGCTGTGTAAGTTTGTAGCCTAGGATCAATAGGCTATACCATGTAGCCTAGGTATATAGTAGGTTTGAGTGCCGTCTATTTTTGTGTAAATATATTCTATAATGTTTGTACAACAATAAAATCACCTAACAAGCCATTTTTCAGAATATATCCCCATTGTTAAGCAATGTGTGACTGTATTTTAGTTTTGGTATTTATCTGTTATGATAATTAACACAATCATATAAAATAATCTTGTTCTCAAAGGAGCTTACTTCTAACAAGGAAGAAACCTTCCTTCAGATGTTTTTTGGAGATAAGATACAGTTACAGTTATATAAAATAATGAGGTGATAAGGCAAAGAACCAAAAATTATAGCTTAAGATATCAGCCACATAGTAAAATTAAGGAATCTGGGTTGCAAGGAAGGACGGGATCACTTAAGTCTATAGAGTTGTTAGAAAAGGCCTTATGTTGGAGGCATCCTTTTAACTTCATTTCAAAGGATGGGTAGTAGTGTAACAGTAAGAAATGAGGTCGAAAGGCATTTGAAGCAGAAGGAACTGTATGACTAAGCAGGGAAGAAGTAAAGTGCAATGATTTGGGAATAGTGAATTGTCTGCCCAAAGGAGTATAGCCTGCACAGAAGTAACCTTGAAATGGTTAAACAGCAACCCTCCAGGTTGCTATAGTTCAGAACTTACTGATAGCATGACATATGCATTACAGAGTCCATGGCTTTGGCATTGTGGAGGGAGAAAGTTGTATTTGGGGAAGGGCATCTCACCTTCAAACTTTTTCTCTTCTTTTCAAAAATCCAGGCACTACAACATCTCTCTCACCACTGTAGATAATGAGAGAGTGATACAGGGACTTCAGAGATCTGAGAGGTCATAGAACAGAGAGGGGCAAGACATATTTCCAGTGAACTCTAAAGTAAAAGGAAATCATTCCCCTGAAAATTGACATTTCTCAAGAAGCATCATAAAAGTGACAAATCCTCCAGTCCCCCCAAAAAATGCATTAGATCTGTGCTATTGCCAGCAAGAATAGGGCAAATAATGTTACATTAATTGCAGAGCCTTCTTCAACTTTGTGAATGAGACTACAACTTTTTTCTTGACATACAAAGCTCTGATAAATAACCATCCTATCAGAGATATGTGTTCCACAAACGGTGACTGAGAAATCTAGATGATAAGAAGGGATAATATGGCTAAGGAGCTCAGCAACCTTATTTAAAACGGGTTAAAATTGAGAGTAGAAGCTCACTATACAATAACTATTTTGAATATTTCTTTATAATTAAGTTTATAATTTAGAAAATATGTGTTTTCCCTCCAACATATGAATANGGGCAAATAATGTTACATTAATTGCAGAGCCTTCTTCAACTTTGTGAATGAGACTACAACTTTTTTCTTGACATACAAAGCTCTGATAAATAACCATCCTATCAGAGATATGTGTTCCACAAACGGTGACTGAGAAATCTAGATGATAAGAAGGGATAATATGGCTAAGGAGCTCAGCAACCTTATTTAAAACGGGTTAAAAATTGAGAGTAGAAGCTCACTATACAATAACTATTTTTGAATATTTCTTTATAATTAAGTTTATAATTTAGAAAATATGTGTTTTCACTCCAAAATATGAATATATTCATTCTTTAGAATAATCCTTTTAGGTCTGCAATTGACAGCTAATTAATTATTTAATAAATAATATCTAGAAAACACATCTGCATTACATTTTAGTTTATATGTAGAACTGTACATTTATAAACAAATTCCATGAGCAAATAACTCTGCTCCCCTGCAAAAAGTCAGATAAGTCTACAGAAAGAGAGAATATTCTGCTTTTTTAAAGGATCATCTTGGCAAAGGTACAGAAGAGACCTGGCCGAACAAACTAGTTCCTACTGCGTTCTTTTTAAAAGTTTGAATCACATTAGTATGACTCCTTAAAAAAGGAATAGTGTTTCTTTGCTTTTGTTTGCCTTTTTAAAGACATACATAGTTTTCACACTTTTTTTTTTTGGGGGGGGGCAAACATTAGGGGTCCTAGCGATCTGTGTGTGTTCACTTTCCCTTGGACTACGGAAAAGTCAGAGGCTCATTTCCAAGAGAGTACCGTGTGAAAACACAGTGGAGAAAATTTGTAGAGTAAGCAAAGAAAATGACCTCAATTTTTTCAGCAGTTTGGCAGCAGCTTCCTATACCTGGGACTAGTCATGCCAATCCTTGTTACTGTCAAATGTGTCCTAAGCAAATGTCCCCTTGTTTTGTTTTGTTTTGTTTTGTTTTGTTTTGTTTTTGCTATTATCTTGCTCCTTACCTTGTGCTACAGTAATTTATAAGAAGAGAAGTTTCAGATAAATTTATGCTTTAAAAGAAATTTTCTTTTAAATTGATGCAAATGTCAAGGGAAGACAAAAAATATCCCCCAACTACACAGATCAGTTTCTCCCCTTTCCCTCTTTGCATACTATTCCAAAAAATCTAAAATATGCATTACTGAAGATTCTTTTGGATAACAAAAAAAGGAAATGTACTCTGAGCATGAAAATACTTTTCTGAAGCCTTAATTCTTTCTAAAATGGAAAACTATTGGAAAACAAACATGCATAGTCCTAAGAACATTTTCCACTCACACACAAAAAAAAATTTAATTCAATTCAAATATCTAAACCTGAGTAGAATTTATGGTGAGTGCTGTTAGTCTACATGCTTACCTGGGCTTTCTCTTCAGAAAAGCCATACTTTACTTCATAATCTTTTCTTTTTAACTTGACAACCTCATTTTCTGTCTTCTCACCTTCTTACACTCCAGCAATGATGACCTACTTTAATTCATTTTAACATATCCTGGTGTTTCATGGCCCCCATCAGTTTGCTCATTCTGTTTGCTTTAGGTATTATAGAATGTGTCTTTCTTCCTCTGTTCACTTGTTGAACTCCTATTCATCTTCCAAACCCTTTGTCCCAGTCAAGGTCCAGTATAAGAAATAAAAGTCAGCTGGATATGCCAGACAGAAAGGCATTTAATACGAGGCATGAATTGCCAACAAAACTGTTGAAAGGACTAGAGGAACACAGGTCAGGGGCCACCAAAAAGTTTTCAGGTCACATGGCTGCCTGTGTCACAGTTGTTCCACAGCCAAGGCTGGCAGTGAAACAAGGAGTCTGATCATTGCAAATACATATATATTTACTGGATCATATACCTCAGCTGCTATCACTACTAAAGGAAAAATGAACTCTACCTCCCTCTGCCTTGCAAATTTTGCACCACAGCCTCTCATTACAGTTATTAGCCTTCCAACCCCAAGGTGTAGGGACATTGAAGAGAAGGAAATAGGTGCTTCTTGCCAATAGATAATATCTAAGACTTCATAGTTCAAGCCTCATATCCTCTTCTCAAGCCTCTTTCTGGACCTTCCACCCCCAAAGAATCTTGCTTCATCATTCCCTTCACTATATCACCTCTATTCTTTACTAAGCATATTCTTCTATTATCTTAGCAGTCCCACAATATTGCAATATAGTATTTTTAGATATATCTATACTTTATAAACCACAAAGTATCTAAGACAAGTCTCAATCAATTTAGAAGTTTATTTTGTCAAGGTTAAGGACATACTGGTGACACGGCCTCAGGAGGTCCTGATACTATGTACCCAAAGTAGTTGGACAACAGCTTGATTTTATACATTTTAGGGACACATAAGACACCAATCAATACATGTAAAATGTACATTGGTTCAATCCAGAAAGGTAGGACAACTTGAAGCAGATAGAGGTTGCAGGGAGCTTCCAGGTCATAGGAAGATTCAAAGATTTTCTGATTGGCAATTAGTTAAAAGTTATTACCTAAACACCTGAAATCAATAGAAAGTAATGTCTGTGTTAAGATAAGGTGTTGTGGAGACCAAGGTTTCATCATTCAGATGAAACCTCCAGGTAGCAGGCTTCAAATCTCTTTTCACACCTAAAAAGATGTCAGACTCTTAGTTAATTCTCTCCTGGATCAGGGAGAAAACTTGGAAATGAACGAAGATTCTCTAAAGAATGTAGATTTTCCCCACAAGAGATAGCTTTGCAGGGCCACTTCAAAATATGTTGAAGAAATATATTTTGGGGTAAAATAGTTTGATTCCTTTCAGGGCCTGCTATCCATTGCGTGATGCTATTCTATAGTCAGGCTGGAATTATTTGGTGTCTTATTGCTGTTTCATCAGTCTTGAGATTTCTGTTTTAATGTTAATCCTGGCAAGCTGTGCCTGAATTGCAAATGGAGGGCAATATAATGGTGTCCAACCCCTGCTTCCCACTATGCTCTGAACTAGTTTTTCAGGTTAACTTTGGAATGCCCTTGGCTGAGGAAAGGGTGTATCAGTTAGCCGCGGGGGCTAAGAATTTTATTTTTGGTTCACAAATACATGTGTTTATCATTTTATTCATCCTTTTTAATCTTCAGTGCCTAGCATAGACTCTGACACATAATATATTTTGTACATTTTATTTCACCAAATTTTATTAAATATCACTTTAATTTGCAAAAGAATTACTAACTTTGAAAAGTGAAGTTCTCTGTTTCAATATCCACTTTTAGTAGATTTGAAAAATTTGGAGTTGGGAAGTGGTGACATTCAACTCTACCAAAATTTTGGTAAATTCTCCTTTTCTTAGAAGAATAACAGGATACTATTCAATTAAACATACGAAATGTGGGGGTTGTTTGGTTCTAATAGATTATTTACTTAATGTATTCTCCAGTGATCAATTTGCTCTTCCTAATTGGAAATAAAAAATGAAGTATGTTACTGCACATATTTAAACTATAGTTCATTTTTAATTGTGTTAAATAACCTCTGGGCATGATTATAAGCCTCACAAGTAAAAATACAGCAAGCAATTTGAATTTCTTTAAAAAAATAAAAATAAAAAGAGACCAAGTACCCATGCCCATGGAGCCTTGCTCACTGCTAGCACAGCAGTCTGAGATTCAACTGCAAGGCAGCAGTGAGGCTGGGGGAGGGGCACTGCCATTGCTGAGGCTAGACTAGGTAAACAAAGCGTCCAGGAAGCTAGAACTGGGTGAAGTCCACGGAAGCTCAAGGAGGCCTGCCTGCCTCTGTAGACTCCACCTCTGGGGCCATGGCATAGCTGAAAAAAAGGCGGCAGAAACCTCTGCAGACTTAAACATCCCTGTCTGACAGCTTTGAGGAGAGTAGTGGTTCTCCCAGCACGGAGTTTGAGATCTGAGAACAGACAGATTGCCTCCTCCAGTGGGTCCTTGACCCCTGAGTAGCCTAACTGGGAGACGCTTCCCAATAGGGGCCGACTGACACCTCATACAGCCAGGTGCCCCTTTGAAACGAAGCTTCCAGAGGAAGGATCAGGCAACAACATTTGCTGTTCTGCAACCTCCACTGGTGATACCCAGGCAAACAGGGTCAGGAGTGGACCTCCAGCAAACTCCAGCAGACCTGCAGCTGATGAATCTGACTGTTAGAAGGAAAACTAACAAACAGAAAGGAATGGCATCAACAAAAAGGACACCCACACCAAAACCCCATTTGTAGGTCACCATCATCAAAGACCAAAGGTAGAGAAAACCACAAAGATGGGGAGAAACCAGAGCAGAAAAGCTGAAAATTCTAAAAAGCAGAGTGCCTTTTTTACTCCAAAGCAATGCAGTTCCTCACCAGCAATGGAACAAAGCTGGACGGGGAACGACTTTGACGATTTGACAGAAGTAGGCTTCAAAAGATCAGTAATAACAAACTACTCCAAGCTAAAGGAGGATGTTCGAACTCATCAAAAAGAATCTAAAAACCTTGAAAAAAGATTAGACAAATGGCTAACTAGAATAAACAGCATAGAGAAGAACTTAAATGATATGGAGTTGAAAACCACGGCATGAGAACTACATGGCACATGCATAAGCTTCCACAGCCAATTTGATCAAGTGGAAGAAAGGGTATCAGTGATTAAATATTAAATTAATGAAATGAAGCAAGAAGTTTAGAGAAAAAAGAGTAAAAGAAACGAACAAAGCCTTCAAAAAATAAGGGACTATGTGAAAAGACCGTATCTATGTATGATTGGTGTACCTGAAAGTGATGGGGAGAATGGAACCAAGTTGGAAAACACTCTGCAGGATGTTATCCAGGAGAACTTCCCCAACCTAGCAAGGCAGGCCAACATTCAAATTCAGGAAACACAGAGAACACCACAAAGATACTTCTTGAGAACAGCAACCCCAAGACACGTAATTGTCAGATTCACCAAGGTTGAAATGAAGGAAAAAATGTTAAGGGCAGCCAGAGAGAAAGGTCGGGTTACCCACAAAGGGAAGCCCATCAGACAAACAGCAGATTTCTAAGCAGAAACTCTGCAAGCCAGAAGAGAGTGGAGGCCAATATTCAACCTTCTTAAAGAAAAGAATTTTCAACCCAGAATTTCATATCCAGCCAAACTAAGCTTCATAAGTGAAGGAGAAATAAAATCCTTTAGAGATAAGTAAAGGCTAAGAGATTTTGTTACCACCAGGCCTGCCTTACAAGAGCTCCTGGACAAAGTATTAAACATGGAAAAGTACAACCTGTACCAGCCACTGCAAAAACATGCCAAATTGTGAAGACCATGGATGCCAGGAAGAAACTGCATCAACGAATGAGCAAAATAACCAGCTAACATCATAATGACAGGATCAAATTCACAGATAACAATATTAACTTTAAAGGTAAATGGGCTAAATGCTCCAATTAAAAGACACAGACTGACAAACTGGATAAAGACTCAAGACATGTCAGTGTGCTGTATTCAGGAGACCCATCTCACGTGCAGAGACACAAATAGGCTCAAAATAAAGGGATGGAGGAAGATCTACCAAGCAAATGGAAAATTAAAAAAGCAAGGGTTGCAATCCTAGTCTCTGATAAAACAGACTTTAAACCAACAAAGATCAAAAGAGACAAAGAAGGCCATTACATAATGGTAAAGGGATCAATTCAACAGGAAGAGCTAACTATCCTAAATATATATGCACCCAATACAGGAGCACCCAGAGATTCATAAAGCAAGTTCTTAGAGACCTAGAAAGAGACTTAGATTCCCACACAATAATAATGGGAGACTTTAACACCCCACTGTCAACATTAGACAGATCAACAAGACAGAAAGTTAACAAAGATATCCAGGACTTGAACTCAGCTCTGCACTAAGCAGACCTAATAGACTTCTACAGAACTCTCCAC
>NW_016809534.1:585467-588355 GCF_001698545.2 Rhinopithecus bieti | reverse complement strand
AAACTACCATCAGAGTGAACAGGCAACCTACAGAATGGGAGAAAATTTTTGCAATCTACTCATCTGACAAAGGGCTAATATCCAGAACGTACAAAGAACTCAAACAAATTTACAAGAAAAAAATCAAACAACCCCATCAAAAAAGTGGGCAAAGGATATGAACAGACACTTCTCAGAAGAAGACATTTATGCAGCCAACAGACACATGAAAAAATGCTCATCATCACTGGCCATCAGAGAAATGCAAATCAAAACCACAATGGGATACCATCTCACACTAGTTAGAATGGCGATCATTAAAAAGTCAGGAAACAACAGATGCTGGAGAGGATGTGGAGAAATAGGAACACTTTTACACTGTTGGTGGGAGCGTAAACTAGTTCAACCATGTAGAAGACAGTGTGGCCATTCCTCAAGGATCTAGAACTAGAAATACCACTTGACCCAGTGATCCCATTACTGGGTATATACCCAAAGGATTATAAGTCATGATGCTATAAAAACACTTGCAAACGTATGTTTATTGTGGCACTATTCACAATAGCAAAGACTTGGAACTAACCCAAATGTCCATCAATGATAGAATGGGTTAAGAAAATGTGGCACGTATACACCATGGAATACTATGCAGCCATAAAAAAGGAATGAGCTCATGTCCTTCGTAGGGACATGGATGAAGCTGGAAACCATCATTCTGAGCAAACTATCTCAAGGACAGAAAAGCAAACACCACAGGTTCTCACTCATAGGTGGGAATTGAACAATGAGAACATTTGGACACAGGGTGGGCAACATCACACACTGGGGCCTGATGTGGGGTGGGGGGGAGTGGGGAGGGATATCATTAGGAGAAATATCTAATGTAAATGATGAGTTAATAGGTGCAGCACACCAATATGGCATATGTATACATATGTAACAAACCTGCACGTTGTTCACATGTACCCTCAACTTAAAGTATAATAAAAAAAATTAAAAAGACTAAGTATCAGAAGAATGTTCAAATAATGTTCAGAATATAATTTTATGTTCACTCACAATAATTTCTTCACTCAAGTGTGGTGGACAGATAAAAAATATCTATACATAGCCCTCCTCATCCCTGGAGTGGGGCTGATTTACTTTTACAAACCAAACTAGGCATGGTCCTGTGATTCAAAACCATGAAGTTACATATTTTTTAAATATCCATAGACATGTAATGTTCCTCCGGACTCCATGCAAACACCAGTTGTCCATCAAAGACTGGATTAAAGGGAAAACTAATATTTAATAAAACTAGCAATGAATTTTTAAATACTAAACTAGAAGTGTTTTGTGTAAAATTATACCACAAACTAAGCGATTATTATATAGCTAAAGGTGGATTTACTTTCAGTTTCACATAAATTCTGTAATAAGAACCAAAAGTAAAATTAGACTATACTAGAGAAAAATCAGAAGCAGGCATTGCAATAATCAGTACAGAAATTAACTGCAGAAGATATAGCTTTCATCATCAGCTCTCAAGATACTTTTAAGTGTTTCTCCTGACCTTTAGGTGTTTCTCCTGACCTTTAAAATTTAGCTTGAAATACAAGCTAAATATAAGAGGCAGAAACACTATCACAATCAAATTAATACTTGGAAGACACTAGATCCATTATTTCCAGGGAAAGGGATAATTTTGGTATAACTAGTAAAAGGTATATCCCAAATAAATTGGTTTTTCAGCCTACTTACTATCTACTTTCTTCCAAATTGTTAACTTATAAAGACGACTTCTAGCTCTAAGCAAGAAACTAAAGCCAAAAACTCTAAATTCCTACTCTTGTGATCTTGAGACTAAGACTCTGAAAACTACTTTTGTCCTCTATCAGATGGCCTTTTGCTAGGAGTGGACAGGAGGGGCACAGGAAAACCTGGGGAGGCAGGGAAGGGGAGGAAAGAATTCTTACTTCCTGTTCCTGTCAGTTGCAGAACACTAGCTCTGTACTCCAACAGCACCCATTTGCATTCCTAGAACTAGTTTCATTGCCCTCTTCTCAGAAAGATTCATAGTAGCCAGGGCATGACTCCTCTTAAGTAATATGAGCCCCAACTTACAGAGTCTGTACTATTCTAAATTTTGAAATCCCTAACCTCTTCCTTTTGTGCTTCTGGCCCTGGAGATGGTAGCTACTTCTTGCTGTTATCTCTGGGCTTTCCCTCTTTATTCTTTCAGCCTTATTTAAGATTATGTTCCCATTGTTGAAATACCTAGTGTGCTTCCTGTTTTCCTGACTGAACTTTCACCAATACATATATGAAAAAATTATCTTTAAATTTTTGGAAGGAGAACCCAAG
Organism: Rhinopithecus bieti; assembly: GCF_001698545.2. Taxonomy (NCBI): domain Eukaryota; kingdom Metazoa; phylum Chordata; class Mammalia; order Primates; family Cercopithecidae; genus Rhinopithecus; species Rhinopithecus bieti. The sequence continues at coordinate 586,030 of NW_016809534.1, read as the reverse complement.
TAAAAGTATTTAAAATTCTACATAGATCTACCAAAATTGAAAACCATTTCAAACACAAATGGATTTCATACATATTATATACATATATATGTGTATGTGTGTGAGTATGAATTTTATATATACTTATGTGAATTATATATATATAAGCGAGCTTATATATATGAAAGACTAGTTTCCTTTAGAAGAACTTTGCCTGCATGGTACAAGAAGCTTAGGTTTGGGGATTTTACACACAGAAATGGAATTATGTCATATATATTGTTCTGCACACAAAACAGTTAACTGTGGTAGTGACACCCTAAAAAGTGAGAGTGAGAGCAAAGATGACCTTCATTTTTCACTTTTGACATTGATTAGGATTTTTATACTGAGCATTTACTTTTGCAATTAATGTTTTTAAAATTTGTGCTGTTGGCCATCTGATCTTTGACAAACCTGAGAAAAACAAGAAATGGGGAAAGGATTCCCTATTTAATAAATGGTGCTGGGAAAATTGGCTAGCCATAAGTAGAAAGCTGAAACTGGATCCTTTCCTTACACCTTATACGAAAATTAATTCAAGA
>NW_016809534.1:506361-583963 GCF_001698545.2 Rhinopithecus bieti | reverse complement strand
ATATATATATATATATATAAAAAATTTGTGCTGTTGAAGCAAACTATTTTCTGTTGTTTTACAGGGTTATTGATAGGATCACCAGCCCTATCCTTTTAATTGCGTAACACAGTCTTAGGTAGTCTACAGCAGGCAGACATTAAATCTGACTAATGCTGGCCTCAAGTTTGTCCTCTCTAACTTGGCAAAATGATTAACCATTATGGTTCAAGCCATGTATGTAACACTCTAGTCCAGGTTTTCTTCGTGTTGAATATCCACGCCTTTGTAAGCATAACACAATTTCTGGTTCAGTATAACACTGGGGTCATCTTTACAGAACACAGATCATGTTATCAAAAGTGACTTCAAGCTAAAGTAAAACTTCTATTTGTATTTCTCAAACATGGTGAAAAAGAAAAATGGTCCTAGCAACATTTTTTATCACCGTTTTCTTCTTTCACCCCTGCTGTGACATTATGCTTGTGCTCCCAAGCTATACCCCAAATCCTCCTCACACCTCACAACAAAACAAAAACAAAACGAAACTCCTTCCAGCAATTTCTAGTTTCTCTTTTCTTCTTGATTTTGCATCACAAAATCTCAGTATTAATCTGTCCAATATAACACATTTTGGACACCCTAGGAGAGGAAGAGTTTGAGTAAGTCAGACCAGAATTCTTTTGAGTAGGGAGGAGGAATGTAAGGAACTGACAGCAGATAACTGATATCCAACCATGCTTGTTAACCCCATGTAGGCTGCATGGTGCTATAGCTTTCTCTCCCTATAGATTGAGGGCTCCAAATGTATCCTTTACGACAGTGATGTCCGCTTTGCAGAACTAACATTTTTTCTAACGCTAACAAGACAGGATGGGGATTTTGAACTTGTTAAGTTACAACTGTTTACAGTGGCAGCTTCCGTTTGAGACTCCGTGGTACCTCCCATTTGTGAGGGTCTGTGGTACCTGCATGCAACACTATAGCATTTTTCATTCTTCCCAAGCAATAAGTCACTAGAGATATTATTTATTCATTTCCAACTCAGTATTCTAGAAGTTAGGTAAGTGAAAATAAACATGGACTTAAGAATCAGGAGAGTTATAATTCGTAATTTTTCAAAAAATTCATAATTGTGATAAATGTAATATTTTGTTCAGTTTCACTATCAAGAATAAAAAAAAATTCCTCTTCTACCACTTTTAACTAATATATGTGAATATATAAAATATGTACAATAATAGGAACATGTACATATACATTAGGTAGCCACTGATTTCTTGTTTGAAATATAAGGTATATGAAGTTTAAAGCACTGGCAGAAATAGTAATATTTATAGTTGTTAAGGAGAAATAAGAAACGTCATTCCCAAGAGAAATGAGCTCATCAAATAACCAAGGAGGAAAGGAAGGAAATTATTACAGCAAGGAAAGGAGAGAAATAGCAGAAACTGCAATGTTGAATGCAAAGATGCCTATAAGTAATGAGGAATGGGATCTAATGTCAATGAATTCATCTGCCCACCCCAGCTAGTAGTGCCAGAGCATGAGATTTAATTGCTTTTTGGCATTTTACCATTGGCTTTCTACTGAATTAACAATAGAAAGCTCTCACCTCAAAACAGATTAAAATACTAATTTGTATACAAATCATAACTATAAAAGTTTATTATACCATCTTCAAATTCTGCCACTGGATCTCTCCATTTAAGAAAGAAAAACAAAATACATCACGGCTCCATTTGATAATCTCACACATTGGGTAATTTTCTTTTATTTTCATTGGTTTTGTTTTAATGTGAAAATCCCTCCCAAAAATTAATCATAGGATGCTGTCCAGGTATATTTTAGTGCTCTGGGAAAAGATGAATAGCCAACCTACAATAAGGCTTGTTCAAGGCCTAGTAATCACTGCAAATGCTATGGCCTAGTTTGGAAGGCCACCTCAATCCTTATCATTGCTTACAGACAGCAATAAAGCACAAAAACACTGCTGAGTAATAGCTGGTGACCTCATCACTGTTTCCTACAGAATGTTGTCCTTTATCAGTGTCAGTCTCAAATCAATGATTAGAATACAGCACTGGTTATAAATCCCCACTTGCCTTCTGCTTCAATGTAATACAACCATTCTGTTTGTTTGCTCCTCAACCTCAATTTGCAGGAAAGGAATTGCAAAGATCAATTGGAAACCTCAACTTATGCACAACTACTTGGAAATCTTTTTTTTTATATTGATGTAGTGTCAATGAAAATGAAAGTGAAAAATACTACTCACTTGAGAAAAAAAATAAATACTCTCAAGAGCTATGTTCAAGTACAATACAAAGGTTGAGTGACTGGAATTCTTTTATGGATAACCTGAGTGATAGTGGAAGAATACTAATGTGTTGGGCCTTGGGGAAGTTGTTAGCCTAATAATCTCTGCCTTCTCTTACAGTGCATGAGTGCAAGACTCTTATTCTGAAAAAGAAAAATAAAGTACTGAGAGATATTTAATGCCAGTAAGAGGCAATAATGGTACTTAGAAATTTAACAAGCCAAAGACAAATCCAGGACTTAAAATTTATCCCCGGCAATAACCATAATTAGTTAAAAAGATATCACCAAAGTTCTAGATCCATGTCAGAGGAGTACAAAAGAAAGAACATCTCAGTACCTAATTGCCACTAGATCTCTAATTGCCTCTAAACTTCTTTCTTAACTCTTACTGCAGTCTATACCACAGCTTGAGGTTCCTGTTTAGTACTAACAGCATTATCTTCCTAGGACTGATTCTTATATAGGAGCCCCTCATAGACGGATATCACTAAAGAACACCATGCCTCTCTAGTTAAATTTGAAAGGATCCTTTTATTCATTTTGTATGTTATCAAACAAGAAACAGAACAACACTGATTCCAGGATACTCTGTAGCCAGCATGGGAAAACACTGCAATTGAGCAGTGTACCATGGCAGACACATTTTTGAAATCTAAATTTTTGTTTCCTCCTGTCTTTTCCTTTTCCCTTCCCCACTGAAAAGAAAGCAGACCCTGTACTTCTTTGCTTCAGGGAAAGGTATGGGATGTTGATTCCTTAAAGGAAGTAGGACCCCATGGAACCAAAAGAAACCTGAAGAAAAGACAGACTTTCTCTGAATTAACAAAAAACGTTCTCCAAACTGAGAAAGACAAAAAGTCTGTGGATGTCTTCAGTGACTGGGACTTGTTTCCTGCTCACTAAAAATGTGGCAGGACCTCAGAAGAAAAGGCCAATTAGTACAGATTGTGGGGTAAGCTCCTCACCCAGAAACATCACACTCCAAGAGTGTCAATGAAGCAGTAGAGAAGTGGCTAGAAGAGCAGGAAGGACTAGGCAGATGGGACTAACAGGTCCTTCATCAGCACACATGTGAAAAGCTAACACAATCACAATTATCCTCACAACACCTTTAAATGTTCATTAAGTACGACCTACAAATATATAATCTCTTAGTAAATTCAAGTCAGCCAGCTTACCTCCAACACTGGAACAGATCATATTTCTTCTACTGAACCCCAGATCAAGTACCTGGATTATGGTAAAGCGTGATGTGCAAAAAAAACACCCATCAGAAGTGCACTCAGTTTAGCTAGATGATTACTGAAAATGAATGATAGAGGAGCAGATACAAAGAATCCACTTCAGGTTCACTCCTGAGGGTTACCTTCTTGAATGCCCTACAAATAAGAAGAATTCCCTGATCGATTTTTTCTCACTTTTTCTTTAACAGAGTTGAATTTCACTGGATTACGTGAAAGAATTCAACTAGATTAAAAGATAAATACATTAAGCAGGAACTTCTATGAGGAGGGTTTCCCAAATAACCTATATTATTACATGGTTATCATGTGATGTGCAAAATCATTGGTCATGTTTTTGTTCTGAAAGTAGAATGAACAGTTGAGAATTTGGAAATGCTTACTTCTCAAAGACAGAGTGTGTTTTGTTCAAAAGGGAATTAGCTTTAGCGCTAACTCGACTTAGGGTGAAGTGAAAGACCTCAGCTTGCCTGTGTGCTATGTGTACTGATCTCAGGCAAGTTACTGAATCTCTTTATTCCTCAATTATTTCATCTATGAAAATGTAATAAGGTGGGGAGTGGGGAAACAAATAATCAATTTGAAAATGTATACAAACTATATGCCATAGCCTAGTCGCTGGAATGCAGCAATTGTTGGTTTATTTCTCCACCCTACTCTCCTCTCAAACCTTATTCTTTATTCTACCATTCCCATTCTTTTTTATTGAAATTCAGAGAATGTCACTTTAATTTTCTAATGTTTGCTATAATGCTTGCAATGGCTTAGGCTTCATGTAAAATTTGCAAAATATTGTTATATTTTCACATCTTCTTACAGCAAAATTTTAATTCGTTTTCTTCAAAACTTCAATATCTCTTAGCTGTTAGCTTTAAAGCAAATAAAAGAGAGACAGAATAAAGCAATTTAATAAAATTGGATTTGCCTTTTAAAAGAAAGTTTTAATCTTCCTAAATTGGCCCTTTGATGTAGATAATTTTCAAAAGTGGGATACTTAATAGATTAAAAGATCATGTTAAAGTCTTTCCTCAGAGGAATCAAGATTTGGTGACCCTTTAGAACTAGAATCATTAAAAACAGCAAAGAGAAAGGAGTTATGAGATTTGAAAGATCAAGATTTTCAATATATTAAAATAAGCAATGTAGACCTGCAAATTTTAGCAAGCTGAAGATCACATTTTCACTGCACATTTCTTTAAAAGAAGATAAAGAGCATTGAATCAATATATCAGTGAAGAGATTATTATTTTGTACAAGCTGAAGGTTGCTACAGTCATTCCCAGTAAAGCAAACAGAATTTGTTAATTTAATCCAACAGACTTGGCAGTGAGACCAAACAGGAATTTAATCAGCAAGAAAAGGTGGTAAACATCTCTAAAAACTGAATGATCACTGTGCAAACAGTAAATATCATTATGGAAGGGTGAGGAAATAAAAAGAGTGTTCCTTTCATGATTTTCATCAAGTTCATCAAATATAATAAATGATGCCAAATAAACCATTTCTAGGACTGCAACAGTGACTTAATGTTACTTGTGCTAGAACATTAAAATTTATAGTTTTCCAGTCCCTCACCTTTCTTCAATAGTTTTCTTAAAAACTGCAAGGTTGTAAAATGAACAAATAAGTGTCTTATATGCTAAGTAAAAACAGTAAATGACATTTTAAACTTTCTCCTCTCAACAAAATGTGCCAGTTCTCTGATGCCAACTTGAAGGCCTTTGGTACAAAGACTAATACAGAGACAAGGCTAGATGTATAAGCTTAACATTAGCTATTTAGTTCTATGGTAATTGCTTTTACCATCATCAAAATTAAGAGTATTTTTATTTTTATTGTTTTGAGACAGAGTCTCGCTCTGTCACCCAGGCTGGGGTGCAGTGGCACAATCTCAGCTCACTACAACCTCCATCTCCTGGGTTCAAGCAACTCTATTGCCTTAGCCTCCCAAGTAGCCAGGATTGCAGGCCCCCACCACCACACTCGACTAATTTTTGTATTTTTAGTAGAGACGGGATTTCACCATGTTCACCAGACTTGTTTCGAACTCCTGACTTCAAGTGATCCGCCCACCATAGCCTCCCGAAGTGCTGAAATTACAGGTATGAGCCACTGCACCTGGCCACTAAGCGTATTTTTAAAGCATATATGTCATTATAAAAGGATAAATGAAAAGTGTTTATCGTTTATCCTCCTAACCCCCACTGCCACCATTTCCATGAAGTAATCAAGAAGGCATATTCAGAATCTTCTCACTTCCTGTTACCACAGAGTTTCCAGCTTCACCTGCCCTTCTTTCTTTCCTTCTCATTTCAGCCTTTGTAAAACTCTCCTTTAATTGCAGGCTCTCCTTATCTCAATCCAGTCTCTTTGAGGCCCCTTCTTTACAAACATGCCTTTGGAATTCTCTTGCTGAACAGGCTGTGTAGGTGTATATTATATCTAAAACAAAAAGACTTTCTCAATGGTGTTTTGTTTTCTTCTCTCTAGCTGTGAGCACACAATGTTATCATTAAACCAGTGAACTCATTATCCTATGAAACCTCAATAAACAAAATTTAATTAGCATTTCCCATGAGTGACAAACAAAAGTACATTGTGTAATAAATGGCAAAGGTCCACATCTTTATTTAAAATTCTCATGGAAGTCACTTTTAAGTGGACCAAAGTAAATGGTCAACTTCCCTTGAAACTCTAGAAGAAGGTTGTCTGGCTTCATGCAAAACTAGACCACGATATGAAGAGAAAATTAAGAACTATATTAAGTTAAGTTACTGAGAAGAAAGAAAATCAAGGGGAAAATCATGGGATGCTATTTTAAAGGTAGGACTTAGAAAATAGATTGAAAATCTTAGCTTTAGGGGAAAGAAGAGATGCTTTTTCATAAATACTCTGTATCTAAAATTGGGCAGTAAAATGCATGCTCATTTATTTCTAACCCAGCTTTTATACTGTCATGAATCATTTATCTCCATATTTCATCTCCTAGAGGAAATTTCTTTCTTATGAGTATACAAATTGTCTTCTCTTTAGAATTATCAAAAAGGATGGAACATTCTGCAGAATTTCAGTTAGTATAAATGTCTAAATATCCATTTAAAACTTTATGATAACTTTCAAAAAGGGCCACAAAATCTTCTCCCATCCCTACATGCACATCATCCCCTCACAATGTGCTTTTGCAGCTTATTCCATCAAGAGGTAGAGAATATTTGCTCACACTTTGAATATGAGCTCTCCTTGTCAGTTCCTTAGACTAACAGAAGTGACGGTTTGTGGCTTCCAAGTGTAGACCTCAAGAAACTTTTTGGCGTTTGCTCCAGCCCTCTGGGAGTGCTGCATTAAAACTGACATGTGAAGAAGATGACCAGACTTTAGGAGCACAAGAAACCATTTGATCAAGCTGTCCTGGCTGAAGCCCTCCGGAACAACCTGCCAACACCCAGTCAACACCCACCAGGTATGTGAGTGAGTCCATCTCAGACCATCTAACCCCATTCAGGTTGCCAGTTAATAGTCACCCCATTAGTGACTCCAGGTGAAACAACAGCCATCCCGTTGTGCCCAGCCCAAATTGTTTACCAACAAAATTATGAAAAACATAAGTCATTATTATATTATGCCACTAAATTTTGGAGTAGTTTGCTATGCAGCAATAGATAACTGATACACAACTAGTACTAGAAGCAGGGTGCTGCAGCCAAACTTAGAACATTTAGCATGGACTTTATTAGATAATCCCTACCTCCCCACCTTATATTCAGTTGAAGCATTTTACAGTGGTTTGCCATTACAGTGTTCATTCAGATAATGATTTCCTACTAGGAATTACAAAATTTAAACATTTTTTAAACCCTAAAAATAATTTAAAACAAATTAAAAGGGTCTGTTAATTCCTACATCATTTTTACTAATCATTGTGGCGTTTTCCCTTTTAATTATTGGGCAAGGGAGATACTTAAGTATGGAAGATGATTGCTGTAGTCTGAATGAAATAAAAGTTTATCAGTGCGAGGCAAATATAACTCATTTAAAGATAAAGTTTATGTTGGATATATGGTTAGTGAGGCATTTTGGGTTTTTCTTTCTTTCTTTTTTATTTTACTTTAAGTTCCGGGATACATATGCAGAACATGCAGGTTTGTTACATAGGTATACAGGTGCCATGATGGTTTGCTGCATCCAATGGCCCATCCCCTAAGTTCCCTCCTCTTGCCCCCAGCCCCCAACAGGCCCTGGTGTGTGTTATTCCCCTCCCGGTATCCATGTGTTATCATTGTTCAACTCTCACTTATGAGTGAGAACATCAGGTGTTTCGTTTTCTGTTCCTGTGTTACTTTGCTGAGGATGATGGCTTCCAGCTTCATCCATGCACCAGCAAAGGACATAATCTCCTTCCCTTTTATGGCTGTGTAGTATTCCGTGATGTACATGTACCACATTTTCTTTATCCGGTCTATCATTGATGGGCATTTGGGTTGGTTCCATGACTTTGCTATGGTAAATAGTGCAGCAATAAACATACATGTACATGTGTATTTATAGCAGAATGATTTACATTCCTTTGAGTATATACCCAGTAATGGGATTGCTGGGTCAAATGGTATTTCTGGCTCTAGATCCTTGAGGAATCTCCATACTGTCTTCCACAATGGTGACACTAATTTACATTTCCACCAACAGTGTAAAAGCATTCCTATTTCCCAGAGCCTCACCAGCATTTATTGTTTGACTTTTTAATAATTGTCCTTCTGACTGGCATTGTGGTTTTGATTTGCACTTCTCTAATGACCAGTGATGTTGAGGTTTTTTTCATATGTTGGTTAGCCATGTAATTTTTTATTTTTTTTGGGGGGACAGTCTCCCTCTGTCATGCAGACTGGAGTGCAGTGGCGCAATCTTGGCTCACTGCAACCTCCACCTCCCAGGTTCAAGCGGTTCTTCGGCCTCAGCCTCCTGAGTAGCTGAGATTACAGGCATGTGCCACCATGCCCGGCTAATTTTTGTATTTTTATTTTATTTATTTAATTTTTTTTTTTTTTTTTTTTGAGACGGGGTCTCGCTCTGTCGCCCGGGGCTGGAGTGCAGTGGCAGGATCTCAGCTCACTGCAAGCTCCGCCCCTGGTTTACGCCATTCTCTGCCTCAGCCTCCCGAGTAGCTGGGACTACAGCGCCCACACCTTGCCCGCTAGTTTTTTGTATTTTTTAGTAGAGAGGGTTTCACCGTGTTAGCCCAGGATGGTTCTCGATCTCCTGACCTCGTGATCCACCCGTCTCGCCTTCCCAAAGTGCTGGGATTACAGGCTTGAGCCACCAGCGCCCGGCCTAATTTTGTTTTTTTAGTAAGAGATGGGTTTCACCATGTTGTTCAGGCTGGTCTCAAACATTCCTGACCTCAACCTCATGATCTGCCCACCTTGGCCTCCCAAAGTGCTGGGATTACAAATGTCTTCTTTTGAGAATTGTCCATTCATATCCTCTACCCACTTTTTGATAGAGTTGTTTGTTTCTTGTAAATACGTTTAAGTTCCTTGTAAATTCTGGATATTAGACCTTCGTCAGATGGGTAAATTGCAAAAATTTTCTCTCATTCAGTAGGTTGCCTGTTCACTCTGATGATAGTTTCTTTTGTTGTGCAGAAGCTCTTTAGTTTAATTAGATCCCATTTGTTAATTTTGGCTTTTGTTGAGATTGCTTTTGTGTTTTATACGGAAAATATGAATTGTTTCCAAAAGTGGATTATGGTATGTTGTATGCAAAGATAGTTACAAAAATTCCTCCAGCAACTGAATGCATGTCCCTTTACAATGTGACTTTGTTGTCCTCCCATCTAGAGATGGCAATTATCTCCCCAGCCCTAAATTTGAGCAAGACCAGTGTTATAGGAGCTCCAAATACTAGACATCAAGAGATTTTGCAGAGATGCTGGAGGGAGAAGACAAGATGGCTGAATAAATGTAGCCAGGAAGTACGTCTCCTACCAAGAGAGACCAAAATATCAAATAAACCAAATTATTTCGAACAGTTCTTTGAAGAGAAAAACACTGAGAGTAGACAGAGAGGCAATGCAAACACAAAGGCTGAAGAGAGAGGCAGCCAAGAACCTTGCATGGGGTTGCAGAGCACCAGGAATAGTTCCCACCCCTGAATATGTCCTAAGGAAAGGATGAGTGAAGTGATGGTACAGAAACAGAAACCTGCTTTCACCATGAACCTCCTCTGAGATATTAGCTACAAGATCCCATGACCCCCATAGATATTTTAATTGGCAAGGGGATCTGCCCAAACAGTAAGCAGAGACAGAATTCCAGCCTGTACAGAGCCCAGATGGATTTGCAAGTGGGGCAGCTACAGCAAAATATGACCATAGGTTACCATACCCCTAGGCTCTCCAACTTTCTCCAAATAGCTCTAACCCCAGCTGACCACAAGACCAGTAGAGAGCAGTGCCATCTTTCCCATGTGACCGGGGCACTTCTATTCTGCATGCCCCTCTGCTCACCAGCCACTTGAAAGGCCCCTGGCTGGGTGTTCCCACAACAGCATGTATACAGCACAGCCTCCACTGCCCAGTCTGAGTGCTTTGCCAGTGGCCCTACTTGAGTGTTTTCCTGGTGGCCTGGGAGCACTAAACCTCCCCTAGCATAGACAGTGCCCAACCCCAAGGGGCCAGAGGACAAAGCTGTAGGCCTGGTCCCAAAGCCCCAGGGTAATAGCATACAGCTAAGGTGTGCCAATATCAGATCCGTAGCCAGCACTTGAGCAAGGGAAGAGTCCCCACTCTCAAAACATTGAGAAGAGTTAGACACAGGTTCACGAACTGACACAGGAATGGGGTATACTTTCTTCCACAGGTCTGTTCCAGGAAGGATGTGGCCTGTCTGCTAGCCACAGCCTTTGCCTGAGGAATCTCTGTGGCCCAGAACACCAAATAAAGGAAACACAAGCATGAGGTCAGTGGTTGGACAGGGCCCCCCTAAGGCCTGAGAACGACCTGGTGAGGGGGTCATCTCTGCTTCCACATACCACAGAGCACTGCTGTGAACATACTGAAATTAAAAGAGCTGCATGGCTGGGTAAGAACCAATCAGCCAGCCATTACTCTTAAGTACCATCTACCGGATAGCAGCCTCTTCTTCCAGTATATATTCTCTGTGAAACCCAAGGCAAGAATGTAGTCACTAATAAAGATCCTGTACAGAGGCTTGGCCCTCTGAAAGTAATCCAGAAACAAAGTGAACTCAACTATACTCAACTTACACCAAAGTTAATCCCTCAAGGAAAATAAATAGAAAACAAAAGCTCCATCCCAACGACAGTAAATTCAAAACACAAAGAATGCGAGCTTTCTCAGATGAGACAGTATCAGTGTAAGAACTCTAGCAATTTAAAAAGTCAGAATATCCCTTTATATCCAAATGTTATTAGCTCCCCAACAATAGTTCGTAACCAGATTGAAATGACTGAAATAACAGACATAGTTCAGAATCTGGATGGCAAGGAAACTCATTGAGATTCAGGAGAAGGTTGAAACCCATTCCAAGAAACCCAGTAAAACATTCCAAGAGTTGAAAAACAAAATAGCCATTTGAGGTAAAAACCAAACAAATCTTCTGTAATTGAAGATTTCACTACAAGAATTTTACAATATAGTTGGAAGCATTAACAATAGAATAGACCAAGCTAAGGAAAGAATCTCAGAGGTCAAAGACCAGTTCTTTGAGTCAACTCAGACAAATACTTAAAAAAAAAAATTCAAAAATGAACAAAACCTCTGAGAATATGGGATTATGTAAAGAGACCACACTACAACTCAATGGCATTTCTAAGAGAGAAGGAGACATAGTAAGCAACTTGAAAAATATATTTGGGGATATAGTCCATGAAAATTTCCCTAATCCCATTATAGAATTTGACATATAAATTCAAGAAAATACAAACAACCCCTGTGAGATACTATGTAAAATGACCATCCCCAAGACATATACTCGTCAGATTCACCAAGTCAATGCAAAAGAAAAATTGTAAAGGCAGGTAGAGGAAAGGGTCAGATCAATTACAAAGGGAATTCCATCAGGCTAGCAGTGGACCTCTCAGCAGAAACCTTACAAGCCAGAAGAGATTAGTGTCTGTTGTCAGCATCCTTAAAGAAATTTCAATCCCAGCACTTTGGGAGGCCGAGACGGGCGGATCACGAGGTCAGGAGATCAAGACCATCTGGCTAACACGGTGAAACCCCGTCTCTACTAAAAATACAAAAAAACTAGCCGGGCGAGGTGGTGGGCGCCTGTAGTCCCAGCTACTCGGGAGGCTGAGGCAGGAGAATGGCATAAACCCAGGAGGCGGAGCTTGCAGTGAGCTGAGATCCGGCCACTGCACTCCAGTCCGGGTGACAGAGCGAGACTCCGCCGCAAAAAAAAAAAAAGAAAAGAAAAGAAATTTCAACCAAGAATTTCATATCCTACCAAACTAAGCTACATAAGTGAAGAAGAAATAAAATCCTTTTCAGACAAGCAAACACTGAGGGAATTCATTACCACTAGACCAGTCTTACAGGAGGTCCTTAAGGGAGTACTAAATATGGAAACAAAAGAACAATACCTGGTACTACAAAGACACATAGCCCATAGACACTATAAAGCAACTACAAAATCAAGTCTGACATGATTATATATCTAAAAACCCTAAACACTCCACCAAAGTCTCTTAGAACTGATGCGACTTCAGTAAGTTTCAGGATACAAAACCAATGCACAAAAGTTGGTAATATTTCTATATACCAATAATGTTCAAGCTGAGAGCCAAACCAAGAATGCAATCCCAGTTACGATAGCCACAAAAACAGTAAAATACCTAAGAATACAGCTTACCAGGGAGGTAAAAGATTTCTGCCAAAAAACTACAAAATACTGCAGAAAAAAATCACAGACAAAACAAATAAATGAAAAAACATTCCATTTTCATGGGCTGGAAGAATCCATATCATCACAATGGCCATACTGCCCAGAGCAGTTCAGATTCAGCACTACTCCTAGCAAACTACCAACATCATTCTTCTCAGAATTAGAAAAAAAATTCTAAAATTCATATGGGCCAAAGAAGTACACAAATAGCCAAAGCCATCATAAGCAAAAAGAACAAAACCAGAGGCATTACACTACCCAAATTCAAACTATATTGTAAGTCTACAGTAACCAAAACAGTATGGTACTGGTACAAAAATAAACACATAGACCACAGGACCAGAATAGAGAACCTAGAAATAAAGCCACACATCTAAAATCATCTGATCTTTGACAAAGTTGACAAAAATAAGTAATGTGGAAAAGACTCCCTAGTCAATAGATGGTCTTGACATGACTGGCTAGCCAGATGCAGAAGAATGAAACTGGACCCCTTGCTATAACCACATATAAAAATTAACTCAAGATAGGTTAAACACTTAAATGTATGTCCCCATTCATAAAATCCTAGAAGAATACCGGGCACATTGGCTCACACCTGTAATCCCAGCACTTTGGGAAACTGAGGCAGGTGGCTTACTTGAGACCAGGTGATCCAGACCAGCCTGGCCAACATGGCAAAACTCCATCTCTACTAAAAATACACAAATTAGCCAGGCGTAGTGGTACATGCCAGTAATTTGAGCTACTGGGGAGGCTAAGGCACCAGAATAGCTTGAACCTGGGAGGTGGAGGTTGCAGTGAGCCAAGATCACACCACTGTACTCCAGCCTGAGTGGCAGAGAAACACTCTATCTGGGGGGGAAAAAAAAAAAAGTTAGAAGAAAACCTAGGAAATATCCTTCTCAGTATCAGGCTTGGTGAAGAATTTACAGCTAAGCCCTCAAAATCAATTACCACCAAAATAAAAATTAGTAAGTGGAATCTAAATTAAACTAAGGAGCTTCTGTGCAGCAAGATAAACTAGCAAGGGAGTAAACAGAAATCCTACAGAATGGGAGAAAATATTCACAAACTATGCATCTGAGAAAGGTCTAATATTAAGAATCTATAAGAAACTTAAATCAACAAGCAAAAAAGAAATAACCCTACTACAAAGTGGGCAAAGGACATGAAGTGTGTACTTCTTAAACGACATAGAAGTGGGCAACAGACAAAAAAGAAATGCTCATCATCACTAATTGTCAGAGAAATGCAAATCAAAACCACAATGAGATACCATTTCACTCCACTCAGAATAGTTTTTGTTAAAAATCCAAAAAATAACAGATACTTATAAGGCTGCAAAGAACAGGAAGCACCTGCACACTGTTAGTGGGAATGTAAATTAGTCCAGCCACTGTGGAGAGCAGCTTGAATATTTCTCAAAGAACCAAGGGTAGAACTACCATTTGACCCAGCAATTCCATTACTGGGTATATATCCAAAAGAAAATAAATCATTCTACCAAATGGATACACACACCCTTAAGTTCAACGCAGCACTATTCACAGTAGCAAAACAGAATCAAGCCAAGTGCCCAATCATGGTGGATTGGATAAAGAAAATGTTCTATGGTATATATGTGTGTGTATATATATAGGTGTGTATATATATGTGTGTATATATATGTATATATGTGTATATATATACGTGTATATATATGTACATATATGTATATATACACACACACACATACACATACATACCATAGAATACCATGGAGCCATAAAAAAGAATGAAATCATGTCCTTTGCAGCAACATGGATGCAGCTGGAGGTCATTATCCCAAGCAAACTAACAGAAACAGAAAATCAAATACCACATGTTCTCACTTATATATGGGAGCTAAACATTGGGTACACATGGATATAAAGATGGGTACAATAAACACTGGGGACTACTAGAACAGGGACAGAGGGAGGATGGAAAGAGGCTGGAAAACTACCTATTGGGTATGATGCTCACGACCTGAATGACAGTTCAGTCATATCCGAAACCTCAGCATCATGCAATATACCTTTGTCACAAACCTGCACATTTACCCCCAAATATAACATAAAAGCTAAAAAAGAAAAGGAGATTTTCAGCTTATTTGCCCTCTTGAAACGCTGTTCTGAGACTGCCATGAAGAAGCCCAATATAATCAATTAAAGAATAATAGGCCACATGGAGCAGAGATGAGTCATTCCAACTTAGTTCCTCTAGTTAAGCAGCCAATAGCCAGTATCAACTGCTAGACATGTCAGTACGGTCATCTTACACTGTCCAGCCCCTTTAGAGTTACAGAAGTTAGCCACATGAGTGAACCCAAGGAAGGGCAACTGCAGAAGCACCCAGCTGAGTCCAAACCAAATTATTTACTCACGGAGGAAAAACGACTAAAGTTTCAAGTGGGTTCTTATGCAGCAATAGGTAACTGATGAAGTACCATATTTCCTAATTTTCCAACCCAATTTAGATTTTAAATATTCTGTCCTATCATATGATGTATCAAATGGATATCATTTTTTACACTGGAAATATGGTCTTACAAGAGAGTAAGTACTAAAATGTGTTCCATAATGATGGTTGACCTAAATGAACACTTCTTACCTTCTAGAAGGTGAATTGTTATTATTATCTAGTATTAAAGTGATTTTAACCCTGAACACAGTTAGCTTTTCTTTCACTCATGCAAACTAAAAGTGGGGGCAGATAATCAAATTTAACTGCCTATGTATCCATCGAAGTATTACAGCTATTACTCATGACATTTGAGTCCAATAAATTCCTTGCACATTCTTCTCCAGGTGTCACTGCCTCATGACCACTCTTTCTGCCACATGCATCCATAGAAAAGTACAAACACATAAACGATAAAATGAGGAGTGAGAAAACTGTAGATTAAGGGGCAAAGATGAATAACTATTATAATGACACACTGAACGATCACATTTCTATAATACATTTTTGTTTGAATTGCCTCCCAGCTAGACCTCTCCTTGGGGAGATGCTGTGTAATTTCTCTGGTTATGTGATAGAACCAAGATGAAAGATAACTCACAAGCTCCTGTGGCTTAAAATATAATGGTTGAAAATTGGTGGGTTATTTTAAAGGTTTTTTGTGAAGGAAAGAGAGAACTATGCTCTTCTACCCCAACCACTGTCCTTCCACAAAATAAAAGTCAAATTGTTTCTTCTGTTTTAAAGACGTTGCTAAAAAAGTTATAATGCAAATGTTTAATGAGTATTAATATAGTACCCTAAATAACATCTCTCTTTTCCTTACAGTAAAACCAAAAGATCTAAAATTTCTTCAAAAGCAGTATACTCAGATTCTGGGGAAGAGATCAATTTTATAAATCATCTATAATTGAGTATTTGTAATTGTAAAAGCTGTCACTGTAAAATCATACATCTCATGTAACAGTCAGTTGGATTAAGTGATTACTTATTTTAACTCCCACTATTCTTGGAAGAGATAAAACTCA
The DNA here is from genome assembly GCF_001698545.2 of Rhinopithecus bieti. Classification (NCBI taxonomy): domain Eukaryota; kingdom Metazoa; phylum Chordata; class Mammalia; order Primates; family Cercopithecidae; genus Rhinopithecus; species Rhinopithecus bieti. Next base: position 568,006 of record NW_016809534.1, on the reverse strand, counting down.
AGGCCACTAACTCAAGACCACTAAAGGTTCATGTATTCAGAACCTTTTCTCTAAGGATAGCTGACTGCTTCTACCAAAGTTAGAATTGATTTAAATTTTGATTATAAATTAAGGTCAAATCATTTTAAATTTAGACAACTCTAGTGCTGGTAGCACTTCTGTTGAAATATGCTGAATCATCTGAGGCTTTTTTTTCAATATATACTCCAGAAATGGGAAAAATTTTCAATGAAAATCTAAAATTGTAGAATCTTAGCTCTAAAAGGGACCCAAAACTTTTTAAGGTTATATATGAGGAAACTAAAGATCAGAGAGTTAAAATAATACACCTGGAGTAGCAGGGTTTGTTAGTGGTGACGCTAGTTTGAGAACCAGTTTTCCTGGACCCTCTGACCAACACTCTCCTCTATACCATGTGGACTCACCTTGGAAATTGTGTCCACTGTTGATGGGAAGCCCCAGTATACCCACTCCTGAATCCAGGAGCGGCCACACCTGAGCATGGAACTTCTATAATCCTTCAGACACAGCCCTATCCCCAACTTACTAATTCAGATTCTCTACAGGAAAGCAAAGTCTTAGCAATATCTAAACGTTCCCCAGGAGATTCTGGTATGCATCTAGGGTTGAGAACCCCTGTAATAGTTTCTCATCCTCACCCCCTTAATTGACTCAGGCTTAACATGCTGGGAGTCAGTTTTTGACTTCCTAGAATTTCTGGGTCCCTTTGGCCCCCTGATACTCTAGATATCAAGAACCTAATTCTGAGAGTTCGGACTCTTAAAGAACAGAAAACAAGAAGGGGATGGTGAAGAATAATTAAAGTACATGGGTCTTAGCGACATACATCATCAGTGACACTTCCTACAGACACATGAGAACTTACAAGAGAAAACTATCAAGAAAAAACTTGATTTGGCTATATAAAAATGGTTTTACTTACAGGCATTTGTGTCAACTGCTAACCAAGTTTGCAATAACATGTATCAGATTGCTTATGGGTTCATTTCATTATATCAGTAGACCACTCACATAAAGTCATAGCTTCCTGCTCACAAGTTCATGAAATTATAGGCAATATGTCTTAGATGCATGCTTAGAAATGATGACATTGGAGAGAAACAGGCAGAATATTTCATGTTTAAAAAAAAGGTCTAAATCAGTCAGAATTCATGTTAGCTATATCACAAGAAAAAATATTAGCAATTCAAAGAACCTAAAATGTATCAACTGATCCTGAATCCCAACCCAGTTCTCAAGAAGTAAAGCTAACTCTGGGTTATTTTGAGCCTCAGAAATGAGAAAGATAATATTTACTTGCTGGAATAAGATTATAAGTAAAGATGGTCTCCTCACCCCTTGAAAGTCTTGCTCAATTCTTGCAGTTGTGTTGAAAAATACTATTCTTTGAAAGTCTGCAGACCATTTAAGTTTCCAGGTAAAGCATAAACAGCCTGGTCGGCAGTGGGGTCACATGTTTCAGCCTGCCTCCTTACACAGGCAGAATTTTCATTGGTTAAATATTAATTTTGATCATATTTAATACCAAATGTTAACTATTAGGCTTAAATACTCTAAATCTGAACTACCTACGCAAGAAAAAGCATGTCTCTGAAGCTGTCATGTCTCTAATTCAATTGGTCTGAGGAGCAACCTAAGCATCAAGATTTTTAAAACCTCTCCAGATATACTAGTTCATTCTCACAAAGAAGCTTCTTTCTAATAAATTAATAATATATTTAAAAATCCTAAAATACAGAACTCCCCAAAAGGGTAATTTATAAAGAAAAGAGGTTTAATTGACTCACAGTTCTGCGTGGCTGGGGAGGTCTCAGGAAACTTGCAATCATGATGGACGGCAAAAGAGAAACAAGCATCTTCTTCACAAGGTGGCAGGAAGGAGCGCCCGAAGGTGGAAGCGCCACACTTTAAACCACCAGATCTCGTGATGATTCACTCCCTATCGCGAGAACAGCATAGGGAAAACCACCCCCATGATTCAATCACCTCCCACCAGTTTTCTCCCCTGATAGGTAGAGATTACCGGGATTACAATTCGAGACGAGAGTTGGGTGGGGACACAGCCAAACCATATCACCAGATGATTTTAATATGCAGCCAAGTGTCAAAGCCCATCAAATAAAGCCCATCAAGAAAACACTTGTGGTTAAGCAAAGAGGCCTACTTACCTTGCTGAAACTCCAGGAGAACATTGAGGGCTTCTCAGTAAGTCAGAGGGTGGTAGGCGGGGGAATTTTAGTAGATGATTGTAAGGAGTGATTAGGGAAGCAGGGAAAGGTTCTGGATTGAATGACATCAAGAATTTGGGGAAATTCTGTGATTGGGTTCCTCAATCATCTTCATCCAAGAGCAGTGCTATGATTGATCAATAAGCAGAGATCATCAAAAAAGCAAAGTTGTTGGCAATGAGGGGTGTTAGTCATTTTTGTGGTTAAGATGTAACCTAACCATCGTCCTATTCTAAATATGGTGTATTTACATTCTTGGTGAAGATTTTGGTCTAGTTTTCAGCAAGGTCAATTTTTTCTCAGTCCAATTGGGCCAATTTTTATACTATCAGAAGGTTGAGAACTACTGATTTAAACAAACTACCTAGCTGAATATGAATGCTGTCTGAGTGTGGCATCTGTCATTCTTTAGATTCCAGAGTTAAAGTTAGCAAATCTGGCTTATTAAACATGTTTTTTTTTTTTTTATTTCTCCCCATTTTATCCAAGTGAAACCTTCCCAAAGCTGGATCTTCCCAGAGAAAAACTCTGTTCCCTTTAGCTTGATATAATACATAATTACACCCACAAGTTTAATTTGCAAGAGAATACATGCTACATTCTAAAGAAAAATATAATTTAAAATTCCCCCTTTTGGTAAATCATCTTTAAAACACTAGTTATGCTGTATTTAAAACTCATTTTCTACTTATTCTGTTCTTGATGGAAGCTATTGTTAATTTTTCACAAGTATTGGCTCAGGGCTTCCTTGATATGGTACTACCCATGAAGGATGGGGGCTCCTTACAGAAATGTTTTTGACAATGTTTTGATGATTCACCTAATGTTCTGCTCTATAAGGAATCAGAAGGTTGCAATCATTTATATTTTATGCCAAGAATCAATATGTATATTTAATAGAAATTGGGGTATTTAACTATCCTTTGGCGATCTGAAATATCTGTTTACTCTCTTAGGAAGCCTGCATAATAGTATGTCATGTCTGCCTGAAAATAAGGTACTTTCAGTGTTTTACATGTGTCAATACAGGGTATCATTTTTATTTCTTTATCAGAGATGGACAATACAATACCTTCTCATGGTATAGCCAGACTGCTTGGTATTCCCTGAGAACCCTACTCAGGGCTGCCTATTCTTATTTATACTACCTACACCTCTAGGTTACACAGAGATGAGATACAAGTTTCTGTCACCTAGGCAGAGTTATATTCACTGCTGAGATTTAAAGGAGTCTGGAAATGGCATTATTATTTCTCTACTTGAGTTCCTAACCAGTTAAGAAAACCAAATATTAACATTAGCAAAAAGTTATTTAAAGCCCTAAGCCAACAGACGCCATATCACAGGTTGACTCCTCCAGGTGCAGATACTGAGACAGAGCTGGTGTTCAAGACAGATGAAAGGAATCAAAGGAAGGGGAGGAAGCAGGATTGAGCAGAGAAAAAAGTCAAACTGTGATGCAGACCCAAAACAGCCTTGGCCAACCTGGCAGGAAGCTCTAGAGTGACATTGCCCAGTCATCTCACAGTTGGTTGAAATGACTAAACCTTTTAATCCTGTCCTAGTTCAGTCATCAGATGTGGGATGCTCTGAAAACAGCATATTCTTGAGCAAAGACATCCATCACTTTGCAGCTGAGGCTGACGCTAAGAAAGCAGGCAGCTGGAGACACTCTGCTGACCACCCTCTCCTCAGCTCCTCAGTGAGTTCTTTCTTGGAGGGGCTCTGGGTAACACATGTTCATTTCTACCACAGACCATGTTGGGGAACATAGCTAAGGAATTCAGCAACAAGAGGGTTCCCAATATGATATCCAGCACTAGATTTCCATCTAGACACAGGCGGCACTGAGCAATCACAGCCCATCTGCTGAGATGGGCCACAGGAAATGAGCAGAGATGCAGGCCTAGAAAATGCAGTTCTCGGGCCGGGCGCGGTGGCTCACGCCTGTCATCCCAGCACTTTGGGAGGCTGAGGCAGGTGGATCACCTTAGATCTCCCAGATCTAAGCAGTTCTCCTGCCTCAGCCTCCGGAGTAGCTGGGACTACAAGGTGCCTGCCACCAGGCCCAGCTAATTTTTGTATTTTTAGTAGAGACGGGGTTTCACCATGTTGGTCAGTCTGGTCTTGAACTCCTGACCTCAGGTGATCCACCCTCCTTGGCCTCCCAAAGTGCTGGGATTACAGGTGTGAGCCACTGCGCCCGGCCAACATTAATATTTTTAGATCCTCTGTACTCCTTTATGTCTTAATGAAAAAATCACATTTTAATAAGTCTGTAGCAAAGTGATGTTGTATATACTGCCAGTGGCAATTCAGCAGTCAGATTTTTTTACCCTCATTCCCCTTTCAGCTACATGGGAAAGGGAGTGCTCTGGAACTCAGATCAAGGAATCACAGTAACACTCAGAGCACAGGAATCAAGTGCAGCCATGGAGACACCCACTTCCTCAGTGAGGTGTTGCAGGTGACTCTAAGAGCAACCACAAGGTGCTAATCAGCTTTTAAAGAAGGAGCATGGGATAGGTCAAGGGCATGTCAGTCTTTCTCAGCCAGCCAAAGACACTTTAAGTAATTGGCTAGTCCTTCCTCTATAAAAGCATGGTAACAAGATGTTAAGAAATTTTATTTTTAAATATTGGCCAACTGTTTAAGTAAAATTCCATGTCACGGAGATTTGCTAACAAGATAATATATGACAAGATGTTAATTTCTGCATGTGGAGTTAAGACAAGTCAGTCTTTCAAAATATATTTAAGACTGATGGTCTAAAGATTGCCATAAGACCATTTCCTAAAACCATCTCCAACTCTTTAGAATATCTGCCTGAAATAGCTGGAACACAGACAAATTAGAGAAAACACAGATCTATATTGGATCTGCCTGAACCCACATCTTCAACGATATTTAACAAAGTGTAGTCTTATGAGCACCTTGCACAAATACTGCAAGCACTTACTAAAAACCCAGATGACTAGACCTTACTTACTGAATGAGAGTATCTAGGAGTATGGCCCAGGAAGGAGTCTGCATGGTCAGCTAGTTCCCCCAGATCATTCTAATACACACTATAATTTGAGGAAACCTGTTAGAAATTTAGGCTGCAAAAGGTCAGACATGGTCCAGAATTCAGGCTCAATGAAAAACCTCTACAGAATTCATTTGACATTTATTTGGGAACAGTATTTTTCACAAGAGAAAACTAAAACTCTTACGTATTCATTCAATAAATATTTTATTGTGTTCCTGCCTCATCTAGACCCTGTGCTAAATGCAGTAGATTCAAAAATGAAATTCACAGAAGATTGTAAGAATGGTCTAGAATCGTCACACATTATGACTCCTTTCATACTGAATTCAGACCTTGGGGTATGTATATTACTAGCATTTAAAATGAGAATTCTGGGTAGAAAATTAAACTTATGCTCAGAACTATCCTAAGGAAAGAAAAACATTAAAAAGTTTACAGAGAATACAATTAAATATATCTATTCTGTGGAAAAAAGTTGGGTGTGGAGGGATGAAAAGACATGCATGTCACTATTTTTAAATAAAAAGTTATCCTGAAATGAGATCAGAGCTTAGAGGATGATTCCTATCCCAACCTGAATCAGTTCTTTATAGTAGAATCAGAGAGTTGATGAACTTTTGATTTGTCCTTTCTTTCTCTGGAAACATAGATCTAAAACCTGGTTATCAAAAAAGGTCATGAAGAGAGGATAAAAGGATAATATGTAAAGCATTGTTGATTTTCCAGAAAGTATCCATGAAACTTACAGAAAGAATCTCCAAACACTAACCCCACTTCACACACACTACCACAATTCACTAGCATATTCTTCCTTGCTTGCTAGAATAAGCTAAGCTTGTTCAAGATTGTTCAAGCTTGTTCAACACTTGAAATGGTTTCTACAAAGTTTACATAAATATGGTTATGGTATGATAAGCACAGACACGTAACTCCATTTGACCCTCATAGCTTTTGTTTATAAAAAGATTTCACAAAGTATTTGTTTATAATTTTGTCCTATGATCAAACAAAACCTCATTCGATGGTTTTATCCACATCTTATCAAAATCAAAACAAAGTATGCATTGAAAAAAACTGGAAAACATATTTTAATATTAAAATTAAATAGTAGAACTATGGTTTATTCTTCTACATTTCCTAAATATTTAATAGTGAGAATGTATTACTTTATAATAAAAAATTTTTTAATTAATGCTTAATAGGGAGTTTTATGACAAAATGTAATTTTTAAAGTAAAAATAAAATTCAAAGCAACAGTCTTCAATGGTCATTGTTTCTTTTCATCTTATTTCCTCTCTTCTTTAATATGTTTTACCCTTCGGGCCAGATCATCTCTATACTCCTTCAAACATATGTAAGTTTCAACATTTTTCTTATAACAAGAGGTTCTGGCTTTTCTTTTTCTCTTCTTTTGTATTGCAACCTCATAAATTTTAACCACAGCCGTCCACTCTACCTCCCATTATTCTCAATAGTCTTAACTAACTGACTTTTAAAGCATATTGCTTCAGCACATTGACTTCTGCTGGGCACCTTTTTTCCACACCTGACTCTCCTACCCCGCAATTTTATATCTACTCTAACTAATAGTTTTCTAGGTAATAAATTATACATGACATCTGTCCTGTCCTAGCTTTTAAAATCCCTGTAGCCTCTTAAAAGTCTTTTTAATGTCCTTATTGTCAAGTCCAAACCAACTCTGATATTTCCTTCATGTAATACTCTTCTACTTATATTTTTTCTATCTTTGCCCTTACACTTTACTCCACTATCTTTCTCAGCATTTTCTTCAGTAGGTTTTTTTTTCTTCCTCTAATGCTGTCCATAGCTTATGCTTCTTGCTTTCTTCTTTTTCTATCTCTTGGTCTGCCTCTTTCATTTGCTGTAAATTTGGTGTAAAATCACCCAACCCATGGTAGATCCTTTCCTCCTTCTTCAAGTTCAGATACCATGTATTATTTAATCTGACATAAACTAGCCACAGGCAAGGCTCATTTGATCCTTACCATTGAGCCTTAATATTAGCTAGTATGGTGAATAAGACATTTACAATAACCCTTGGCTACCAATGAGAAAACAGGGGGAAAGGTTAAGTGATCTTTCCATATACATTGAATAATATAGTGACTGAGTGGTGAACAAAGGTTAACTACATGGTTTTGTTTTCCTTTGTTTTCACATAGCTTTATATTCTGACAAGAGCAGACAGATGTGTCCAGCCAAGATGGCCAACTAGTATAGTACTATTGCTCTAATGGCTAATATTTTAATAGATTAGCTATAGTAAAATGGCCTATGTGAATGAAAATATAAGTTACTTGCAGAGAGAGTTCAAGACTTCTCCTTTAGAGAATGCATCACTTTGAAAACACAAGGCACTTTAGAAATGCATGATAAATAAAAGAACTTTTTTAAATGGTTAATCTAAACGGTATTTTTACAGTCTATAAGAATTTTAAATTTTTCTGCTAGAATAAAACCACCTCAGGATTTCAATCATGTAGACACTTAGAAATCCCCTGGATCATAGGAAATAGTTTTCAAGATAGTGTAAAGTTTAAAATGTGCACACACACACACACACACACACACACACATATTCTCAGCAAACAAACAACATGACAGGTAGTTTGATCACATTTCACAGAATAAAAGTATAAACATACTAAGTAAATTCCACGCTAAATCTCCATCACCACATGTGCATACATTATAAGTAAATATATCAAGGAGTCTGAACACTTCAGAAATTCCATCTATAAAAATTATCTGACACTGGCCTTTTCAATTCTTCTGGCAAATTTTGAGTATGCACTTGACACCAGAATATGTAAGCAAACAATGTAAGCATGTATGCACCCAAATTAGAAGCATAAATAGTCATCTAGGTAGTGGATGAAAATGTCATCCCTAGAATGAGTACAGTTTCATGGGTAATTGATAATATATGCCAACTCTGGGAATGTATTCCCAGATAGTGACTTGAAAGACCCTGAAACGATAAAGGCAAGCAACATAATATTGCTAGAACCAGAGTGATCATTCTGACTTCAAAGTGATATTACACAACAAACATGTAAAAAGACATGTCAGTACAATAGAAGTTAAAAAGTTGTGAGGAAAACAAAAGGTGGTAGAATTCTTCAGAATTATAGCAAACCATCCAAACCTGTGCTGTCCAATACTGTAGTCACCAGCCACACATAGGTATTGAAATATGATTAGTCCAGTTGAAAAACTTAATGTTTAATCTTAATTATAATTATATTTAAATTACATTTCATTAAATTAATTTTAATTAATTTAATTTTAATTTTAAAACCAATCCTCAATGCCATTATTAGAAAATGTTTACAAATATTTGGAGCCAGGCACAGTGGTCCATGCCTGTAGTCTCAGCTATGCAGGAGTCAGGTGGGGGGCTAGCTTGAGCCCAGGAGTTTGAGACCAACCTGAGCAACATAGCAAGACTCCATTTAAAATAAATTATTTAAATTAAATATATATATATATGGACAACTTAAGTATGTTAATCTACTTTTTCAACTGTAAATTTTATGAAATCTAAATGCATACTAAGTCTTTCCAGTAAAAATTTAGTGTCCACATTAAGATATGCTTATCTACTCAGTTGTTAGCTACTTGCAAAGAGTCAAAGACAAATAAGTAAATAATGATTTTTCTCAAGTGCGGCACACCCTGCTAAGTACTTACTAAAGATTCAGAAATAATTAAAGCCATGACAATTAAATATAAAACTGCACAAAATTTCCCCCCCAAAAATAATAAAATGGTACAAATAAACAAGAAAATGTCCCAAAAGAAAGTAGCCATCAATTTTTTGGTCTTGAACTCAGTATCACAATGAATATCAAGAGATCAAGGAATCATCAGGGATTTTTATTATTCTTAACATTGAGTGCCATAACTATACTGGACATGAGTTCAAAATGCAGCAAGCCAAGTCATAATTAGATAGCAGCCAACCTCATGATTACCCAAAATCTTAAAACACATTACCAGGACTCAAGAAGAGGATATTGGATTAGGATAGGTGAAAAACTGCACACATGGTGTTACAGATCAAAGGGAATGTATTCAGGCTAAAATGAAACAAAACCAAAAGTAGAAAACTGAATAAATTTTGTCTTAGTTTTAAATATGAAAATTTTAGAAAGATCCACTTCCATTTCTGTTTCCTGCTATTTCCACCATATCTGCAGTGACTTTCTCCACTAAAGTATAGAACCTTTCCAAGTCATCCATGAGGGTTGGAGTCAAGTACTTCCCAATTCCTGTTAATGGATTATATTTTGTCCTCTTCCCACAAATCACAAATATTCTTAATAGTGTCTAGAAAGGTGAATTCTTTCCAGAAGGTCTTCAATTTCCTTTACTCGAGATTCATCAGAGAAATCACTATGTACGTCACCTGTAACCTTAACAAATGTATTTCTTAAATAATAAAATTTGAAAGTTGAAATGGCTCTTTGATTCATGGGCTGCAGAATGTGTGTCATGTTCACAGGCATAAAAACATTAACATCCTTGTACCAGTCTATCCGAGTTCTTAGGTGACAAGGTACATGTCAATGGGCAGTAATATTTTTAAAGAATTTTTTTTTTCTGAACAGTAGGTCTCAACAGTGAGTTTAAAATATTCAGTAAACCATGCTGTTAACAAATGTTCTGTCAAGTGGGCTTTGTTGTTCAATTTATAAAGCACAGGGAGAGTAGTTTTAGTATAATTGTTAAGGGTCCTAAGATTTTCAGAATGGTAAATTGACATTGGCTTCAAATTAAAGTCACCAGCTGCACTGGCCCCAAACAAGAGGGTCAGCCTGTCCTTTAAAGCTTTAAAGCCAGGCATTGACTTCTTTCTAGCTATAAAAGCCCTGGATGGCATCTTCTTTCAATATAAGACTGCTTTGTCTATATCGAAAATCTGTTGTTTAGTGTAGCCACCTTCACTGATGATTTTAGCTAGATCTTCAGGATAACTTGCAGTATCTTCTACACAAGCACTTGCTGCCTTACCTTACACTTTTATGTTATGGAGATGGCTTCTTTTCTTAAACCTTATGAACTAACCACTGCTAACTTCCAACTTTTCTTCTGCAGCTTCCTCACCTCTCTCAGCCTTCACAGAATTAAAGAGTTAGATCTTTGCTCTGGGTTAGGCTTTGGCTTAAGGGAAAGTTGCAGCTGGTTTGGCCTTCTATCCAGATCATTAAAACTTTCTCCATATCAGCAATAAGGCTACTTCACTTTCTTATCATTACTGTGTTTTCTGGAGTACCACATTTAATTTCCTTCAATAACTTTTTCTTTGCATTCACAACGTGGCTACGTGTTCAGGGCAAGAGGACTAGATTTTGACGTATCTTAGCTTTCAACATGCCTTCTTCACTAAGCTTAATGACTTCTAGCTTTTGATTGAAAGTGAGCGATATGCAACTCCTCCTTTCCCTTGAACATTTAGAGGCCATTATAGGGTTATTAATTGGCCTAATTCAATACTGTTGTGTCTCAGGGAATAGGACGGCGCAAAGAGAGGGAAAGAGATGGGGGAACAGCCAGTCAGTGGAGCAGTCAGAACACACACATTTATAGATTAAGTTCACATCTGATATGGGCATAGCTCATGGTGCCCCAAAACACCTATAATAGTAACATCTAAGATAACTGATCACAGATCCCCCTAACAGATATACTAATAATGAAAAAGTGTGAAATATTGTGAGAATTACGAAAATGTGAAACAGACATGAAGTGAGCACATGCTGTTGGAAAAATGGCATCAATAGACTTGCTTGATGCAGGATTGCAACAAACCTTCAATTTGTTAACAATGTACCTTCGAAGTTCAATAAAGTGAAGCACAATCACATGAGGTATGCCTGTATATATCTCTAGTGACACATACTACTTTTAATACTTAACTTCAAAAGATATCTTCCTTTATATTCAAAATTCTTTATAGATATAATTTTAAATGACTGTATAGTAATTACATAGATATAAATGTTTTACTATTGCTGTTCATTTAGGCCTGTTTCCATGCTTCTTTATTATAAATAATGCTGTGATGGATATCTTTATGCATCACAGTTTGTCAGAATTAGAGATTGCTAAGATTTCAATGTTAACCTCCTCTGAAATTCAGGTATTGGGAACTTAATTACCAATGGAACAGTGTTGGGAAGTGGGGCCTAATAGAAGGTGAGTGTTAATGGATTCATGTCATTATAAAGAGGGCTTGTGGGAGAGGGTTCCTTCCCTTCCACTCTTCTGCTATGCAAGGAATGGCATTTCCCCATCTCTGAGGGGTGCAGCATTCAAGGCACAATCTTGGAAGCAGAGACAAAGCCCACACCAGACAGTAAATCTGTTGGCACCTTAATCTGGGACTTTTCAGCCTCCAGAACTGTGAGAAATACGTTTCAATTCTCTATAAATTATCCAGTCTCAGTTATTCTTTTATAGAAGCAAAAGCAGACTAAAACAGAGATTATTTCTTTCTTAGAGACTAAGTGAAATTAGTAGGCAAAGAACTTTTTTTATTTTCTAATATATATTATTGCCACGATGCTTACTAGAAGGGTTGTATCAATTAACACTGCAAACAAACTGATTGCACATATGTCTATGTTCACATGCTTTCATCTGCATAATTATTTTATTTTTACTAATTTGTCAGGCAAAAAAAGCACTAAACATACATTTTAATTTTTATTATCTTTGATTAAATATTTTCATGTATTTTCAGCCAAATATTTCACTTTTTGAGTGTTCATATAACTTATTTATATATTGGGATGTTAATTTATATATTTTAGGCTACCACACTTTGTCATCTTTATAGCAAACAGGATTGACATTTGCTCTTGAATTTTGATTGTGATAGTTCAGAGATAAAGAAGTTTTAATTTTTATATAATCACTTCTATCATCATTTCTTCTGTAATTTTATATAGTGCCTAATATTTGCCTAGATATTCCTTATATGGTGTTATCACTACTTTTACCTCTCCAAGGTTTTATTTTGATACACTCTAACTTGAATCTGTTTAATTTTGTTAAAGAGCTGGCCAGTGTTGCCAACATTTCTTCCTGAGTTATGCATTCCTACCCTAACACTTATATGTCAAGTTTTATAGAGCACTCAGGCAAAGATGACTGCTTCAGAGTAAGTTTTTAATACCCTACCCCACCCCTCCAAAAAGCCTGCTACCATTAATGGCTAACGTTTGTGTTACAGTTACCCCATGCCAGGTACTATTCCAAGTACTTTGAATGTATGAATTTAGTAAGCCTTAGAAAGTAGGTTCTATTAACCATTTTACAAAGGAAACTAGCAAAGAGTTTATGCAACTTTCCCAAGATCATACAGCTAGTATGCGTCAGAGACCCTATTAAAAACTGTAGTCTCATTTTATCTCTTGCCTGCCCTAGATTCCTGTGCTTCAGGCACATTGGCTGCCTTTTTGTTCCTGAATTGTCCCCAGCAAAGTCCTACACCTGAGTCCTAGAGCATGTTCTACCCTCAGTCTAGACTAATTATTTAACAGAACATTTTTTAAAAATAAGATCCTGTGCTTAGATTGAAATCTCACTACCACTGTCTACTAGTTATGTAAATGTGATGGTAGTTTTATGCATCAACTGAGCCAGACTATTAAATTTAGCACTAATCTAGGGGCTGCCATGAAAGTATATTTTAGATGTGTGATTAAAGTCTATAATCAGTTTACTTTAATAAAAAAAATTATCCTAAATAATCTGAGTGAGCCTGATTAGATCAGTTGAAAGGCCTTAAGAACAGAACTGAGGCATCCCAGAGGAAGAAGAAATTCTGCCTGTGTTCTACAAACTTCAGTACATTGTCTGAAAGTTTCAATCTGTCCTTCCTAACAGTTGACCCTCCAGATTCTGGACTTGTCTTGCCATCCTCCAAAATTGGGTAAACCAATTCCTTGCAGTAAATCTAACTATCTCTATATGTCCCTATGGATATATACATATATACATATAACATGTGTGTGTGTGTGTGTGTGTCTGTGTGTGCCTGTGTGTGTGCATATCCTACTGGACCTTTTTTCTTACGTGTACCCTTCTGGACCTTTTTTCTGACAAAACTCTCTTCTGAGACAAATTATCTTTTGAGCCTCGATGTCCTCATATGGAAAATTGGAATATGGGAATTCCAATTCCCATTGGAAAATGAGAATACAATTTGTACATAGCTCACATGGTGGCTGTAAGGATTTAATGAGATGCTAAGCTTGAACACTTAGCACAGAGCCTGACATATAATAAATTATTTTTATCAATGTTGCCATCAAATATGTACTAATATTTGTAGAGTTCATATCAAATATTAAGCTATAATTTTCTTTTTGTTTGAACTGAGGAAGCTTCCTTATAGATTAAAAAGAATATTTATCAGCAAGACTTTAGTATGCAACAAAGCATAATTCAATTCAATTCCCATGGGTAAAACAAAAAATGTCCATCAAAGTAGAATGGAAAAATTATGAAAATATTCCATTGGTATATTTAGAAAATGGAATACTATATAACAATGAAAATAAACAAATTACTACTACTGACAACATGGATGAATCACACAAATATATTGAGTGAAAGAAGACAATCATCAAGTACTCACTGTACAGTTTTATTCATTCAAAGTGTAAAAATGAACAAAACTAATCTAGGTGAAAGAAATCAGGGGGGTGGTTAGTACAGCAACACAGGAGAGGCTGAGAGAGAGCAGAAGGAGCTTCTGAGATGCTAGGAATGTCGTCCTGTCTCTTGACCTTTAAGCTTTACACAGATATCTTCACTTTAAGAAAATTAATCAGCATGTACATTTAAGATTTGTGTAGCTTTCTGTGGGCATATTATATGTCAATATAAAGAGTTTATTAAAATTTTATGTATTCATTACCGAAGAAGTAACTGCTTCTTTGGCATTTGAAAGGGAAGTTGTCCTTAGAGTGAAGCGCCTCAGGTCATTGGCTCAGGCTATGTGACTTTAGGAACTAAAAGAAGCTTCCATAACTAAGAGTTGGTAGCTACTACAAGGTTGGCCTCTAAGGAAGAAGTTAGGTACACTGGTTTACAACAAAGAACAGGTGCATTCATTTATTCTACAAATATCCATTCTCCCCAATGCCACTGCCATCACCATAGTCCACACAACTGTCTCCTCATTTCAGTAATATCCCAACTGTCTTCTGCTTCAGCTGCAAGACCCTCCCACCCAATCTTTGCAGACCCTCTACAGTGATCTTTTCACTACAAACATTAGATCATGTCACCTCTGCTTTAAACACATCAATGGTTTTCCACTGAATTGAGGATAAAATCCACTCTCTTTACATAGGCTACAAGGTCCTGTGTGGCCTGGCCCTGCCCACCATTTCACTTTCACAGCTGCTCACTCTTCCCTTGCACACTGTCCAATCAGGTCCTTCGGTCATTTCCTAGGGCACTGCAAATTCTTTCCCTATGTCAGAGCCTTTGCTCCTTCTAAGTCCTCTACAGAACATCCTTCAGACTCCCATATTGCTGGCTCCATCCCTTCCTCCAGGTCTCAGTCTAAATGTCACTTTCCCCAGAAAAGCTTTTCTGACCTCTGTATTTAAAACCACTTTGCCAGAGGGAGGCAGAGAAAATGGCAGAATAGAAAACTCCATTTATTGTCCCCCCAACCCCCACCATAAGGACACCAATTTAACAACTATATACACACAAAAAAAGGACCTTCATAAGAACCAAAAGTCAGGTGAGCACTCACAGTACCTGGTTTTAACTGCATATCACTGAAAGATTCACTGAAAAGGTAGGAAAAACAGTCTTGAATCGCCGACATCACTCCTCCTCCATCCCTGGCAGCAGCTACACAGCACGAAGAGAGAATCTGTGCACTGAGGAGAGGGAGAGTACAGCAAATGTGATACATTGCATTGAACGCGGTGCTTCCTTCTCATAGCAGAAAACAAAACTGAACTAAATTTAGCTGATGCCTGCCCATGGAAGGAGTATTTACATCAGCCTTAGCTAGAGGGGCATCACCCAAACCAGTGATTGGAACTTGACTTCCTGCAAGCCTCACCACCTCAGGCTGGAGTGCTCTGGGGCCTTAAATAAACTAGAAAGGCAGTCTAGGCCACAAGGATGGCAACACCTGGGTGAGCCCTAGAGGTGAACTAGGCTCAGAGCCAGCAGACCATGGGGCAATGGAGAATACACGACCTACTAAGATACCAGACAGGGTGGCTAAGGGAGTACTAGTGCCACCACTCCCCTAACCTCAGGCTACACAGATAGCAGGTTCAAAAGAAACCCTTCCTTCAGCTTAAGGAAAGGACAGGGAAGAGTGGGGAGGACTTTTTCTTGCATCTTAGATACCAGTTTAGCCATAGCAAGATAGGGCTTTGGTCAGAGTCATGAGGCCCCCTTTCAGGCCCTAGCTCCTGGACAACATTTCTAGATGCACCCTTGGCCAGAAAAGAACTGCCTTGAAAATAAGAACCCAGTCCTGGCAGGATTAATCACCTGCTAATTGAAGAGCCCTTGAGCCTAGCAGTGATACCAAAGTAGTACGTAGTACAACTTGGGTGAGACTCTGAGACTTGCTGTCTTCAGGTGAGATTCAGCACATTCCCAGATAGAGTGGCTATGGAGAGAGACTCCTTCTGCTTGAGAAAAGTAGACAGAAACATAAAGGGGACTTTGTCTTGCACTTTAGGTACCAGCTCTGCTACAGGGGGATAGAGCACCAAGTGGTCTCTTGGGCTCCCTGATTCCAGGACTTCACCCTTGGATGGCATTTCTGGACCTGTCCTGGGTAAGAGGGGAGCTCAGTGCCCTGAAGAGTGAGTCCCAGGCCAGGCAGCATTCACCACAAACTGACTAAAGGGTGCTCGAGTCTTAAAGGAATATTAATGGTAGCCTGGCAGTACTCTCCATGAGCCTGTAGTGGCAGTGGACATGAGGTGAACCTCCTCCACCTTTGGAAAGAAAGGGACAAGTGAGAAGGACTGAATCTTGTGGTTTGAGGGCCAGCTCAGCTGCAGTACACTAGAACACTGGGTAAATGTCAAAGGTTTTTGACTCCAGTCCCTGTCTCCCAGATGGATCCTCTGGACCTGCCTGGGGCCTGGGGGAACTCACCCCCCTGAAATGGAGGAACACAGTCCTAGCTGGCTTTGCCACCTACTGATTGTAGACTTCAGAGCCTCAAGTGAACTAAGGCAGTAGCCAGGGAGTGGTTACAGCCGATTTGGGGCAAGATCCAGTTCTGTGCTAACTTCAAGTCTAACACAGTGCAGTCTTGGTAGGGGTGGCCACAGGAGTGCTTGTATCACTCCACACACAAGTCCAGGTAGCTCAGGAAAGAGAAACCCCTTTTTTGAGGGGAGAAAGTAAGACAACAAAACAAGAGTTTCTGCTTGGAAATCCACAGAATTCTTTTAGATCTTGTTCAAGACCATCAAGGTGTTACTTCTACAAGTCTGTAGGAACCACAGTGTTACTGGGCTTGGGGTGCCCCCTAATGTAAATATAGTTTAGAACACCCAAGTCCTTTTGAATGTCAGTCCTTTTGAAAACCTTGCCAAGAAGGATGGCTTCAAACAAGCCCAGACTGAGAAGACTACAGTAAATACCAAACTCTTTAACATTGAGACACCAAAAACATCTACAAGCATCAACACCATCCAGAAAAACATGACCTCCCCAAATGAACTAAATAAGGCACCAGGGACCAATCCTGGAAAAACAGAGATGTTTCAGACAGAGAATTCAAAAGAGTTATTTTGAGGAAGCTCAAAGAAACTCAAGATAACGCAGAGAAGGGATTCAGAATTCTGTCAATAAATTTAACAAAGCAATTGAAATAATTTTTAAAAATCAAGCAGAAATTCTGCAGTTGAAAAATACAATTGATGTACTGAAGAATTCATCAATCTTTCAACGGTAGACTTGATCAAGCAGAAGAATTAGTGAACTTTTAGACAGGCTATTTGAAATACACAGAGGAGTCAAAAGAAAAAAACAATAAATCACACCTAAGGGTCAAAAAAAAAAACCTCAAAAGGGCAAATCTAAGACTTATTGGCCTTTAAAAGGAAGTAGAGAAAGAGATGGGGTAGAAAGTTTATTCAGACAGATAACAGAGAACTTTCTAAACCTAGAGAAAGATCTAAGTACAAGAAGGTTAAAAAACATCAAGCAGTTTACCCCCAAAAAAATGACTGCCTCAAGAAATTTAATAATCAGAGTCTTTTTTTTTTTTTTTTTTTTAGATGGAGTCTCACTCTGTCACCCAGGCTGGAGTGCAGTGGCACGATCTCGGCTTACTGAAAGCTCCGTCTCCTGGCTTCATGCCATTCTCCTGCCTCAGCCTCCCGACTAGCTGGGACTACAGGCGCCCACCACCACACCCAGCTAATTTTTTATATTTTTAGTAGAGATGGGGTTTCACCGTGTTAGCCAGGATGGTCTCGATCTCCTCACCTCGTGATCTGCCCATCTTAGCCTCCCAAAGTGCTGGGATTACAGACGTGAGCTACTATGCCTGGCCCTTAATAATTACATTCTCAATGGTCAAAGATAAAGAAAGAATTCTAAAAGCAGCAAGAGAAAATAAACAAATAAAATACAACAGAGCTCTCATATGTCTAGCAACAGACTTCTCAGTGACTACCTTACAGGCCAGGAGAAAGTGGCATGACATATATAAAGACCTGAAGGAAAAGGATTTTTATACTAGAATAGTATCTCCAGTGAAAATATCCTTCAAACATGAAGGAGAAATAAAGACTTTCCCAGACAAACAAAAGCTGAGGGATTTCATCAACACCAAACTAGTCCTACAAGAAATGCTAAAGGGAGTACTTCAATCAGAAAGAAAACGATGTTGATGAGCAATAAGAAATCATCTGAAGGTACAAAACCCACTGGTAATACTAAGTACACAGAAATGTGGAATATCGTAACACCATATCTTTAGTGTGTAAACTACACTTAAGTAGATTCAAAGATGAACCAACCAAAAATAATAATAACTACAACTTTTCAAGACATAAACAGTACAATAAGATATGAACAG
Source organism: Rhinopithecus bieti (assembly GCF_001698545.2). Taxonomy (NCBI): domain Eukaryota; kingdom Metazoa; phylum Chordata; class Mammalia; order Primates; family Cercopithecidae; genus Rhinopithecus; species Rhinopithecus bieti. Next base: position 549,603 of record NW_016809534.1, on the reverse strand, counting down.
AAACAAAAAAATTAATGAGTGGGGAGACAAAGTTAAGGTAGAGAGTTTTTATTAGCTTTTTTCTGTTTGTTCCTTTCTTTTGCTTGTCTATACAAAAAGTTTTGGTATCAGCTTAAAACAGTTGCTTATAAGATAGTATTTACAAGCCTTACAGTAACCATGAATCAAAAAACATACAACAGATACACACAAAAAAGCAAGAAATTAAATCATACCACCAGAGAAAATCACCCTTACTAATAGAAAGACAGAAAGGAAAGAAGAGAAAGAAGACCACGAAACAACCAGAAAACAAATAACAAAATGGCAGGAGTAAGTCCTTACTTATCAATAATAACATAGAATGTAAACAGACTAAACTCTCCAATCAAAAACACAGAGTGGCTGAGTGGATTTGTTACCAAAAAATAAGCCCCAATGATCTGTTGCCTACAAGAAACACACTTCCCCTATCAGGATACATGTAGACTGAAAATAAAGGAATAGAAAAAGATATCCCATGCCAATGGAAATCAAAAAACAGAAGAAGTTGTTATATGAGACAACATAGATTTCAAGATAAAAACTATAAAAAGAGACAAGACCACTATATAATGATAAGGGGTCAATTCAGCAAGAGGATGTAACAACTGTAAATATATATGCACCCAACACTGGAGCACCTAGACATATAAAGAAAATATTATTAGAGTTAAGGAGAGAGATAGACCTCAATACCATAATGCCTGGAGACATTAACACCCCACTTTCAGCATTGGACAGATCTTTCAGACAGAAAATCAACAAAGAAACATTGGACTTAATCTGCACTATAGACCAAACGGACCAAGTAGATATTTACAGAGTATTACACCCATTGACTCCAGAATACACACCCTTTTCCTCAGCACATGGATCATTCTCAAGGATAGACCATATGTTAGATCACAAAACGAGTCTTAAAACCTTCAAAAAATTTAAATGATGAGCATATTCTCTGACCGTAATGGAATAAAATCAGAAATCAATAACAAGAGGAGTTTTGGAAATATACAAACAAGTGGAAATTAAACAATATGTTCCTAAATGACAAATGAGTAATTAAAAAATTAAGAGGAAAACTGATAATTTTCTTGAAACAAATGATAGTGGCAAGACAACATATGAAAACCCATTAGATACAGCAAACATAGTACCAAGAGGGAATTTTATAGCTCTAAGTGCCTACATCAAAAGAGAAGGAAAAACTGCAAATAAACAACCTACTGAGGCATCTTAAAGAACTAGAAAAGCAAGAACAAGCCAAACCCAAAATTTGTGGGAAAAAAGAAATAATAAAGATCAAAGCAAAAATAAATGAAATTAAAATTTTAAAAAATACAAAAAAAATCAATGAAACAAAAAGTTGGCTTTTTGAAATGATAAACAAAATGGTCAGACCTTTAGCCAGGCTAATTAAAAAAGAGAGAAGACCCAAATAAATAAAATCAGATGAAAAAGGAAACATTACAACTGATATGGCAGAAATTCAAAGGTTTATTAGTAGCTATTATGAGCAATGATATGCCAATAAATTGGAAAATCTAGAAGAAATGGATAAATTTCTAGGCACATACAACCTACCAAGATTGAACCAGAAGAAATCCAAAACCTAAACAGACCAGTAACAAGTAACCAGATTGAAACTGTAATTTAAAAATCTCCCAGCAAAGAAAAGCCCAAGACCCAATGGCTTCACTGCTGAATTCTACCAAACATTTAAGGAAGAGTTAATACCAATCATACTCAAACTGTTTCGAGAAATAGAGGAGGACAGAATATTTCCAAACTCATTCTACAAGGACGGTATTACCCTGATGCCAAAACCAGGCAAAAACACGTTTAAAAAAAAAAAAAAATAAGAAAACTACAGGTCAATATCTGTCATGAATATTGATGCAAAATTTTTCAACAAAATACTAGCAGAAACATTCAAAACTATTGTAAAAAGATCATTTATCATGACCAAGTGAAATGTATCCCAGGGATGCAAGGATGATTCATCATATGCAGGTCAATCGCTGTGAAATATCACATCAGCAGAATGAAAGAAAAAACCATATAATCATACTGAAAAAGCATTTGATAAAATTAAACATCCCTTCATGATAAAAAAAAACCTCAAAAAAACTGGACATAGAAGGAACGTACCTCGGCATAAAAAAAAGGGGGGCCATATACAACAGACCCACAGCCAGTATCATCCTGAATGTGGAAAAAGTCAAAGCCTTTCCTGTAAGATTTGGAACACAACAAAGATACACACTTTCACCATTATTATTCAACATAGCACTGGAAGTCCTAGCTAGAGCAATCAGACAAGAGAAAGAAATAAAGGGCATCCACATTGGAAAAAAAGGAAGTCAAATTATCTTTTTTTTTTTTTTTTTTTTTTTTTTTTTTTTTTTTTTTTTTTAATATGGAGTCTTGCTCTGTTACCAGGCTGGAGTGCGGTGGCACAATCTCAGCTTACTGCAACTTCCGCCTCCTGGGTTCGAGTGATTCTCCTGCCTCAGCCTCTCAAGTAGCTTGGACTAAGGGTGCCTGCCACCACCACTCCTGGCTAATTTTTTATATTTTTAGTAGAGATGGGGTTTCACCATGTTGTCCAGGATGGTCTCGATCTCTTGACCTTGTGATCCACCCACCTTGGCCTCCCAAAGTGCTGGGATTACAGGTGTAAGCCACCATGCCTGGCCTGAAATTATCCTTTTTTAAAGATGATATAAGCTTATATTTGGAAAAACCTAAAGACTCCACAGGAAAACTATTAGAACTGACAAATTCAGTAAAGTTGTAGGATACAAAATCAACATGCAAGCATCAGTAGCATTTCTATATGCTAACAGTGAAGAAAAAAAAAAATCAAGAGATTAATACCATTTACAATAACTACAAATGAAATAAAATACCTAGAAATTAACAAAACCAACGAAGTAAAAAATCTCTACAATAAAAATTATAAAATGTTAATGCAAGAAATTGAAGAGGACATGAAAAATGGAAAGATATTCCATGTTCATGAATTAGTAAAATCAATATTGTTAAAATGCCCGTATTACCCAAAGCAATATGAAGATTTAATGCAACCTCTATCAAAATACCAATGACATTATTACAGAAATAGAAAAAGTTAGTTACCATCTTTGTTGTTTGCACAACTTAGCTGTTCCAGCCTGGAGGGTCTGGAAAGCCCAAGCCAACTAGGGTGAAAGCAATACCCCAGCACAGCACAGATGCTCTACAAAAGTGTGGCCACGATGCTTCTCTTAAGCAGGGCCCTGATTCCATTCCTCCTCACTGGGCAGAACCTCCCACCAGGGTCCTTCAGCCACCTCTGCCATTGTTCTCTGGGCTGCAGAGATTTGAAAATTCTCTGGAAGGAAACTCTCAAAGGGAAAGGGGCAGGCCATCCTCTTTGCTGTTTGGACAACATAGCAGTTCCAGCCTTTGGGTTTTGGAAAGCCCAAGCTGAGCAGGGGTGGAAGCAGCACCCCAGCACAGCACAGCAACCACATGAAAATGTGGCCAGGCTGCTTTTTCAGGTAGTCTCTGACCCCTTTTCTCATCACCAGGTGGAGCCTCCTAACCAGGATCTCCAGCTAACCCCACCAGTGTTCTCTGGCTGACAGAGATTTCTGGCCTCCCTGAGATGGAGTTCCCAAGAGGAGAGGCAGCCTACCATCTTTACTGTTTGAGTGACTTAGCCATTCCAGCTTTCAGGGTTCAGGGTATCCAAGGCAACAAGGGGCTGAAGTGGACCCCCATACAGCATAGCTGCTCTACAAAAATATGTCCAGACTATTTTTTAAGTGGGTTGCTGATCCCATTCCTCCTGACTGGTGAGACCTCCCAACCCAGCTATCCAGCCACCTCCTACAGGTGCATTCAAGCCAGCAATAAGTTTGTACTTTCCTGAGATAGAGCTCCAATGGGAAGGGACAGGCTGTCATCTTTGCTGTTTTGCAGCCTTCACTTGGTGATACCTTCAGATACTCTAAAATCTGAGGTGTCTAGGGATTAGAGCAAACCCAAGCACACTGCAGCAGCCCTACAGAAAAGTGGCCAGGCTGTTAAAAGAAAAAAAAAATACAAAGGTCAGAAACCTCAAAGACTGAAGGTAGATAAGCCCACAAAGATGAGAAAGAATCAGTACAAGAATGCTGAAAACTAAAAACTCCAGAGTGCCCTCTGTCTTCCAAATGACCACCTCACCTCTCCAGCAAGGATATGGAACCAGACTGAGGCTGAGATGGCTAAAATGAGAGAAGTAGAATATAGAATGTGGATAGGAACAAAGTCCACTGAGCTAAAAGAGTACATTGTAATCCAATGCAATGAAGCTAAAAATTATGGTAAAACACTGCAGGAACTGACAGACAAAATAACCAGTAGAGAGAAGAACACAACTGACCTGACAGAGCTGAAAAACACAATACAATAATTTTATAATGCTATCACAAATAGTAATAAAATAGACCAAGTGGAAGAATGAATTTTGGAGCTTGAAGTCTGGCTTTCTGAAATAAGACAGGCAGACAAGAATTGAGAATAAAGAATGAAATTGAATGAGCAAAACCTCCAAGAAATAACAACAGATGGCTGTACCTGGAAGAGATGGGGAGAATGGAACCAATTTGGAAAACATATTTCATAATATCATCCATGAGAACTTCCCCAACCTAGATAGAGAGGCCAACATTCAAATTCAGGAAATGCAAAGAACCCCAGTAAGATACTCCATGAGAAGATTATTCCCAAGACACATAATTGTCGGATTATCCAAGGTCAAAGTGAAAGAAAAAATGTTAAGGGCAGCCAGAAAGAAAGGTCAAGTCAGCTACAAAGGGAAACCCATCAGACTAACAGTAGAACTCTCAGCAGAAACCCTACAAACAAGAAAAGATTGGAGGCCAATATTCAACATTCTTAAAGAAAAGAAATTCCAACCTAGAATTTCATATCCAGCCAAACTAAACTTCATAGGCAAAGGAGAAATAACATCCTTTTCAGAGAAGCAAATGCAGAGGGAATTTGTTACCATCACACCTTCTTTACAAGGCTCCTGAAGAAAGCACTAAATATGTAAAGGAAAGACCAATACTAGCTACTACAAAAATATACTGAAGCATACAACCAGTGACATGAAAAAGCAGCCAAACAAACAAGTCTGCAAAACAACCAACACCATAATGACAGGATCAAATCCACACATATCAATAGTAACCTTAAGTGTTAATGGGCTAAATGCCTCAATTAAAGACACAGACGGGTAAGCTAGATAAAGAACCAAGAACCATGGGTATGCTGTCTTCGAGAGACTCATCTCACATGCAATGACACACACAGGCTCAAAATAAAGGGATGGAGAAAATCCAAGCAAATAGAATACAGAAAGAAGCAAGGGTTGCAATCCTAGTTTCTGACAAAACAGACTTTAAACCAGCAAAGATCATAAAAGACAAAATAGGGCATTACATAATGGTAAAGGGTTCAATTCAACAAGAAGATCTAACTATCCTAAATATATATGCACCCAACACAGTAACACTCTGATTCATAAAGCCACTTCTCAGAGACCTCCAAAGAGACTTAGACTCCCACACAATAATAGTGGGAGACTTTAACACCCCACTGAAATATTAGATAATCAAGACAGAAAATTAACAAAGATATTCAGGACTTGAACTCACCACTGGCTCAAATGGACCTTATAGATATATACAGAAAACTCCACCTAAAATCATCAGAATATACATTCTTTTCATTGCCACATGCCACATACTCTAAAATTGATCACATAATCGGAAGTAAAACACTCCTCAGCAAATGCAAATGAGCTGAAATCATGGCATTCTCTCAGACCACAGCACAATCAAATTAGAAATCAAAACTATGAAATTCATTCAAAATCATACAATTACATTGAAATTGAATAACCTTAGCTGAGTGTGGTGGTGCACACCTGTAATCCCAGCTACTTGGGAGGCTGAGGTAATAGAATTGCTTGAATCCAGAAGGTGGAGGCTGCAGTGAGCCAAGATCTCACCACTGCACTCCAGCCTGGGCAACAGAGCAAGACCCTGTCTCAAGAAAAAAGAAAAAAAAAAAGAAGTGGAATAACCTGCTCCTGAATGACTTTTGGGTAAATAAAGGAATTAAGGCAGGAAATCAAAAAGTTTTTTTAAACTAATGAGAAAAACGATACAATATACCAGAATCCCTAGAATGCAGCTAAGGCAGTGTTAAGAGAGAAATTTATAGCACCAAATGCCCACATAAAAAAGAAAGATCTCAAGTTAACAACCTAACATCACAACTAAAAGAATTACAGAACCAAAAGCAAACAAATCCCAAAGGTAGCAGAAGACAAGAAATAACAAAAATCAGAGCTGAATTTAAGGAGATAGAGACACAAAAAAATTCAAAAGATCAATAAATCTGGGAGCTGGTTTTTTGAAAAAATTCATAAAATAGATAGACCTCTATCTAGACTAATAAACAAGAAAAGAGAGAAGATTCAAATAAGCACAATCAGAAATTACAAGGGGGATACTACCATTTACCTCACAGAAATACAAGCAACCATCAGAGAATATTATGAACAATCTCTGTGCACATAAACTAGAAAATCTAGAAGGAGTGGATAAATTTCGGGACACATACACCCTCCCAAGACTAAACCAGCAAGAAATTAAATCCCTGAACAGACCGATAATGAGTTCTGAAATTGAGGCAGTGATAAATAGCCTACCAACCAAAAAAAAAAAAAAAAAAAAAAAAAAGCCCAGAACCAGACGGATTCACAGCTGAATTCTACCAGATATACAAAGAAGATATGGTACCATTCCTACTAAAACTATTCCAAAAAATTTAAGAGGAAGGACTCCTCCCTAACTCGTTCTATGAAGCCTGATACCAAAACCTGGCAGAGATACAAATTTAAAAAATATTTTTTAAAAAAGGTCAATATCCCTGATGAACATCAATGCAAAAATTCTCAACAAAATACTGGCACACGAAATCCAGCAGCATGTCAAAAAACTTATCCATCATGATCAAGTGGGCTTCATCCACAGGATGCAAGATTGGTTAAACATACACAAATCAATAAATGTGACTAAAGACAAAACCACATGATTATCTTAATAGATGCAGAAAAGGCTTTTGATAAAATTCAACATCCATTCATGCTAAAAACAAAAACCCCTCAATAACCTAAGTATTGAAGTAATGTACATACCTCAAAATAATAACAGCCATATATCACAAACCAACAGCCAACATCATACTGAATGGGCAAAGGCTGGAAGTTTTCCCCTTGAAAATTGGCACAAGACAAAAACACCCTTTCTCACCACTTCTAGTCAACAGAGTATTGGAATTTCTGACTGGGGCAATCAGGCAAGAGAAAGCAAAAAAGCATCAGAATAGGAAGAAAGGAAGTCTACCTATCTCTGTTTGCAGATGACATGATCCTATTATCTAGAAAACCTCATAGTCTCAATCCAAAAGCTTCTTGAGCTGATAAACAACTTCAGGAAAATCTCAGAATACAAAATAGATGTGCAAAAAATCACTATCATTTCTATACATCAACAATTGACCAAGCCAAGAGCTAAATCAGAAACAAACTCCCATTCATAATTGCCACAAAAAAGAATAAAATATCTGGGAATACAGCTAACTAGGGAAGTGAAAGATCTCTACAAGAACTACAAATCACTGCTCAGAGAAATCAAAGATGACACAAACAAATGGAAAAACATTCCATGCTCATGAAAGAAAAAGATCAATATTGTAAAAATGGCCATACCGCCCAAAGCAAATTATACATTCAATGCTATTCCTATTAAACTACCATTGACATTCTTCATGGAGCTAGGGAAAACTATTTAAAAATTCTTATAGAACCAAAAAAAAAAAAAAACCAGCCCATGTAGCCATGGCAATCCTAAGCAAAAAGAACAAAGCTGGATGTATCACGCTGTCTGGCTTCAAACTACAAGGCTACAGTAACCAAAACAGCAGGGTACTGGTACAAAAAAAGAAATATAGACCAATGGAACAAAATAGAGATCCCAGAAATAATACTGCACATCTACAACTATCTGATATTCTACAAACCTGATAAAAACAAGTATGGGAAAAGGATTCCCTATTCAATAAATGGTGCTGGGATAACTAGCTAGACATATGCAAAAGATTGAAACTGGACCCCTTGCTTACCTTATATACAAAAATTAAATAAAAATGGAATAAAGACTTAATATAAAGCCCAAAACTATAAAAACCCTAGAAGACAACCTAGGCAATATCATTTAGAATATAGGCATACGCAAAGATACCATGATGAAAATATCAAAAGCAATTACAACAAAAGTGATCTAATTAAACAAAAGAGCTTCTGTACAGCAAAAGACACTATCAACAGAGTAAAAAGACAACCTACAAAATGGGAGAAATTTTTTTGAAAACTGCATTCAACAAAGGTCTAATATTCAGCATTTATAAGGAAATTAAACAAATTTACAAGAAAAACAAACAAATAATAAAAAGTGGGCAAAGGATGGAACAGATACAGAAAATGAACAGATATTTTTCAAAAGAAGACATACATGCAGCCAATAATCATATAAAAAAAGGTCAACATCAGTGATGGTTAGAGAAATGCAAATCAAAACCATAATGAGATAGCATCTCACACCAGTCAGAACGGCTATTATTAAACAGTCAAAAAAAAAAAAAAAAAGATGCTGGCAACATTGTGGAGAAAAAGGAAGGCTCATACACCGTTGCTGGGAGTGTAAATTAGTTTCCCCATTGTGGAAGGAAGTGGGGTGATTCCTCAATGACCTAAAGACAGAAACACCATTCAACCCAGCAATCCCATTACTGAGTATATACCCAAAGGAAAATAAATTATTCTATTATAAAGACACATGCATGTGTGTTCATTGCAGCACTATTAACAATAGCAAAGACATGGAATCAAACTAAATGCCCATCAGTGATAGACTGGATAAAGAAAATATGATACATATACATCTTGGAATACTATGTAGCCATAAAATAAAGAACGAGATCATGTCCTTTGCAGGAACATGGATGGAGCTGGAGGGCATTATCCTTAGCAAACTGACGCAGGAATAGAAATCCAAATACTGCATGTTCTCACTTACAAGTGGGAGCTAAACGATGAGAACACATGGACACATACAGGGGAACAACACACACTGGGGCCTTTTGGAGGTGAACAGTGGGAGAAGGAAGAGGATCAGAAAAAATAACTAATGGGTTGTATTAGTCTATTTTTATACTGCTCTAAGAAATAGCCAAGACTGGGCAATTTATAAGGAAAAAGAGGTTTAATGGACTCACAGTTCCACATGGCTGGGGAGGCCTCACAATCACAGCAGAAAGCAAAGCAGGAGCAAAATCACATCTTACATGGTAGCAGGCAAGAGAGTGTGTGCAGGGGAACTACCCTTTAAAAAACCATCAGATCCCATGAGAACTAACTCACTATCATGGAACTGCCTGGGAGTAACTGCACCCATGATTCAATTACTTCCCACTGGGTCCCTTCCATGACACATGGGAATTATGGGAGCTATAATTCAAGATTTGGGTGGGGACACAGGAGCCAAATCATATCAGAGATACTAGGCTTAATATCTGGGTAATAAAATAATCTGTACAACAAACCTCCAAGACACAAGTTTACCTATGTAACAAACCTAGAATTGTGCCCCTGAACTTAAAAGTTTAAAAAAAAGAAAAAAGAATCCAAAAATGTATATAGAGCCGCAAAAGACCCAGAATAGCCAAAACTATCCTAAGCAAAAAGAATAAAACTGGAGAAATCACATTACCTGACTTCAAATTATATTGCAGAGCTATAGCAACCAAAACAGCATGGTGCAGGCATAAAAACAGAAACATAGACCAGTGAAACTGAAAAAAAAAACCCAGAAATATATTCATTCATCTACAGTGAACTCATTTTTGACAAAGGTTCCAAGAACATCCATTGGGGAAAGGACAGTCTCTTCAATAAATGGTGCTGCAAAAACTGAATATCCATAAGCAAAATAATGAAACTAGACACCCATCTCTTACTATATACAAAAATCAAGTCAAAATAAATTTAAGATTTAAATCTAAGACATCAAACTATGAAACTACTAAAAGAAAACATTGGGGAAACTACCCAGGACATTGGTAAAGACCCAGGACTGGGTAAAGACTGTGATCAATACACCACAGGCACAGGCAACCAAAGCAAAACTGGGAAAATGGGATCACAACAAATTAACTAGCTTCTGCACAGCAAAGGAAACAATCAACAAAGTGAAGAGACAACCCACAGACTGGGAGAAAGTATTTCCAAGCTACCTATCTGACAAAGGATTAAATAACCAGAATACATAAGGAGCTCAAACAACTCTATAGGAAATAATTTAATAATCGTATTTTTAAATAGGCAAAAGATCTCAATAGACATTTTCAAAAGAAGACATACAAATGGCCAACAGGTATATGGATAGGTGCTCAACATTATTGATCATCAAAGTAATGCAAATTAAAATTACAATGAGATAATTTTTTCTCATCCCAGTTAAAATGGCTTATAGTCAAAAGACAGGCAATAACAAATGCTAGCAACGATGTGGAGAAAAGGGAACCCTCATATACAGTTGGCGGGAATGTTTATATTAGTACAGCCACTATGGAGAACAGTTTGGGGTTTCTCAAAAAACTAAAAGTAGACTTACCAGATAATCCAGCAATCCTACTCCCAGGTATATATCAAAAATAAAGGAAATCAGTATATCAAAGAGATATCTGCCCTTCCATGTTTATTGCAGCACCACTCACAATAGCCAAGACTTGGAAGCAACCCTAAGTGTCCATTAACAGACGAATAGATAAGGAAAACGTGGTACATATACACAATGGAATTCTATTCAGCCTTAAAATAAAAAATAAAAAAATGAGATCCTGTAATTTGCAATAATATGTATAGAACTGAAGGTCATCATGTTAAGTGAAATAAGCCAGGCACACAAAAAAAAAAACAAATATTGCATGTTGTTACTTATCTGTGGGAGCTAAAAATTAAAACAATTGAACTCATGGAGATAGAGAGTAGAAGGATGGTTATCAGAGACTGGAAAGAGTAGTTGGATGGGGAGTAGAAAGCGGGATGGTTAATGGGTAAAAAAAGGAGAAAGAATAAATAAGACCTAGTGTTTGCTAGCACAACAGGGTGACTATGGTGAAAAAAAAATTAATTGTACATTTTAAAATACCTAAAGGAGCAAAACTGGATTGTCTGAAACACAAAGGATATATATATGAGGTGATGAATACCCTATTTACCCTGATATGATTATTACACACTGTATGCCTGCATCAAAATATCTCACATAACACATAAAGTATATACCTACTATACACCCCAAAATTAAAATAAAATTTTAAAAAATAAATAAAAGCACTTTGCCTTTCTCTTCTTATTTCTTTGATATTATTTCCCACAATCTGCAATCATTATGTTACTGTCACTTTTCCCTCTTTACATCCTGAATCATGCTAGCCCATGGTAGTTGCTCAAAAATACACAGTGAATAAATAATTCATCCAATTAACCCATAAGAACCACCACTGAGGGAAACCAATGGGAATACATACTAATAATTGTATAACTTCTTTCCCATCTCAAAGCTTTTCTGGATATTAATTTTACCAGAATTTACCTGGATCATATGGTATGATTGCTGGACACACACAGTAATATTCTCCTTAATTATATACTTCCTTAGGAGTAGCCAGTATTGACATTCAAGTCTTCTGTCCTTTCTACACTTTGACTTTTAGAAGGGGTAGTGGGGTATGAATAGCATCTTGTATGAGTAATTTGGATGCCCATAAATATCCAGCCTTTCCTTTACTATGCTGATATTGTCTGATCATAAACATTAACAGGTGGTAACATTTTGTCTATTAGTCAAGAGACCAAAAGCCATATTTCCTGGGTTTAAATCCTCCTGATCTGCCCCTTATCAGCAGTTCCCTTAAAAGTCAACTTTTTTGATCTTTGGTTTTATCAGCAATAAAGTGGAGCTAATACAGCATCACACATTTCTCAGGGTTGTTATGGAAAATAAATAAGCAAATCTGTGTGAAAAGCACTTTGCAAACTTTCTATACACTGTATAATGTAAGTTGTCATAACTATTTCAGTGTAAGCTTTTCCCCTTGGCTAAGCATAATTTGTAGCCTTCATTTCTGCTTGGAATGCAAATGTTATGGCAAGCTAGATAAATGGAAAAGTTTAATCATCACATAATGGAGCACATTAATGTGAGATGGACTGTTACACTGGCACAATTACTGTGCCTTATGTCAGTTTGGTCCCAGTGCCAATCAGGTCTTCTATATCCATACTTGTGTGTGTGAATGTATGTTTCATAAATTTATGTTTTATATCATTAAATACTATTTGCCAAAATGAGACAGACTCCAAAAAAATAGTTTATTTCTGGGATATCTAGTTATTCATTCTTTGCCTCTAAGAGCATAAAAATACCGAACAATATTGTAATTTGTAGAACTTAACTCTTATTTACACCATCTCAACAACCAGATTTTTATTATCAAAACATTTTCATGTATTTTAAAAATGATAAGGGCTAGGCCATCATCTTACTCATATCTCAGCAGAAACTAGCAAATTAAAGTCAGTTATGTGGTTACTCTCTCAACTACAGCTTTGATGCTAGCAGAAATTTTGTCAAGATTCTCTGCTCATCTTTTCTTTTCTTTCCTTTTCTTTTTTTTTTTTTTTTTTTTTTTTTTTTTTTTTGAAAGATGGAATCTCGCTCTGTCACCCAGGCTGGAGTGCAGTGGCGCAATCTCGGCTCACAGCAACCTCTGCCTCCCAGGTTCAAGTGATTCGCCTGCTTCAGTCTCCAAAGTAGCTGGGATTACAGGCCGGAGCCATCACACCCGGTTCATTTTTGTATTTTTAGTAGAGATGGTGTTTCACCATGTTAGCCAGACTGTCTTTTGATTATAACATAATAAGCATCAGGATTAGAGACACACTGCTTGATTAGTCTGGAACCATGCAAGTCATAAAGAGTTATCCATATTTATGTAGCTTATTATACAATAAAATGTTAATGATAAACCATAATCAGATTGTGAAGTCTACGATTTTACCTCCACAGTATAAAGTAATTTACATGCTTGCAGAATTTATTCCATTTCTAACTGAAATTTTATTTTCTTGTGGAAATTTTGTATCAATATGTTTTTGCCTTTACGAGAAACAAACAAAACAAAGAAATTTGAAACTCCAGAAAATTAGAATACAGTATAATAAAGCCATGTTTCATGCAACCACTCCAATTTAAAACAGGAAGTCCATGGCTTTAAGGTAAAGAAAATAATTGATTCTAAAAAGTATACAGAATGAATAGAAAACTAGAAGTCATTAGCAATATGGTAAAGAAGATACATGACTTTGTGCCCATCGGAGGGAAAAAAGGAATCAGGTACTCCAGGAAAATAATTAAATAGATAGAAGAAACATAGTTGAAACATGAAACTCATTCAAATGTGACATGATTTTGAGCAGCCAGTAGAATGTATGACAGGAGAATATAAATGTTATCAATCTTAGCTATGTAAAACTAAAGGTAGAAATTGTAGAAGCTAGGCCATCGACATGAAAAGAAGGCTAGACACACAAACATTTGTATCTTACAACTTGGGAACGCAAGAAGTTCCCCTAGTTTATAGCTGATGAAAGTAGATCTAGGCAAATTATTTAAATTTACGCATGTACTCAAGAGGGAAGTTTTTAAAAGATATAAACTATATTGGGAGGAGGTGGGGGAAAAGATGGAAAGTTTTGGTAAATGGGCTAAAGAATTTTGTAGCAAAGCAATAGATAATTCAGAAGTTGATACATTGGGGAAGAGTAATTAACATAGCAGAGTATTTACAAAATACAGACAATGCCACTAATCACTAAAGGAACTAAACACAGTTAAAAAATATTTAACTGGGGAGATGAACTGTGGTGGAATGGATCAGAAACATTGCCTTTTTTTACAGGCCCTTCTGCACTATTTAACTTTAAAATATCTTCATCAAAAGTAAGTATGACCTGCTAAAAGAAATCATAGATTATACAAATAAGTGGAAAAACATTCCATGCTCATAGGTTGGAAGAATCTCTATATTTAAAATGGCCATACTGCCCAAAACATTCTACAGATTCAATGCTATCCCCATCAAACTATCAACATCATTTTTCACAAAATTAGAAAAAACTATCCTAAAATTCCTATGAAACCAAACAAAAAGCCCAAGTAGCCAAAGCAACCCTAAGCAAATAAATAAATAAAGCTGGAGGGATAACATTACCCAACTTCCAACTATACTACAAGGCTACAGTAACTAAACAGCATGGTATTGGTACAAAAACAAATACACAGACCAATGGAACAGAGCAGAGAACCCCGAAATAAAGTAATAAATCATACACCTACAGTCAACTGATCTTTGACAAATTTAACAAAAATAGGCAAAGGAAAAATGACTCTCTATTCAATTAATGGTGGTAGGACAGCAGATGAATGAAACTGGACTCCTATCTTTCACCATATACAAACAGTAACTGAAGATGGATTAAAGACTTAAATGTAACACCTCAAACTATACAAATCCTAGAAAACCTAGGAAACACAATTCTGGACATCGGCCGTGGGAAAGAATTTATGAATAAGTCCTCAAAAGCATTTGCAACAAAAACAAAAATTGATAAGTGGGACCTAATTAAACTAAAGCGTTCCTTCACAGCAAAAAGAAAATATCAACAAAGTAAACAAACAACCTACAGAATGGGAGAAAATATTCACAAGCTACACATCTGACAAAGATCTAATATTCAGAATCTATAAGGAACTTAATTCAACAACCAAAAATCAACCCCATTGAAAAGTGGGCAAAAGACATGAACAATATGTCACAACAAAAGACACACCAGCAAACATGAAAAAACTGCTCAAAGTCACTAATAGTCAGAGAAGTTCACATCAAAACCACAATGACACACCATCTCACACCAGTCAGAATGTCTATTTTTAATAAGTCAAAAAATAACAGATGCTGGTGAGGCTACAGAGAAAATGTAATACTTATACATTTTAGGGGGAATGTAAATTAGTCCAGCCACTGTGGAAAACAGTTTGGAGATTTCTCAAAGAACTTAAAACAGAACTACCATTCAACTCAGCGATCTTATTAACTGGATCCTATATATCTAAAAGAAAATAAATTGTTCTACCACAACAAACACATGCACTCATATGTTCACTGCAGTGCTTTTCACAATAACAAATGCATGGAATCAATCTAGGTGCCCATCAGTGGGGTGGACTGAATTTTTTAAATGTGCTACATATACACCATGAAATACTACACAGCCATTTAAAAGAACAAAATAATGTATTTTGCAGCAACATGAATGTAGTTGGCGGTCATTATCCTAAGCAAATTAATGCAGGATCAGAAAACCAAATACGGCATGTTCTCATTTACAAGTGGGAGCTAAACACTGGGTACTTATGGACATAAAGATAGCAACAATAGATGCTGGGGACTACTAGAGAGAGAGGGAGAGAGGGAGGGAGAGAGGGAGGGAGGGTCAGTGTTGAAAAACTAACTATTGGGTACTATGCTCAGTACCTGGGTGATGGGATCAGTTTTACCCAGAAACTCAGAAACATGAAATACACCCATGTAACAAACTTGCACATGTAACCCCTGAGTCTAGAATAAAAGTTTAAAATATTTTTTAAAATCAGATAAATAAAAATACTTCTTTAAAAAGTATGGATGAACTATGTTTATCAACTGCTTGGAAGACATGTTCACCTGGATGTCTCACATCTTCCTCACACTTAAAATCTCCACGTTGAGTTCATCATCATCATTCCCCATTAAGTACTGCCTGCTACTACATTTCTTTAATCATTCAATAACTCCTTCATTATTTATCCAAAATGAAGCACTCACATTGATGCACTCACTTTGATCCACTGTACTAAATGTTGTTAGCACAATGATGAACAAGATAGAAATGGTTCATTCACTCATGAAGTCTACACCCTAGTAAGAGAGACATATTAAATACACACACACAAACACACACACACACACACACACACACATCCCAAAACAAAACCACCTGACAATTAAAATAATTTCAACTCTAAAAGAAACAAGGGACTGAAAGGTAGAATAATAGGGATGGCCCATCTTTAACTGCAGGATGTATAAGAAGGTCTCTCAAAGGTGACATTTAAGATGAGATCTAAAGAATAAGAAGGAGCTATC
Source organism: Rhinopithecus bieti (assembly GCF_001698545.2). Lineage (NCBI taxonomy): Eukaryota > Metazoa > Chordata > Mammalia > Primates > Cercopithecidae > Rhinopithecus > Rhinopithecus bieti. Next base: position 533,169 of record NW_016809534.1, on the reverse strand, counting down.
CGTATATAATGAGTATGTCATATTTGAGGTTATTCAATTTATTTTGAATGGCCTTTTTATATTTAGAGAACTTCCTATTTCATAAGCAAAAAAATGTGAAGGTCAAATATGGTGGCTCACACCTGTAATCCCAGCATTGTGGAAGGCCAAGGTGGGAGGACTGCTTGAACCCAGGAGTTCAAGACCAGCCTGGGCAACATAGCAAGACTATGTCTGTACAAAAAATAAAAACAGTTAATCAACCATGGTCGTGCATGCCTGTAGTCCCAACTACTCAGGAAGCTGAGGCAGGAGGATCACTTGAGCCCAGGAGGTCAAGACTGCATGATTCAGCTACTACACTCTAGCCTGGGTGAGAGGGTGAGACCCTGTCTCAAAACAAAACAAAACAAAAAAAGAAAGGAAAAAAAGAACACCCAGGCCTACTGGAGAACAATTTAGCATTGTGTAAGAATCTACTGCAATTAAGCAAAAGGAGCCAGTCACAAGAGATCACATATTATATGATTCCATTTATATGAAATGTAGAAAATAGGCAAATCTATAAAGAAAGAAAGTACATTCGTGGTTGTCTAGGGCACTGGGAGAGGAGGAAAGAAGGGAAAGAGAATAGGGAATGATTGTTAATGGGTAAAGGAATTCTTTTGGGAATTATGGAATATTCTAAACTTAGATTGAGGTAATGCTTGTACAACTCTTTGAATATGTTAAATCTCTCACATTAGTTATAACTCACAAGCCTGCATAGTTTTTTGTTTAAATGTGGTCATGATTGGATTAAAGAATATAGCGTAAGAGTTGTGGAGAACCATTTCCCTGGGAACAGAACAATGCAAAGCATATGATTAAATATTTAGGGTTAAGGATCATGCTGGGCCAGTGTTGAGCACCAGTGTCCGCTTTAATAAATTGATTGTAATACACACAGCCCTCTCAAGTTTGAGAGCCAGGTAAAGAGCCTCACTTGCCTCAACTAAGGTGGTGGCAGTAGACGTGAAGAGAAGTGGAAAGGCTCCATAAATATATTTGGAGTTTCATTTGACAGATCTAAATGGGACATCTGATATAGGAAGGTGGAGAAGAAGCTGTTAATGGCTACCCAACTATGAATCCCTCCCACATCTTGGAAGGAGAAACAGAGAGATAAGGCAGAGGACATGGAGGAAAAGAAGATATATAGGTGTAGATGAGAAAGAAAGAAAGAATTAAAGTAGAATTCGAATTATTTTGTGGACTTTTTGAGCAGCCATGTGTTATATTCCCTATTCCCCAACCCCAGAAACTGAATGATGACTCGTCTCAATCAGTTATCAAATTCCCCTAACCATGAGGCATGGGCATACAATATAACCTTGAACAAAAGTATATATAGGAAGGGAATGTCTTATAAGATAGCTTCTGCTATGATTTTCTTTATTACTTTATTCCATAAAAGGACACAGAAAACAAGTACTCTGTGAGGGAAAATATTCTTATCTAGGTAAGATCGATGACTTTTTCCTGTATTTATATGCATACTGCAGGTCATTTAGCAGTTATCTATTTACAGTTTGGCTTTTGCTATTAAATTTGAAGTCCCTCAAATGCATAGATGATGTTATTTATCTGAACTATCCTCGACTTCCAGCACAGTGCCTGGTACACGGTAGCTTGTATTAAATCACTGCTGGATGGTGTGGCAAAAGATTTAAAATTAAGTGCCAATATTAGAATACATTAGCAATAGGTGAAGAAGACACATGCTTTTCATCCACCAGGGGAAAAGGAATCGGGTATTCTAAGTATAATTTTTTAAATTATAGAAGCAACATAGTTGAAACATGAAACCATTTCAAATGTGACATGATTTTGAGCAGCCAGTAGAATGTATGGCAGGAGAATTTAAATGTTATCAATTTTGATGATGCCTTGATATCCAGTGAAGTTGGAAGAAACTCCGATGACCTAATCACAAATTTCCCTTCCCATTCTGCTCCTGTGGATAAAATCTCCTAACCAAACAACCTCCTTATCAAGTGGACCAGATTCAGTTCCTGCTCATCCCTGAGTAGTAATTTTTTCAAACAAGCCAATCACACCCTCCTGTAGCAACCAAAAAGCACCCCCACACTCTTGTTACTACAAAGCCTGCCTTGCACAGCCCCTGGTTGCTCACTCTTTTCCTGAGTGCCACCCCCATGAGTCCCCGCCACATGTGATGAACTTTTCCACTAGGCTGTCAGCATATATACTGTATATCTGCCTGTCTGGTGCTGGCTTTCATCTGGGCCTTACCCTCTCTGTGTCCTTTCCTCCTAAAGAAGGCTAATTAGCCTCCTCATGGCACAGCACTGATTCCAAATGCTGCTGATCTCATCTGTCGACTGTTGGGTGTTGGGCGTTCAGCCATTCCCATAATCCTAGAGCAAGAATCCCTCCCTCACCAGAAGGGTAAAAAGAGGATGATTAGAACAGATGATTGCATGCACAGATACATGGGTGAATGTATAGGTGAAAGGGTAAGTGAACCACTGTTTTTCACTTGAGTTGAAATTAATTTGAATTATTGTTATTTCATTATTAAACCAGTTAGCAATTGTTATAGCACTTGTCTGCTATTTCTACTTCAATAAATGGAAGAAAAAATTTTAAGTTTGAAAGGTAAGTTTTCCAATTACTGTGAGAAACTTAAGAGTAGAAACTAGAAAACCCAACTGTTTTATCATGGGGAGAAGAGCAACAGGAAGGTCAAAGTTTTAAGTTCCTGGTTAATAGTTACAGTTGAGGTGCTTTCCTTGTAATGAAGTTGATCTCAAACTTTATCAGTCCAGTGACCCCATTGGCAGATAAAATAGAAACTACCCTGAAGAAGAACTGGAGGTAAAGTCACTATTCCTTTGAAATATTTCCTTTTGCTTAAAAAAGTTAAGCAGATATTGTCTTGTACTCCACAATAGAGCCATGTTACCTGTGGCTGTGTGACAAACCACACCAAAATATATGGACTTCAAAACAACCATTTTATTTTGCTCATGAGTTTATGAATCAGCTTTTTGGGGCTGGGTTTGGCTGGGGTTATTCATGCAGCTACAGTCATCTGGCAGCTCAACTGGATACGGAAGGTCCAAGATGGCGTTACTCACCTGCCTGGCAGTTGATGCTGGCTGTCATCTGGACTTTACTGTCTTTGTGGTCTTTCATCCTCAAGGAGACTAGTCCAGGCTTCCTTATGATGCAGCAGTGATTCCAAGGGTGGACACAGTAAAACCTTGAGACCCAGGCTCACAATCAGAAAATGTGACTTCTGCCACAGTCTAGTGGTCAAAGTAAGCCATAAACCCAGACCAGAATCTAAGAATAGGAAAATACACTCCATCTCCTGATGGAGAAGCAACTAAATCACATTGAAAAGGTATGGCCTCACAGAGTTAGAAGAACCTAATATGGTCTTCTTTGTATACTATTTGCTACACCCTCCCTGACAACTCTGAGGAAAACGTGCCCAGATTTACCCTGTAGTTTCTGGCAGTTCACTACATGTTCCTTAGGATATATGGAAACCAAGATGAGAAGCAAGGATCTGAAGAATATTCACATTATGAATGCATGAGCATTTTTATTAGGAATACCATATGAATAAGATGGTGTCACTGTCACTCAGGGTGTGAATGAAATATGAAATAAGATGAAGCACATTAGTAACATCCAGTGGGATTTTCAGAGGCTATAACATCTTGATTTTTTCCCTTTCTCTGTATTTGTAGCAATGGTTTTTAAATGGGCACAAAGGGTAATGCAATGATTTTTACATTGATAAACACAAAGAGATAAAGTACACAGACAGGTCGATATATTGACAGTGAATGGCCCCCAAATAGCACTAAAACCACCACCACAATTTATACAGATTTTATATTACCTCACACACTCTTATTTCGTTTTCTACTTGCTCAAGGTCTACCCCGCCTCTCTCATTTGCAGGTCTAGGAGATTAATTCCGTTAAGGGTTATATCTTCTCGTGCTTTCTCCTTTATGAATAGCTCAGATCACCCCCTGGTTCCTGATGGACTGGACCCTTCTATACTTTAATTATTTCAACTTTTAGTTAGATTTTGTAACTAAAGAACACGGATAGAGACTGTGTGCATTTTACCAACTGACAATCTTTCATGAAGTTCACTACAGAAACAAACCCTTTTTCAGTCAGCACTTGGTTAATGAGGCTGTTAACCACTGTAGTCCTTTTGATCTTAATTCAATTTTATTTTTGACAGAATCACTACACCTATCTCTACCAACTCAATTTAATGCCACCTTAATTTCTCATCAAAAATGAAAACTAATTACACAGAAGGTCTTCAGCTGTGCTAAAAATTAGAAGTGTCCCACATAACCCTGTTTGACTGAAAACAAAGCTAGCCTACACTACCTTGGGCAACCGTCCAAGTCTGTAGATCAGCAGCAAGCTCTCTCAAAGGCTGTTTGCCAAAGAACAAAACTAAGTGATGTGTAGTTCTGAGAAAAATACACATTACAGGAAGTGTTTCCCTTTGTTTTTAAGATACAAGTTCTTTATAAACTTAAATATTTTTTTCCTCTCTACCTCTGGATTTAATAGCACTATCCACAGATTAAGAAGCTTTAAAGATAAGTGCATTTTTTAAAAAAGACAAAAAAATCACATTTGCTATATGCTGTCAGCATGGCTTTTTCATCAGACTAAAGGGTTAAGCACCAAAGTTGACCTAGTTAATTTAAAGGTAGATTTTAACGAAATTATATTATTTTAGAAAGCTGGGGCAAGGCGCTATTGGGAAATCTTTAGAAAAGTACCTATTCAGCTTTAAACTATTATACTTTTCCACCTGGTGATTCTGCTATTATTTTATTTTTGCACTTTGCAGTGTGCAATATTATTGGATTCTTTTTCTGTGGTTTAATCCTCTGAACTTGCTTTCATCTATTTAGTGTACATGAATACACATGATTAGCCAATAATGCAGATAAATAAGCTACTACCGTTGTGAGCTAAGCTCTTCAGGAAAGATGATTACAGCATAGTACAAAGCACAGTTTAACTTCTACAGCACTTGGGTCACATATTCTCTCCCAACCTAATTTATAAATAAACTCAGATAACAATTACAACTTACTTCCATTGAACATGAACTATGTGCCAGGAACTATGCTAAGAATTTATAGGTCTCAGTTCACTTAAGGCCCATGCAGGTTAACCACATCATCTAACTACAGAGTTTGGGGAAAAGAGACTTTTTCCCTTATTTAAATGCCATTTCTATGTTCCTATGCCAGCATGATTGATAATAAATGTAATAACCACATTTGGGTTTCCCCTCCAAAAAATCAACTTGATTATGAAAATAAGAGCTCAATGAAAACCAAATAAATTACAAAAGAAGTTTCCCCTTTACAAAACAAAAGACTGCCAGAAGTTTTTACAAAATTAAACATACCACGTAACCCAGAAATTCTACTCCTAGATATTTATCCAAGAAAAAATTAGAATACATACACAAAAGGACTTGTACACAAACGTTCACAGCAGCTTTACTCATAATTGCCAAAAACTGGAAAAACTTCAAAGTCCCTCAAAAAGAATAAGCAAACTGGTGATGAATATTCAATGAACATTCAAACAATGAAATACTACTCAGCAATAGAGAGGAATAAACTACTGATGCATGCAAACAATGAATGATTCTCAAAAACATCATACTGAGCAAAAGAAAGCAAGCACAAAAGAGTACATCTCATACAATCTTTTTTATGTGAAATTCTAAAATAGGTAAAACTAGTGACAGAAGGCAGATTAGCGGTTGCCTCCAACAGAAACTAAGTAGGAATAATTGCAAGGGAGCACAGAAAAACTTTGGAGTTTTGTGTATATTCTATATGTTGATTGGAATGCAACTGATTTATATGTATATATAGGTGTGGATTATATGTTTGAGTGTATATGTGTGTGTGTGTGTATATATATATTCTTAAAACCCATACTGTACAATAAAAACAGGTATCTTTTATGGCCATAATAAAGAAATCAAAAAATAATACATGGTGGCTTGGATGCAGTGAAAAGTGAACACTTCTACACTGCTGGTGAGAATATAAACTAGTACTACCACTATGGAAAACAGTGTGGAGATTCCTTAAATAACTAAAAGTAGAACTACCATTTGATCCAGCAATCCCACTAATCCCACTACTGGGTATCTACCTTGAGGATACATGAAAAGATACTTGCACACACATGTTTATAGCAACACAATTCGCAACTGCAAAAATATGGAACCAGCCCAAATGCCCATAAATCGATGAGTGGATAAAGAAATTGTGATATATACATATATGTATCCATATATATACATCACATATACATATACCATATATATGTGTGTATATATCTATGTGTATATGTGTGTGTGTGTGTGTGTGTGTGTATGTGTATGTATATGATGGAATACTACTCAGCCATAAAAAGGAATGAATTAATGGCATTTGCAGCAACCTGGATGGAACTGGAGACTATTATTCTAAGTGAAGTAACTCAGGAATGGAAAATCAAACATCATATGTTCTCACTCATTAAGTGGGAGTTCAGCTGCGAGGATGCAATGGCATAGGAATGATACAATGGACTTTGGGGACTCAGGAAAAAGGGAGGGAGGGGAATGAGGGATAAAAGACTACAAATTAGGGCCGGGCGCGGTGGCTCAAGCCTGTAATCCCAGCACTTTGGGAGGCCGAGACGGGTGGATCACGAGGTCAGGAGATCGAGACCATCCTGGCTAACATGGTGAAACCCCGTCTCTACTAAAAATACAAAAAACTAGCCGGGCGAGGTGGCGGGCGCCTGTAGTCCCAGCTACTTCGGAGGCTGAGGCAGGAGAATGGCGTAAATCCAGGAGGCGGAGCTTGCAGTGAGCTGAGATCCGGCCACTGCACTCCAGCCCGGGCGACAGAGCAAGACTCCGTCTCAAAAAAAAAAAGACTACAAATTAGGTTCAGTGTATACTGCTCAGGTAATGGGTGCACCAAAATCTCACAAATCAGTGCTAAAGAACTTATTCATGTAACCAAATACCACCTGTACCCCCAATAACCTTTGGAAATAAAAAATTTTAAAATAAACAGATGTCTTTTATTGTATAAAATTAAACCTCAATAAACTGATCAAATATTAAAAGATTGTCAGAAAATTTCATTTAAATAGAAATTTTGTTTCTCTCAGTCCTTATATATTTTTAACTGCTCATTGAGGGGTGAAGTAAAGAAAGTACTGGATCACACTTCCAAGATGGCCGAATAGGAACAATTCTGGTCTACATCTCCCAGCAAAATCGAGGCAAAACACAGGTGATTCCTGCATTTCCAACTGAGGTACCTGGTTCAACTCACTGGGACTGGTTGGACAGTGGGTGCCGCCCATGGAGGGCAAGCTGAACCAGGGTGGGGCATCACCTCACTTGGGCAGCACAAGGGGTCAGGCGATTTCCTTTTACTAGCCAAGGGAAGCTGTGACAGACTGTACCTGGAGAAACAGTACATTCCTGACCAAATGCTGCATTTTTCCCGCAGTGTTAGCAACCAGCAGACCAGGAGATACCCTCCCATGCCTGGCTCCATGGGTGCCACACCAACACAGCCTTAGTCACTGCTAGCACAGCAGTCTGAGATCAATCTGCGATGCTGTGGATTGGCGAGGGGAGGGACGTGCACCTTTGCTGAGGCTTGAGTAGCTTACAGTGTAAAGAAAGAGGCCAGGAAGCACAAACCGGGTGGAGCCCAAAACAGCTCAGCAAGGCCTACTGCCTCTATAGATTCCACCTCTGGAGGCAGGGCATAGTAGAACAAAAGGCAGCAGACTTAAACATCCCTATCTGACAGCTCTGAAGAGAGCAGTGGTTCTCTCAGCAGGGCATTCGGGCTCCAAGAATGGACAGACTGCCTCCTCAAGCAGGTCCCTGACCCCCATGTAGCCTGACTGGAAAACGCCTCCCAGTGGGGCTGACAGACAACTGAAACAGGTGGATGCCCCTCTGGGATGAATTTTCCAGAGGAAGGATCAAGCAGCAATATTAGCTGTTCTTCAGCCTTTGCTGGTGATACCCAGGCAAACAGGGTCTGGAGTGGAACTTCAGCAAACTCCAACAGACCTGCAGCTGAGGGGTCTGACTGTTAGAAGGAAAACTAACAAACAGAAAGAAATAGTATCAACATCAACAAAAAGGACATCCACACCAAAACCCCATATGTAGGTCACCAACATCAAAGACCAAAGGTAGATAAAACCACAAAGATAGGGAGAAACCAGAGCAGAAAAGCCAAAAATTCCAAAAAAAAAAAAAAACAGAGTACCTCTTCACCTCCAAAGGATTGTAGCTCCTCGTTAGCAAGGGAACAAAACTGCATGAAGAATGAGTTTCACAAGTTGACAGAAGTAGGCTTCAGAAGGTTCATAATAATAAACTTCTCCAAGCTAAAGGAGCATGTTCTAACCCATTGCAAGGAAACTAAAATACTTGAAAAAAGATTAGATGAATGGCTAACTAGAATAAACAGTGCAGAGAAGACCTGAAATGACCTGAAGGAGCTGAAAACCATGGCGCAAGAACTTTGTGATGCATGCACAAGCTTCAATAGCCAATTTGATCAAGTGGAAGAAAGGGTATCAGTGATTGAAGAACAAATTAATGAAATAAAGTGAGAGGCAAGTTTAGAGAAAAAAGAGTAAAAAGAAATGAATAAAGCATCAAAGAAATATGGGACTATGTGAAAAGACCAAATCTACATTTGATTGGTGTACCTGAAAGTGACAGCGAGAATGGAGCCAAGTTGGAAAACACTCTTCAGGATATTATCCAGGAGAACTTCCCTAACCTACAAGCCAGGCCAGCATTCAAATTCAGGAAATACAGAGAACACCACAAAGACACTCCTCGAGAAGAGCAACTCCAAGACACATAATTGTCAGATTCACCAAGGTTGAAATGAAGGAAAAAATGTTAAGGGCAGCCAGAGAGAAAGATCGGGTTACCCACAAAGAGAAGCCCGTCAGACTAACAGCAGATCTCTCGGCAGAAACCCCACAAGCCAGAAGAGAGTCAGGGCCAATATTCAACATTCTTAAAGAAAAGAATTTTCAACCCAGAATTTCCTATCCAGCCAAACTAAGCTTCATAAATAAAGGAGAAATAAAATCCTTTACAGACAAGCAAATGCTAAGAGATTTTGTCACCACCAGGTCTGCCTTACAAGAGCTCCTGAAGGAAGCACTAAACATGGAAAGGAAAAACCAGTACCAGCCACTGCAAAAACATGCCAAATTGTAAAGACCATTGATACCATGAAGAAACTGAATCAATTAACGGGCAAAATAACCAGCTAACATCATAATGACAGGATCAAATTCACACATAACAATAATAATCTTAAATGTAAATGGGCTAAATGCCCCAATTAAAAGACACAGACTGGCAAATTGGACAGTCAAGAGCCATCAGTATGCTGTATTCAGGAGATTCATCTCATGTGCAAAGACACGCATAGGCTCAAAATAAAGGGATGGAGGAAGATCTACCAAGCAAATGGAAAGCAAAAAAAAGCAGGGGTTGCAATCCTAGTCTCTGATAAAACAGACTTTAAACCAACAAAGATCAAAAGAGACAAAGATTACTACATAACGGTAAATGGATCAATGCAGCAAGAAGAGATAACAATCCTAAATATATATTCACCCAATACAGGAGCACTCAGATTCATAAAGCAAGTCCTTAGAGACCTACAAAGAGACTTAGACTCCCACACAATAATAATGGGAGACTTTAACACACCTCTGTCAATATTAGACAGATCAACAAGACAAAAGGTTAACAAGGATATCCAGGACTTGAATTCAGCTCTGCATCAAGCAGACCCAATAGACATCAACAGAACTCTACACCCCAAATCAACAGAATATACATTCTTCTCAGCACCACATTGCCCCTAAATTGACCACTTAATCAGTAGTAAAACACTCCTCAGCAAATGTAAAAGAACAGAAATCACAACAAACTGTCTCTCAGACCACAGTGTAATCAAATTACAACTCAGGACAAAGAAACACTCAAAACCACTCAACTACATGGAAACTGAATAACCCGCTCCTGAATGACTACTGGGTAAATAATGAAATAAAGGCAGAAATATAATTGTTCTTTGAAACCAGTGAGAACAAAGACACAATGCAGCAGAATTTCTGTAACACATTTAAAGCAGTATGTAGAGGGAAATTTATAGCACTAAATGCCCACAAGAGAAAGCAGGAAAGAACTAAAATCAACATCCTAACATCACAATTAAAAGAACTAGAGAAGCAAGAGCAAACAAATTCAACAGCTAGCAGAAGGCAAGAAATAACTAAGATTAGAGCAGAACTGAAGGAGATAGAAACACAAAAATACCCTTCAAAAAATCAATGAATCCAGGAGCTGGTTTTTCAAAACCAGCAAAATAGACCACTAGGCAGACTAATAAAGAATAAAAGAGAGAAGAATCAAATAGGCGCAATAAAAAATGATAAAGGGGATATCACCACCGATCCCACAGAAATACAAACTACCATCAGAGAATACTATAAACACCTCTGTGCAAATAAACCAGAAAATCTAGAAGAAATGAATAAATTCCTAGACACATACACCCTCACAGGACTAAACTAGGAAGAAGTTGAATCTCTGAATAGACCAATAACAGGTTCTGAAATTGAGGCAATAATTAATAGCCTACCAACCAAAAAAAGTCCAGGACCAAACGGATTCATGGCCTAATTCTACCAGAAGTACAAAGAGGAGCTGGTACCACTCCTTCTGAAACTATTTCAACCAATAGAAAAAGAGGGAATCCTCCCTAACTCATTTTATGAGGCTAACATCAGCCTGATACCAAAGCCTGGTAGAGACACAACAACAAAAAAAGAGAATTTTAGGCCAATATCCCTGATGAACATCAACGTCAAAATCCTCAATAAAATACTGGCAAACTGAATCCAGCAGCACATCACAAACCTTATCCACCATGATCAAGTCAGCTTCATCCCTGGGATGCAAGGCTGGTTCAACATACACAAATCAATAAACGTAATCCATCACATAAACAGAACCAATGACAAAAACCACATGATTATCTCAATAGATATAGGAAAGGTCTTTGACAAAATTCAACAGCCTTTCATGCTAAAAACTCTCAACAAACTAGGTATTGATGAAATGTATCTCAAAATAATTGGAGCTATTTATGACAAACCCACAGCCAATATCATACTGAATGGGCAAAAACTGGAAAAATTCCCTTTGAAAACCGACACAAGACAAGGATGTCCTCTCTCACCACTCCTATTCAACACAGTGTTGGAAGCTCTGGCTAGGGCAATCAGGCAAGAGAAAGAAATAAAGGGTATTCAATTAGGAAAAGAGGAAGTCAAATTGTCCCTGTTTGCAGATGACATGATTGTATATTTAGAAAACCCCATCATCTCAGCCCAAAATTTCCTTAAGCCAATAAGTAACTTCAGCAAAATCTCAGGATACAAAAGCAATGTGCAAAAATCACAAGCATTCCTATACACCAATAACAGACACACACAGAGCCAAATCATGAGTGAACTCCCTTTCACAATTGCTACAAAGAGAATAAAATACCTAGGAATCCAACTTACAAGGGATGTGAAGGACCTCTTCAAGGAGAACTACAAACCACTGCTCAGCGAAATTAAAGAGGACAAAAACAAATGGAAGAACATTCCATGCTCATGGGTAGGAAGAATCAATATCGTGAAAATGGCCATACTGCCCAAGGTAATTTATAGATTCAATGCTATCCCTATCAAGCTACCACTGGCTTTCTTCACAGAATTGGCAAAAACTACTTTAAAGTTCATATGGAACCAAAACAGAGTCCACATAGCCAAGACAATCCTAAGCAAAAAGGACAAAGCTGGAGGCATCACACTAGCTAACTTCAAACTATACTCCAAGGCTACCAGTAACCAAAACAGCATGGGACTGGTACCAAAACAGAGATATAGACCAATGGAACAGAACAGAGGCCTCAGAAATAACACCACACATCTAGAACCATCTGATCTTTGACAAACCTGACAAAAACAAACAATGGAGAAAGGATTCCCTATTTAATAAATTGTGCTGGGAAAACTGGCTAGCCATATGTAGAAAGCTGAAACTGGGTCCCTTTCTTACACTTTATGCAAAAATTAACTCAAGATGGATTAAAGACTTAAATGTCTGACCTAAAACCATAAAAACCCTAGAAGAAAACCTAGGCAATACCATTCAGGACATAGGCATGGGCAAACGTTTCATGATTAAAACACCAAAAGCAATGGCAGCAAAAGCCAAAATAGACAAAATAGACAATTAGTCTAATTGGATCTAATTAAATTAAAGAGCATCTGCACAGCAAAAGAAACTACCATCAGAATGAACAGGCAACCTACCGAATGGGAGAAAATTTTTGCAATCTACCCAGCTGAAAAAGGGCTAACATCCAGAATCTACAAAGAACTTAAACAAATTTACATGAAAAAAACCAACAACCCTATCTAAAAGTGAGCAAAGGATATGAACAGACACTTGTCAAAAGAAGACATTCATACAGCCAACAAACACATAAAAAAATACCCATCATCACTGGTCATCAGAGAAATGCAAATCAAAACCACAATGAGATAGCATCTCATGCCAGTTAGAATGGCAATCCTTAAAAAGTCAGGAAACAACAGATGCTGGAGAGGATTTGGAGAAATAGGAATGCTTTTACACTGTTGGTGAGAGTGTAAGTTAGTTCAACAATTGTGGAAGACAGTGTGGCGATTCCTCAAGGATCTAGAACTAGAAATGCCATTTGACCCAGCCATCCCATTAATGCACACATACACAAACGAGTATAAATCATGCTACTATAAAGACACATGCACACGTATGTTTATTGTGGCACTATTCACAATAGCAAAGACTTGAAACCAACCCAAATGTCCATCAATAATAGACTGGATTAAGAAAATGTGGCACATATACACCATGGAATACTATGCAGCCATTAAAAGGTATGAGTTCATGTCCTTTGCAGGGACATAGATGAAGCTGGAAACCATCATTCCAAGCAAACTATCACAAGGACAGAAAACCAAACACCGTATGTTCTCACTCATAGGTGGGAATTGAACAATGAGAACACATTGACACAGGGCGGGAAACATCACACACTGGGGCCTCTTGGGGGTTGGGGGTCTGGGAGAGGAATAGCATTAGGAGAAATACCTAATGTAAATGACAAGTTGATGGGTGCAGCTAACCAAAATGGCACATGTGTACCTATGTAACAAACCTGTACGTTGTGCACATGCGCCCTAGAACTTAAAGCATACTTTTAAAAAAGTACTAAAAGTTACAATTACAAATCATTCTAATCTAAAATACAGAGAATTTCTGAATTGTGCTTAATTTCATTTAGTTTAAAAATCATTTATTCAACATTATACAAATACATTTTGTCTATTACATTTCTGTTTCAGGGGAATTAATTATGTCTTATGCATCACTCATTGAGAAGAAATGTCATATTTTGCTTCTTTCCTAAGAAAGTAAGGAAGAGAAGCATGAGTCTCACCATAAGAAAATGGTGACAATCCTGGAAGCCTCTTCCTTTCCACGTTTTCTAGGAAACAAGCTTATTTTCCCATTGTCCTTATATCTCACATTGTCTGCTCTGTGATTTTTCCATCTATTGCATATTGCCAGGGCCTACAGCTATAACCTTTCTCTTCCTGGGGCCTCATCAGAGCTGCAGTAACTTATTGGCCCCAGCATGACTCAGGGGTTGCTTCACCCCTAACCCACAGCATAGGAGTTCTCATCTTGCCTTATCCACAGGTGGGGGAATATCATTGACTGGACCAGGCAATTACTATCTGCTTCCCACCTAAAAGTGCTCATTCCCTGGTTATATAGTGGTAAGTTAGCCTCCTCAGTGTAATCAGAGTAAATAACAACTCCTTCTGTCATTATGCTTTGTTTAGGCAGTTCAAAGCCTATCACAAGCTGTCTGAGCAATTCTAGCAAGAAAATAAGTTTTAAACTTTGGAGGTGACTGAATTGTATATGTATTGGTGTTGGGATGAATTGGGCCCACATCTAAAGGTTCCTTAGATGTGCCCTAGATGTGGGTCCAATTCATTCCAACACCAATACATACACAATTCAGTTACCTACAAAGTTTAAAATTTACATACACAATTTCCAACACCAATATATATACAGTTTCCAACACCAATACATGTTCCCACTGATGTCCCCACTGTGTCAGCCACTGTTAGGAAAATAATCTCTGGGTGTTCCATGTTGCTATGTCCACTCCTATTCCCTGCATAGCCCCACTTCCTAGTGTTAATCTCTGAGTTTGACTTTCCTGGTTGCTTCCGTCAGAAATACTGTCTTGCTTTTGTAGGGAGGCTATGTGAAATTTTAGTTGATCTTTTAACAACATTCCATTTCCATTGACATGATACCTGTTTTCTGAATGTGAAAAGGTAGATGGAAACCTCAGGATATATTGTGTCTTCTTTCCCAGTCCTGAATGTCTTTGGCCTGATGTGAATCCCCTTAATCCCTGGTTATAATGCTGAAGAGTCCATTTATGATTGTTTAGAAACAGAACAGTGGTTTCTGCTGCCACTCCAAATCGTAAATTAGTATCCATGGTTGTCAACACATTTTATTTACTCAGGCAAAATGATAAGGATCCAACGTAGCACACTTGTCCATCGTGTGCTGTGTGTGTCCCCCACCTGGGTGTCCTCAAGGATAGGAGCCTTGCAGGTACAGGACTGTTGCCACAATAATTTTGATGTTTAATTAAGCCTGGTTTTAAAAGTAATGCTTTAACTTTGTTAACCAAATTGGGAAGGTAAAATCATAAAACTTGTATTAGTTATTTTTTTCAACTTAATTTGGCAAGACAAACTTCATCACTAGATTATATTTTTTTGGCCAAGAAAAGACACCTTTTCTGAATGTGACAGTAATAGTAAACTAAATGATAATGATGGCTTTACTCAGACATGTGATCCCTCATATATTGATTCAGTTTTGAACTTACATCTTTATGTTTTGTATGTGAGTGTATGTACATTTTCTTGGCTTCATTGCTGCATTAACTATATCATTGCTGCATTAACTACATCTCAGCAAAATAACTTGTCAGCAGTTTCAAGCTCACGTCAACATAAACTTCCAACACCACTTCTGATTGTGACATTACACCTCCTGGAAGACTTACTATGTTAAAATTTTCCCTCCTTATATTTATTAATTCTGTTAGCTAACCACTGTAAGCATCCTGCCACATTGATGAAGACTGAACTTTTTCAAACAGTGTTTTGTTATTTCAACTGGAGTAATTGAAGGAGCATCCTAGTATGACAGACTTCATAAACCCGAAGTCTCTGGTATTCATAAATTCCAAAAAGACTGCTCCCTACTCACTCGTTTCTGCACACTGATTCTAAGGGAATCTCACTCATATTTAGACATATATGATTTACATATTGCTGCCCAAATATGTTTAGACTTAGCTAAGTCTAAAACAAAGTACAGCCCCTATTGCCTTGCATGGGGGACACCTGAGCCAGACCCAGAGCACATCTGCACAGGTGTACCTCCTTGGCTTTTTTGGCCTCATCTTCGCTCTGATTTCCAGCCCCAGAACAGCTTGATGTGCAGTCATCCTGCCAACAGGAGGAATGCAAAGACATTTCACCCATTACCCCAACCAGAACGTTTTTCTTTTCCCCATCCCCAACTGGCTGCCAAAAGTGCTGGCTTGTAGCTTGCATTTTGAGGTTCTGAATATGTAGAGAACATAGTTTCACCTCATGGAAAGTTATTTAAAAAGCTGGAACAGATGAATAATTTAATTTACAAGTCTTTGTTCTTTGCAGAATTCTCTTATCATCCCCAAGCATGACCTTTCCAATCCTTTTCCAAAAGGAAAAGTGAATCTTATTCATCTGGCTACCCTTGTGTCTTTTGCAATATTTATCTCACTTTTCTACTGGACACTGATTAGGTAAACTGAATCTCGGCTTTCCAGTGAACTATTGGCAGGGTGCTCACATCACAATCCATTGGGTTTTTAGTAGACAACACAGTTGTCTTCATGACTAAGATAAAAAGTCTGAAAGAAAATGAGGCATATTTTCAAGATTTTTAAAAGGTAGTGTAGTGTCACAAAGAATGGAACAGTAAAATATTTTCAAAACTTTTAATAAACATTCTTCATACAAAAAGGCAGTTTAAACAAATCATGTGGAATTAAGAACTCGTCAAAGCTTCTAGGATTCACATCTTGGAAACAGTTACGTGTAACATATGATCCTAACTTTTGATCAAATTGAACCAAAATACATAAAAATATTACATTACAGATTTGTTTTTAAATCTGAAGTTGTCCTCTGCAAATGTAGACTGAGGACCCAAGAAAATGCCCAATTTACACAGCTTACAATTTAGAGTGTGTTTATTAGAGAATGCCACAAATAAGAAAAATAAGAATCTTCACTGAGGCATTTCTGCATACCACTGCATTAGGAAATGCTATTTATTTTGACAATCATTTCCTCAGAGATCGGACTGAAATCTTATTTCATCTAAAATTCCTTTTCCTGTATATTATACTGCCACCTTGTGGTTAGAATGTTTTCCAGGGTTGTTTTCTTTTGTCCCTTACAAGTATGTTTAGATGTGATTGACATTTCCCTGAAATTGTAAACGTCCACTCAATAGTAACTTTCAGTGATATTGTCCATATTCCCAATAATATGCATTTTAAATCAAATGATTCCTTTTTATCTCTAAATTAAACTATGAGTGTTTGAGTGAACCATATTTCCAAACATAGATTCACTTATCTATTTTATAAAAGGTTCTAAATTCTGATATTACCTCACAAAATAATCATAGAATGAGACAAACATAATTCTGGATCTATGTATACAAAGACAAATAAAAGAGATTGAGACTATTCACATAGCTTGTAAGAGAAAATGACAGCTTTAAGACAAGTAAGAGTCTTTCCCTTTATTTAAGTGCTGCAGGGTATGGATTGTCAATACCAGCATATACGATCTTTGGTAAAGTACTAAGAAGACCAAAAGCAAAAGTAGAGAGTCAGACACAAGGGTCAGATAGTTAGGTAGCTTTTTTCTATTCCATGTTAAGCCCAAACTAGAAGCTTCACCCACATCTGAAAACGTTAGAAATTCAGAGTTTTGGCCAGGCACAGTGGCTCACACCTGTAACCCCACCATTTTGGGAGGCAGAGGCAGGTACCTAGTTTGAGCCCAGGAATTCAAGACTATCCTGGGCAACATGGTGAAACCCAGTCTCTACAAAAAATAAATACAAAAATGCGCCTGCGGTCCTAGCTACTTAGAAGGCTGAGGTGAGAGGATTGCTTCAGCTGGGGAGATGGAGGCTACAGTGAGCCATGATCATGCCACTGCACTCCAGCTTGGGCAACAGAGCTAGACCCTGTCTCAAAAAAAAAAAAAGAAAAGAAAAGAAAAGAAAAGAAAAGAAAAGAAAAGAAAAGAAATTCAGAGCTTCCGTGTTCATTCTAGACCTATGAAGCAGAATATCTGCATTTCAATAAGATTCCCAGGTGATTTGTATGCACAGTACAGTTCAAAAGCATTGCTCTATCCCTGTGCTCATGACAAGCTGTTGCTTAGATTGACTGAACCTATTACCTCTAAAGATCTAGCAGATGTGGTCAATAAACTTCATGTGCCTAACGGCTACTTCAAGATCTGGTCATTATAACTAAGTTAGTCAGATTTTCAAATTTCCTACCCACTTATGGAAATAATTGGTCACATATGAGCAGAAGTACAAAGAGTTCCTATAAAAGGCTCAAAAGAAACTACAATCTCTGTTATGATAAGTAAATTAACACCTAAGGCAAGAGAAAAGTATATGATGATGGCTAGCTTTCAGTTTTTCTTTACTTTTCCTTTTTGTGGAAGGAGAGAGTTAAAATCTATTCTTTTAGCAATTTTCAAGAATACAATACATTGTTATTAAGCACAGTCACCATGTTATACAATAGATCTCTTGAGCTTATTTCTCCTAACTGAAATTTTGTAGACTTTGACTGACATCACTCCAAACCCCCACCTGCTTCTCTCTCCTACCCAGCCCTAGTAACGACATTTTACTTTCTATTTCTATGAGTTCAACTTCTTCAGATACCACATGTAAGTGAGATCACACAGTATTTGTCTTTCAGTGCTTTGCTTATTTCACTTAATACAATGTCCTCCAGGTTCATCCGTGTGGTTACAAATAACAGAATTTCCTTATTTTTAAAGTCTGAATAGTATTCCATTGTGTATATGCTACATGTTCTTTATCCATTCATCCACTGATGGACATTTAGATAGATTCCAACCCTTGGCTACTGTGAATAATGCTATAATGAACATAGGAGTATAGATAACTCTTTGACATACTGATTTCATTTCCTTTAAATATATTCCCAGTAGTGGGATTGCTGGATCATACTGTAATTCTAGTTTTAATCTTTTGAGGAAGCTCCATTCTGTTTTTCATAAGGGCTGTACTAATTACATCCTCACCAACAGTATGCAAGGATTCTGTTTTCTACACATCTTCACCAACACTTGTTACCTTTTTTCTTTTTTAATAATAACCATTCTAACTGATGTGAAGTGGTGTATCGTTGTGGTTTTAATATGCATTTCACTTGACGATTAGTGAGACTGAGCATTTTTTCATACACTTGTCGGCCATTTGTATGTCTTCTTTTGGGAAATGTCTATGCAGGTCCTTTGCCCAGTTTTTAGTTGGGTTATTTACTTTCTTGCTATTGAGTTGTTTGAATTCCTTAAATATTTTGGATATTAGCACCTTACCAGATGTACCATTTGCAAATATTTTCTCCCTTTTCATAGCTTGTCTCTTCACTCTGTTGATGGTTTCTTTTGCTGTGCAGAAGCATTTTAATTTGATCTAATTCCACTTGCCTATTTTTGTTTGTGTTGCCTGTGCTTTTGGGGTCAAAAAAAATCATTGCCCAGACCAATGTCATGGAGCTTTTCTTCTATGATTTCTTCTAGTAGTTTTACAGTTTCATATCTTACATTTAACTTCTTAATTCATTGGGGGTTGATTTTTCTCTATGGTGTGAGATAAGAGTCTAATTTCATTCTTCTGCATGTGGATATTCAATTGTCCCAACACCATTTATTGAAGAGACTGTCCTTTCTCCATTCCATGTTCTTAGTCAAATACAAATTGACCAATGCATAGATTTATTTCTGGGTTCTATATTCTGTTCCATCAGTCTGCATGTCTGTTTTTATGTCAGTGCCATGCTGTTTTGGTTACTGTAGCTTCATAGTATATTTTAAAGTCAGACAGTGTGATACCTCCAGCTTTATTCTTTTTGCAGCAAGTTTGCCTTCAATATTTGTGGTCTTTGGTGGATCTACATGAATTTTAGGGTTGTTTTTTCTATTTCTGTGAAATTATGGACATTTTAACAGTATAGATTCTTTTAATTCATGAACATGAGATATATGTCCATTTATCTGTGCCTTCTTCAATTTCTTTCATTAATGTTTTATAGTTTTCCTTGGTTAAATTTAACCTTGTGGCTCTAGCTGATAAATGTTGAACACCATATAAAGTATCACTCTTTGTTTCAAAAAGGAGAGTTATCAGTTCTTATTGAATGTTTATTACTTCCACTCAAAAGCACATACTGTAACGTATCAAGTGCACTTTTATAATGCATTTTTAACTTGGAATATAAATATAGGTTATGCATTGGTTTAGAATGCACATATCTTTCAACTTGTTCATCCTAAGTATTTTGTTACATTGTAACTACTGTAAATGGAATTGTGTTCTTGATTTTTTTTCAGATAGCTCATCGTTATTGTATAGAAATGCTACTAGTTTTGTACATTGGTTTTGTATTCTGAAACTTTTCTAAATTTGTTTATTAGTTCTAACAGTTTTTTGGTGGAGTCTTTGGGGATTTCTACATATTTATAGAGATTGTAAATTGTACAATAAATTGTATATAGGAACAATTTAACTTCTTCCTTTCCAATTGGGATGCCTTCTTTTTTTCTCTCTCTCTTGCCTAATTGCTCTGGCTAGGAATTCCAGTACTATGCTGTAGGAAGCATGGGCACACTTGTCTTGTTCCTGATCATAGAGGACACATTTATAATATACTGTTATTAACTGTAGTTACCATGATATATAATAGATCTCCGAAATTTATTCTTCTTGTCTAACTGAAATTTTGTAGCCTTTGACCAATATCTTCTCTCCCTTCTCCTCCTAGCCTAAATTAACCACCATTCTACTCTCTGTTTCTATAAGTTCAAAAACCAATTTTAAAGCTCTATGTTTCTATCATCATCTCTGTTCCTGCCCAGCATTAAATCAAGTCAGCAGATCATATATCTATATATTTGAGAGTTGATTTCAGAAAACAAGCAATATAAGTAATATTAAAAGCAAATGTAGAAAATATTATGAAGAATCAGCCTCATGCCTCTGCTTAATAGCCTCCATACTCCAAATGGAGAGTAAGACCTAACATGAAAGAAACTAAAAAGAATTATTCCAAGTCTACTGCCCCTTCATAAGTGTGGATCACAGACTATTGGTATACATCATAAGATCAAACTAACATACATTACACAGTTTTACACATTACAAATTTTGGTCCACAACATTTCTTATATCTAAAGTACAACTAAAAAGCAAGACTTTTGAATGTCAATGTCAAGATAAAAGCTTTCTTGCTTCAAGAGCAACACTGTAATTTCCACAGTCTCTGAGCCTAGAAAATATGTTTTCCTTCTGTAAAAATCAGGAGTTCTGAGAACTAACTGGCATTGCATTGGATTTAAAATATTGGAATTCATGAGATCACTGGAACTCGGGACAGGGGACATCACGCACTGGGGCTATCATGGGGAGGGAGGGGGAGGAGGGAAGGGCTTGCATTGGGGAGTGAGTTATACAAGATATAAATGTATGAATTGATGGGTGCTGACGATGTTGATGGGTGCAGCACACCAACATGGCATTAGAGATAATAAATATGATAACAAACCTGCACGTTATGCACATGACCCTAGAACTTAAAGTTAATAAAAAAAAAAATAAATAAATAAAATGAAAACAACAAAAAAAAAAATAAAAATAAAATAAAATTATTGAATTCCTGGTTAATCTACTTACTCTGAGTAAGAAACCATTGCATTACAGGTCTAACTAGGAGAAGGACCATGAAACAATCCTATCTAAAAAGCTGTATCTGAATACCTCCCACTCCACAAATAAATTTAAAAAAATATATATATATATTACAAATTAGATCAGTTTGTTACTATTTGGATGCATTTAAGTTATATGTAAACATCCAAGCAAGTTTACTTGAATTCCTATTTTTTAAGCAGAAATCAATAAAAGGCAAGATTTTTATGTCTCCATAATATCAATAATTTGTTCAACCGAATTTTTATCTTTTTCAGTCAGCTATTTTGTCAACAGAGGCAGAAGGTGAAATTTTGCTGGACATGTTGCTTGTTGTGTTTGTTTGTGGTGTTATATAAATATTGGACTTGCCATCAAATACCATTCCTATTTTGCTGTTGTTAGGTCATTTTTGTCTATCACAAGCCAGCAGAAGTGGTCTCTATCAAAGGTCTCCATGGTTATTTTAAAATAAAAATGCTCTTTCTAACTCTATGGTTTAGTATTTTATGAACTGAAGTATGATCTTATGACCTAAAACATAAAACTCTTAAGTCACTTACTTTACTATATAAATGTTATTGGTTATGAAATTCTCCCAACCTCATTTTGAATCCAGCTGTTATAACTGGCTTGATGACCTCCTGTGGTAATAAATTACACAGACTGAACAAATGCAGTCTGGGAAGCATTCCTGTTCACTCTATTACTTTTACTTACTAAGACTGATGTGAGCAAGAGAGAGAATTATAGGAGTCCAAGTTTCCTTAAAAAGCAAGTTTGGCTTATTACTTCCTTGGACTATAGCTGATAAATGTTAAACACCATATAAAGTACCACTCTTTCCTATGCTTTTATGGAAAAAAATATTTATTTTAAAAAGGAAGATTATCAATTCCTACCATATGTTCATTACTTCCATTCAAAAACACACATGATAATGTATCACACATTTAAAATGCACCCTTTAACTTGGCATAAAATTTAGGTTTGGCATTGTTCAAGGTACACATCTTTTAACTTGTCCCTCTGTTTTGGAGTTTACCTTGGCAACACAAGTATCAGATATGCAGCTCATGAAATTTTCTATTTTGTTCTTTATTATGAAATAGGTTTTGTCCAGTATTGTTTGTTCAAAATGTAATTTTAAAATGCTCAGTCTTTTACCTAAAAAGGGACTGAGGATTTGCTCATGATTCTTTCACACAAAATGTAAAAGCGGGGAGCAATTACAAGAATCATTTATATTCAAAATTATTCTACTGAAGAATGAAATAATATAGGTTAGCCTGAGTTAATTTAATTGTCTATTCATGTTGACCAAATTCATGAAAAATTGTTGATGTCTGTTCTAATTGGCCTATGTAGTCACAGTTAAAAGCTGCTTTATTGTAAATCATCTTCTTCTTGCTCTACCCTCTGATAGACAAGGGAAAAAATAAAAATACCTTACATTTCTGTTGAATTTCTCTTCTATATAACTTGAGACATTTCACAGTACCACCTCATTAATCCTAACTTTATTACTTCAGGTAAATAATGGGAAAATATCACTATGTATATTCATGGACATGTGCCAAGGCACAGAAAAGTTAATTAACTTGCTAGGAGTCATACAACCAGACAGCCTGAACCTCTTCCTTAGTTTCCTATCTCCTAACACCTCATATTCCATGTTCTCTGCTTAGCCTCACAGCTCCCTGCCTCTAAGTTGGAAAGTAAGTCTTTCCTGCACTTCTGAAACCCAAACAATTTTATGGTTCAACTTCGACTTTTATGTTATCATTGTGCTTTTTCTGTAAGATTCATACTGCTAGATGTTTCGGTTAAGGTGATTTTTTTTTTTAACGTTGAGCTGTGAGTTTTTTACCCAAAAAAAAGTTTTGCAGTGGTGCTCTCTCAATCCACCAATAAGTCAAAAAGGTATTCTGTTTTCTTCTATGTTTAGTTTATATTAATGCAAAACAGTATCAAGCCATCAATCTTTAATGTCTCTTATAACTTTGATATTCTATTCTGCAGCTATTTCTTAAATGGCTACTACTTGCCTGGAATCACAGCAGACACCGAATTTCAGAATATGATGAAGAAAGTATTTTAGGTTCTTAGTATATTAAGTGACAGAATCAGAGGAGGCTATCTGGGATTCACTGGGAAGGAGGTTTGAATAAATGGGGCAGGAAGGGCAGAGCATTAAAAAGCCTTCAATAATGAATCAAGGAGTTCCAACTTAATTGTGAATTGCAGACAAAGAGTTAACAAAATTATTTCCCCTTCTGCTTGAGATGCTAATCCTCAGTTGAGTTGCTGTTTCTTTTCCCTGATAACCCAATAAAGATAGAATATGAATTTTTTAATACAATAAGGATAGAATATTAATTATATTGCCTCATAACATTGCTTAATGCAAAAATAACCCCGGATGATGAAGAACTATAAACTAACTTTAAAGAACTGATGTGGATGCCATACTTTCAACTTCCTTAAACGATGTGACTTTTGTAACTGGCATGTCCCTGCAAAGATCTTGGAAGCTATGCCTGAGGGTTGTTAAAGAGCTGCACCTACAGAACTGAAGACTTCTAAGCCAGATAGTTCTCTTGCCTCTTAGCTATTGGACTGCTATAATAACTCCCTCAGGAAAGAAAGACCCAGCTGGGCATGGTGGTGCATGCCAGTAATCCCGGCCTCTGTGGAGGCTGACCTAGGAGGATCCCTTGAGCCTAGGAGTTCGAGACCAGCCTGGGCAACATAGTGAAATCCTGTCTCTGGGAAAAAAAGAGAGAGAGAGAGGAAAAAGAAAGATCTGATGTTGCCATGTGGCAATCTTTGTGTCTTCCTACTCCCTTTGAGTAGTGTGGTGTTAATGCAGCCTTTGATAATCTAAGTCTAAGTAAGTCTGAATGTTTAGTTAGGTCTAAGAAGACTACTTGGTACATGTTGCTATAACCAACCCACATCAACCATAGTCGCCTGTGTAGGAGGATGATACAAAAGTGCTTCAGGAGTTGGGTGTTAGAGGAGAAAGCGGTGGTAGGATTCATAGTAGATTAGAGAGAAGAGTGTCAGGACATATGGCTGATTAAGGAGAAAAGATACTGGAGGCATAAAATAAAGTGACATGGCTCTTAAGATAATGAGGGCCTAGATTAGGGTGGTGGTAATAGAAAAATA
The DNA here is from genome assembly GCF_001698545.2 of Rhinopithecus bieti. Lineage (NCBI taxonomy): Eukaryota > Metazoa > Chordata > Mammalia > Primates > Cercopithecidae > Rhinopithecus > Rhinopithecus bieti. The sequence continues at coordinate 508,635 of NW_016809534.1, read as the reverse complement.
AACACAGCAAAAAGGACAAATTTAAAGTCAAGGCTGCAGTGAGCTGTTGAGCCATGATCGTGCCATTGCACTCCCACCTGGGCAATAGCAAGACCTTGTCTCAGGAAAGAAAAGAAAAACAAAAAAAAGTACCTGTCTTTCATTCCCTGATACAACCTTTCTATCTATTAAAGACACACACACACACACACACACACACACACCACAAAATGAGAAAGAAATAGATAAAACCAACACAAATCCAAAAATTTAGATTGCTAGTCAACCTATTGCCATGAACCAGGAGAACTTTTTCATAACTGTACTTTACCTATATCACTGATCAAACCTGTTAAGGAATACAATTTATGACTCATGAATACTTTGCTAACTAGAAACAATAAACTTCCTTCCTAAGAAGGTACAAGGAAGATACATTGTCAGTCACTCACTTGAAAATGCAGGGGATGTATAAGCTAAATAAAAAATGAGCAGTCACTCCATGTGGAATGGACATAGTATTTTGAAGCAGCCAGAGTTATGCTCCTCAGTGCTGCCATCAGTTTATATTTCTGTAAAAACAGAGCAGATCTCAATTCCAACTGCAATAAACAACCACTCAAAAACAGAAAAGGTAGCCTTATGTTGTTATTTGCCTCTTGGGTAATAAAAATCCCACTAGTAAAATACTTAAGAAGAGACAAGTAAAGAGTCCAGGTAACTACACAGGTTTTGCATTGGCTCTCAGTGTTAATTTTTGTTTAAGCAGAAGTGGTAAAAGAACACCCCACATTTCAGTCAGTCCAACAAAAACAGAAGACTGCTGAATACTGGGAATTAGACTCATAACTGCACCGTCACTTGGTTTCTTCAGAAAATTTATATGGAATTCAACTAGCATCAAGTTGGCTAAGTGTGATCCAAGCACTCTGATTCTTTATAAATATCCTTTATGGAAAGAGCACTGATTCCAGAGATCATGGAGAAAGCATGGTCTTTCAATCCACATGGACATGAGTTTTAATTCTAGCCTCTCCACTCTAAGCTTTAGCTTCCTCAATTATTAAATAGAAATACTGATAATTAATGCATGGAAATATCCATCACAGTGTCTAAGGTGAAGCTGATACTCTATAAATGACATTTTCTATTATTATAAAAAGAATAGAGGCAGAAAAAATAGGATGGGCTTAAACAAATATACTGAAAAGCAAGTATAGGGGTACAACATATTTAAAAAGAAAAGAAAAAGTATACCTTTAAAGATAATTACATATAGAAATTGAAGGAAAATGTCTAATATAATTCCACTGTTTTAAAAAATTGAAAAGTCACAACCTCTAGGAAAAAGGAACCAAAATCTGAATAGGGAAACAAAATGAAGTTAAAAATAAATATGGCTGAAAGGAATACAAAAGGATAAAATGTAAATGTTAGTTTTTAAAGGGATAGTAAGAGGAAAAAAATAGAAATAAAATATTATTTTAGTGGTAATTTTTAAATTACAGAATTGATACTGAGAAACATAGAATAAGTGATGGGAAGTGAAAATTTAAAATGATCTTACAGAATGCAGTGGAAAAAGGTTAAGAAATAAATGAAAAGGATGAAAACAAAAGGAAGAAAAAATAGAAATGTAAACTAAAAGTCTCGATTTTCTAAAACAATAAATCAAAATGATTAAAGATGCAATTTATCAAAACAGGACTGAATAAATTTTTTTCTGAGCCGAGACAAACCAACATAAAAAGAAAACACATCATCAAGTGCGCTTTCCGAGAAAATTACACAAGAAGGTAATCCAACTTATGCAAATTAGATCAGAATGAAGATTTCAAGAAAGATGAGGAAATTTTAAAATGGTGACGAATGGACTGAGATCCTACTGAAGGATGAAACTATAAAAGCCATACATAATACAAAAAGCCACTACCTAATCTCTAGAGAACGGACAAAAGCAGAACTTGGAAGGGAGCACATGTCAAAGGCAGAGAAAAAAGATGCTGCAGGAAGTAAGTTTCCAGATTTTGTGACTTTTAGATTCAGGTTAAGTGCAGCTGACACACTCATCAGAATCATGAGGCAACGACACTAGAGGAAAAAGGCACTCTTTCTTTCTTAAAGATACAGGTTGGGCGGAGCAAGATGGCCGAATAGGAACAGCTCCAGTCTCCAACTCCCAGCGCGAGTGACACAGAAGACCGGTGATTTCTGCATTTTCAACTGAGGTACTGGGGTCATCTCACTAGGGAGTGCCGGACAATCGGTGCTGGTCAGCTGCTGCAGCCTGACCAG
>NW_016809534.1:489685-503842 GCF_001698545.2 Rhinopithecus bieti | reverse complement strand
ACCACTAAAAGCAGTTTTAAGTCATTTTATGAACAATTTACCCAAAGTACAAAGTGATACAATTATCTTTCAGGCTCATTTTGCAATAAAGTGAACCCTTTTTATGGTCTCCTAGAGATAAAAAGAAAACATTCATATTAGAACACTTTACTTGAATTAGTATAATGGAAGAGTATACAGACCAAAAAGCTAACTTGATCAATCAAATCCAATTAGAAAATACTATGGAGGAAAATTATTCATGCTATCTCATGTGTTTCAAAGAACTGCATTTCATTGCTTTTTGGGAAACACACACACACACACACACACACACACATTTTGAGTTTTTACATATTTTCCTCCAAAATGCTGTTGCTCATTTGTCTGTTCCTACCTACACATTGGGTTTCTCTCTTTGGCAACTAAAATTATGTCACAGCACAGACAACAGCTGTGATAGAGAATTACAAGCAAAATTTCAACTAACTGCCTTGCAGTCCACCAGTGGCGCAGAATTTTTAACACACACACAAAAATTTATGAGCAAATCTAAAAGTTTCTCTTCCCAGAATGTATCCTCATTGCATTCTCCACTATTGCTGCTGGTGAAATAGTGAAAAAGTGCTCTAAAAGAGCAATTACATGGGGGGAGCATTTCTAACATCTGCTAATGAAATACAGCATTCTTGAACACAATAGAATTATCTGTGAGAATTTTTTTTTTTTTTTTTTTTTTAGAAAGGGTCTCACCCTGTCACCCAGGCTGGAGTACAGTGGCACAATCTCAGCTCCACTGCAGCCTCGACCTCCTGGGCTTACACAACCTTTCCACTTCAGTCACCATGCCCAGTAAATTTTTAAATTTTTTGTAGAACGAAGTCTCAATATGTTGCACAAGTTGGTCTCAAACTCCTGGGCTCAAGTGACCCTCCCGCCTCAGCCACCCAAAGTGCTGGGATTACAGGCATGAGCTACTGTGTGCAACCTGAGATACTTTTTGAAAATACAGATTCCTAAACCCCACTCAGACTTACAAACTCAGAACTTCCAACATGGCTCCCATGTATTTGTATTTTTTTAAAAAATCTATTTTACTTATTCTGATGTGCGGCCAGGTCTGGAACCACTGTTATACAAGATCCCTCCAACACAATCCATTTACTTCATTTTTATTTTTTGTCACATCATGGTTACTATATACTTTAATTTATGTAAAAACATTTATATCAGCCAGGCGCAGTGGCTCACACCTGTAATCCCAGCACTTTGGGAGGCCAAGGCGGGAGGATCACGAAGTCAGGAGTTCAAGACCAGCCTGACTAACATGGTGAAACTCCATCTCTACTAAAAATTAAAAAAAAAAAAAAAAAAAAAAAAAAGTCTGGCATGGTGGCGGGCACCTGTAATCTCAGCTACTCAATATATAGCTTTGTAAAGCTGCAAAAATTCAAAACTAACAAAGAAATACATTAGGAACACAGGGAGGAAGAGATCAAGTCATTCACTGAAGAAAAAGAAAATTAGTCTGCGTGCAAACATCTCTATAGTAACATTCAACATTTAACAAAGCAGTGGACCAATTATAAAAATTATAATCCAAGAATATAAACATAGCCAAATGTTTGCTTGAATATAAAGACAACATTCAACCAATTTTTAACATGGAGAATCTCATTTCCCATTCCCATCTCTTTCTATGTGGAGGGAACTCCACTAATGTAACACTCCTCAATCCCTCCTAAGAAGTACCTTAGCTTATTACTGATTTGATGAAATTAGGATTACACATCATGTCCCAGACCCTCGTTTCTGCCATTGCTTTGATAGTTGCCTGAGTACAGAAACTATGACATCTCAATTACTCTCAACCATGTATCAGGTCTAGTACAACATTCCTTAATGTGAACATGTTTAACATTTTGAGAGGCATAATTCTTCATGTATTATAGGACTTTAAACCCTACTTCTCATACACTAAATGACAGAAGTACTTCTGAATTACTGGGACAGCCAAAATGGCCCACTCACATATGCAAGTGTAATTTCTAGGGAGGAAATTTCCCCAAGTTGAAAACAATTTTGACTTGAAGAAAAGTCCCTTCCACAGGAGAGTCATGTGATCACTCAGCCTGTTCATGACTGGGGTAATATATCTGCCTGATTCTTGGGTTCAGTATTAAGAAGTCCACTTGTCTGCAGATAATAGAAAACAGCTAACATTTATTGTGGGTATACAGTACAGACACAATCCCAAGAATGTTAGATGTATACAACATTGAATCCTCAAAAGTAACCTCTGAATTAAATACTGCTATCTTCTCAATTGCATGGAAGAGACATAAAGGGATCACAATCCTATCACCTAGTACATGGGCAAGGAACAGTGAAAAAAATCAGTCAGACATGGGGGAGTAAAATATTACATGCAGATTATATTTTCTGATACAGCTAGGAAGTGCCTTTAAACTTTTACACAGTACAGACCAAAAGAGTTCTGGACCCCTGCAAAACTAGCAAAGGAGCAAACATGGAAGTCATGTGGTGCCCTGGAAACCAAGCAAAGCAAGTTTTTCAAGGATGAGAAAGACAGATCAACCATGTCAAAGGCTGATGCTAAGTCAAGTAATATAAGAACTGAGATATAATCAATAGTGACATAGAGGTTACCAATGACCTTGAAGAAGTTTCAGTGAAGTGGCATATGTGTGTCAAGAGGGCAAAAGCATGATTGGAGTGGACTCATAAGACAACCAGGGGGAAAACAGATGGCCCATTTTGAAGAATTTTGCTGTACCACAGAGCAGAAAAACAGGACAATAGCTGATGGTAAGAAAGGGGATAAAGAAAAGTTTTTTAAAGATGGAAGAAACAATAGCATAGTATTTGTAATTGCATATTTGTGTGCTGAAGAGAATGTCTAATTGAGAGGGAATAAATAATTATAGAGGAGGAAAAGGGTCAAAGATTGAAGTACAGTCTTTAAATAGGCAAGAGGTGCATAAAGAATGAGGTTGGCCTTAGATTGGAACATGAATAGTTCACCTACAGTATCTGACAGGAAGACAAAGTACACAAAATCAGTGCAAGCAGAAAGGTAAATTGGATGTAAGAGGCTGGTGAAAATTACCCTCTGATTGCTTTTCTTTTCTCAGTAAAATATGAAGAAAATCTACAAATGAATGTAAGGCTAGAGAAAGAGGTAATGTAAGTTTAACATGTCCAAATTTGAATTCCTTATTTTCCACCCCTTTATTGGTTAGAGTTTGGTATATAACAAAATACCCCAAAACATACTGGCTTAAAACAAGCATCACTTCCTAAAATTAATAATAATACCGAAGTCCTTAACTCCCAGTACCTGTGAGTGTGACCTTATTTGGAAATTATGTACATCTTGGCAAATGTTAAGATGAGGTCAAACTGGATAAGGAGAGCCTTGAATCCAGTAACTGGTATCCTTATAAGGAGATGATCTGAAGACACAGAGACACACAAAGAAGGCAGCTATGTGAAGATGGGGCAGAGACTAGAGTGAAGCTGCTATAAGGCAAGGAATGCCAAGGACTGCCAGCAGCCACCAGGAGCTAGAAAGAGGTAAGAAAGGATTCTTCCCTAGAGCCTTCAGTGGGAGCATAGCCATGCCAACACCTTGATGTCGGACTGCTAGTCAACAGAACCATGAGAAGACAAATTTCTTTTGTTTTAGGTCACTTGGTGACTTAAACTCATGACATCATCATTCTGTGTGTCAGCTGGGTAGCTCTTCTGGTCTAAGCTGACTTTCCTGATCTCTGCTGAGCTCTCTCAGACACCTGTCTGGATGTTGGGCAGCTGGAAGATCTCATGCATCTGTGGTCAGCTGAGTTCTCAAACACATCTGGAGGTTGGCAGTCTGTCAGCCAGGATACCTCGATCCTCAAGGGAAGAGGAAAGAGACTCTATCTCTTGATGCAGTGTCACATTGCCAGGGAATTTATACAAAAGAAAACAATCTCTGGCTATTTTATAATCCTTCACAATGTGTACATCTTATCTACCCACAGCTTTCCCCATCTCAATGGTTGGCGACCCCATCTTTCCATATACTCAGACCAAAATCTTATAGTCATCTTTGAACACTTTCTTTTCTCATATGAAATTTCAAGCTATCAGAAAATCTTGTGGGCTCTATCTTTAAAGTATATCCAGAATCTAGCGTTTCTCATGACCATCACTGCTAGCATTCTGGCCTAAGCCACCATTATCTCTCACCTGGATTACTACAATAACTTCCCAGTAAGCCTATCTGCTTCTACTTTCACCTTCCTACCACCTGTTATTTTCATCACAACATCCAGAGTAATACTTTTAAAACATATATCAGATCATATCACCCTTCTGCTTAAAACCCTAAAAGTAGAATACTCAGAATAAAAGCAAAGATGTTGAAATGGTCCACAAGACCTCACACAATCTGGCTGCCCTTTTCTTCCTGACCTCATCACCTCCTGTCCACCTCACTTACCCCATTCAGCCACACTAGCCTTTTCATTATCCTTTGAACAAGTCACATATTAGGGACTCTGTTTTAACTACTCTTTCCAACCAGAACATCTTGTCCCATGTATTCGTTTACTAACTCCCTCATCTCATCTCCTTTGTGTCCTTGCTCAAATATCACCTTCTCTGGGACCTTACCTGGACCATGCTAATACTCCACCCTGCCCTCCCCAACCCAGAACTTCAATCCCATTTACACTGCTCTCTTTTTTCCTTTTCCATAGCACTTAAAACCTTCTATACCTTTATTCATTAGTTTTATTGTGTATTGTCTATTTTCCCAACAAAATTCAAGTTCCACAAAGGCATGAATTTCTGTCAGTTTTGTTCACTAATATTTCTCAATGTCAGAAGAAATTGTGGTAGAATTTGAAAAGGGTGAGAGAAGATTACTAAGTGTCCTTCAGTGGAATGCTGGACATGGTCTAGTAAAGTCTCCGGGGATTTTCAGATTCCATACATATGTGCACATTTGATTGTCTTTAACTGATTCTGTAGAGATAGAAGTTAGCTTAGAAAGAAACAGATGGTAAAGCAAGTTTCTCTTTCCATAGGAATGCAAGTGATTTATGTTCACAGCAATGTAAATGTATTTTGTTCTTTACATCTTATTGATCCCATCATTAATGGAGTTAAATACAATATTTGACATGTGTTTAAATCTTATGCCTATCAATGTCATATTTTACCTTTTGATAATTACTCTCCAGCACTGTTGCAAGTCACACACTGGGATTACCAACTGGATGGACCTGACAGAGCCATGGAAACTGTGTTGCCAGAGAAGCATACTCCATGGGCTATTTAAACCCAAGCACATCTTTTCTTGGCTTCCACAGTGAATCCCAGGGGCAAGAGAAGCTCATCTTTGCTGATAATTTCTCTAGGATTTTGTTTCCTCTCTACTGATTTTGTGTTTTGTTTTGTTACTAGTATGTAGACAGCTAAAAGAGATTCCCCATTCACGGAAGCAATGATTGAGAATTTGGTTTATAGTCTAACCCTTGGTGAATTATCTAAATCAATGAGAGCAATCCATTTTCTTAGGTGGATTGCTGTCATTCCAAGCACGCAAGTTGGGTGAAAGATAAGAGAAAATCTGATCTGTTAGTCATATTTGTCTGCTTGTTTGTATGTCTACTTGTGAGCACAAATCAATTAGGAATTCATACCCACTAAGAATAAGAAATGCTTTGAGATGTGGACCAGGGATTTTTTTTTCTCTGTTCACTTTCAACCCATAGCTGAAGTTGTACAACTTAGGATATTGAGCTCGCTGTGTGCCACTGTGTCCAATATGTCTGTGTATCTGTAATTGAGATAAGTCTTGACCTCTTGTTATATAAATACAAAATGTTTTCTCTCTCCAGAGAGTACAGAGTTAATCATATGTATTATAATGTCTCTTAAACGAGTGTCATTCTAATTAGTCTATAGAGATAGCTATCAACACGGTCTAAGCAACCACTATCTCTAATATTCCCATAATTCACAAAACAATAAGGAAACTGGATTTCTAATAAGTCGAATATGCTAAGCATTTAAGAAAAAATTCCTTTTATAATAAAAGCTGCTAGCTCAGAAATACTTAAGAATCCAAGATCACATTACTAAGATTTGATTACATGGATTTGATAGTTTAGATTTTTTTAAAAGAGCTATGTCTTTTCTCTAATTTATCAGTTATATTTAACAGAAATTTACTTTTTATTTTTTAGACAAGCTANCATAAGACAACCAGGGGGAAAACAGATGGCCCATTTTGAAGAATTTTGCTGTACCACAGAGCAGAAAAACAGGACAATAGCTGATGGTAAGAAAGGGGATAAAGAAAAGTTTTTTAAAGATGGAAGAAACAATAGCATAGTATTTGTAATTGCATATTTGTGTGCTGAAGAGAATGTCTAATTGAGAGGGAATAAATAATTATAGAGGAGGAAAAGGGTCAAAGATTGAAGTACAGTCTTTAAATAGGCAAGAGGTGCATAAAGAATGAGGTTGGCCTTAGATTGGAACATGAATAGTTCACCTACAGTATCTGACAGGAAGACAAAGTACACAAAATCAGTGCAAGCAGAAAGGTAAATTGGATGTAAGAGGCTGGTGAAAATTACCCTCTGATTGCTTTTCTTTTCTCAGTAAAATATGAAGAAAATCTACAAATGAATGTAAGGCTAGAGAAAGAGGTAATGTAAGTTTAACATGTCCAAATTTGAATTCCTTATTTTCCACCCCTTTATTGGTTAGAGTTTGGTATATAACAAAATACCCCAAAACATACTGGCTTAAAACAAGCATCACTTCCTAAAAATTAATAATAATACCGAAGTCCTTAACTCCCAGTACCTGTGAGTGTGACCTTATTTGGAAATTATGTACATCTTGGCAAATGTTAAGATGAGGTCAAACTGGATAAGGAGAGCCTTGAATCCAGTAACTGGTATCCTTATAAGGAGATGATCTGAAGACACAGAGACACACAAAGAAGGCAGCTATGTGAAGATGGGGGCAGAGACTAGAGTGAAGCTGCTATAAGGCAAGGAATGCCAAGGACTGCCAGCAGCCACCAGGAGCTAGAAAGAGGTAAGAAAGGATTCTTCCCTAGAGCCTTCAGTGGGAGCATAGCCATGCCAACACCTTGATGTCGGACTGCTAGTCAACAGAACCATGAGAAGACAAATTTCTTTTGTTTTAGGTCACTTGGTGACTTAAACTCATGACATCATCATTCTGTGTGTCAGCTGGGTAGCTCTTCTGGTCTAAGCTGACTTTCCTGATCTCTGCTGAGCTCTCTCAGACACCTGTCTGGATGTTGGGCAGCTGGAAGATCTCATGCATCTGTGGTCAGCTGAGTTCTCAAACACATCTGGAGGTTGGCAGTCTGTCAGCCAGGATACCTCGATCCTCAAGGGAAGAGGAAAGAGACTCTATCTCTTGATGCAGTGTCACATTGCCAGGGAATTTATACAAAAGAAAAACAATCTCTGGCTATTTTTATAATCCTTCACAATGTGTACATCTTATCTACCCACAGCTTTCCCCCATCTCAATGGTTGGCGACCCCATCTTTCCATATACTCAGACCAAAATCTTATAGTCATCTTTGAACACTTTCTTTTTCTCATATGAAATTTCAAGCTATCAGAAAATCTTGTGGGCTCTATCTTTAAAGTATATCCAGAATCTAGCGTTTCTCATGACCATCACTGCTAGCATTCTGGCCTAAGCCACCATTATCTCTCACCTGGATTACTACAATAACTTCCCAGTAAGCCTATCTGCTTCTACTTTCACCTTCCTACCACCTGTTATTTTCATCACAACATCCAGAGTAATACTTTTAAAACATATATCAGATCATATCACCCTTCTGCTTAAAACCCTAAAAGTAGAATACTCAGAATAAAAGCAAAGATGTTGAAATGGTCCACAAGACCTCACACAATCTGGCTGCCCTTTTCTTCCTGACCTCATCACCTCCTGTCCACCTCACTTATCCCATTCAGCCACACTAGCCTTTTCATTATCCTTTGAACAAGTCACATATTAGGGACTCTGTTTTAACTACTCTTTCCAACCAGAACATCTTGTCCCATGTATTCGTTTACTAACTCCCTCATCTCATCTCCTTTGTGTCCTTGCTCAAATATCACCTTCTCTGGGACCTTACCTGGACCATGCTAATACTCCACCCTGCCCTCCCCAACCCAGAACTTCAATCCCATTTACACTGCTCTCTTTTTTCCTTTTCCATAGCACTTAAAACCTTCTATACCTTTATTCATTAGTTTTATTGTGTATTGTCTATTTTTCCCAACAAAAATTCAAGTTCCACAAAGGCATGAATTTCTGTCAGTTTTGTTCACTAATATTTCTCAATGTCAGAAGAAATTGTGGTAGAATTTGAAAAGGGTGAGAGAAGATTACTAAGTGTCCTTCAGTGGAATGCTGGACATGGTCTAGTAAAGTCTCCGGGGATTTTCAGATTCCATACATATGTGCACATTTGATTGTCTTTAACTGATTCTGTAGAGATAGAAGTTAGCTTAGAAAGAAACAGATGGTAAAGCAAGTTTCTCTTTCCATAGGAATGCAAGTGATTTATGTTCACAGCAATGTAAATGTATTTTGTTCTTTACATCTTATTGATCCCATCATTAATGGAGTTAAATACAATATTTGACATGTGTTTAAATCTTATGCCTATCAATGTCATATTTTTACCTTTTTGATAATTACTCTCCAGCACTGTTGCAAGTCACACACTGGGATTACCAACTGGATGGACCTGACAGAGCCATGGAAACTGTGTTGCCAGAGAAGCATACTCCATGGGCTATTTAAACCCAAGCACATCTTTTCTTGGCTTCCACAGTGAATCCCAGGGGGCAAGAGAAGCTCATCTTTGCTGATAATTTCTCTAGGATTTTTGTTTCCTCTCTACTGATTTTGTGTTTTGTTTTTGTTACTAGTATGTAGACAGCTAAAAAGAGATTCCCCATTCACGGAAGCAATGATTGAGAATTTGGTTTATAGTCTAACCCTTGGTGAATTATCTAAATCAATGAGAGCAATCCATTTTCTTAGGTGGATTGCTGTCATTCCAAGCACGCAAGTTGGGTGAAAGATAAGAGAAAATCTGATCTGTTAGTCATATTTGTCTGCTTGTTTGTATGTCTACTTGTGAGCACAAATCAATTAGGAATTCATACCCACTAAGAATAAGAAATGCTTTGAGATGTGGACCAGGGATTTTTTTTTCTCTGTTCACTTTCAACCCATAGCTGAAGTTGTACAACTTAGGATATTGAGCTCGCTGTGTGCCACTGTGTCCAATATGTCTGTGTATCTGTAATTGAGATAAGTCTTGACCTCTTGTTATATAAATACAAAATGTTTTTCTCTCTCCAGAGAGTACAGAGTTAATCATATGTATTATAATGTCTCTTAAACGAGTGTCATTCTAATTAGTCTATAGAGATAGCTATCAACACGGTCTAAGCAACCACTATCTCTAATATTCCCATAATTCACAAAACAATAAGGAAACTGGATTTCTAATAAGTCGAATATGCTAAGCATTTAAGAAAAAATTCCTTTTATAATAAAAGCTGCTAGCTCAGAAATACTTAAGAATCCAAGATCACATTACTAAGATTTGATTACATGGATTTGATAGTTTAGATTTTTTTAAAAGAGCTATGTCTTTTCTCTAATTTATCAGTTATATTTAACAGAAATTTACTTTTTATTTTTTAGACAAGCTAAGTTGTCTCTTCATGAAGAAACTAGTTAATATGAACTTCCTAACATGACTCCAACATCATATTTAAGCTTCCAAAAAATACAAATTGTGTAAAACTAATTTGAATCATTGTGACAAACTTTATATCAACAGTAATTATGATATAATGTTTCAGCTTAAACATAATTTCTAAGATCTTAGGTAACTTAAAATCTTAAATTAATATTAAATTGAGTTAGCTAACAGGTAATTCTACATAATTTCTAAGTAAGATAGAATACTTAAACATTGGTTACCCACCATAATTTTGTTTGTATGTTATTCTTATGTACTGTAAAGTGACTGTTTTTTGTGTCATGTTAATGTACACATTCATTTTTGGTACTTTAACGGGTAAAGCTATTACATGTGGCTAAAAAAAAGTTGGATAGTATGTATTCATAGTCACACTCTGCTAAAATATTTGTACGATGATTTTCAGTTGCCTATCTCTCAGCTTTCTCTGTAAAATAGAAGTACTTTTACCAATCTGTATATGCATTCAATATATTTATAGGTGAATTTTTTATTTTAAATTAAAAGGAAAAAAGACAAGCTGAAGTAATCAATATATTATCCGGTTAAAACCTCTATTTAGGCACCCCATTACAAATGGGGCACATAGCAAATGGAATAAATGTGTGGGGAGTCACAATAAAAAAATTAATGAGCACTTTTAATGTTACAAGTGATTAATTGAGGCTCACGTAAAATAGAAATGCAAATTAAGTGTAAAGAGTGTTCATGAGTTAGAAATTAAGGTGGTATAAAACAAGGTGGCAGACATGAAATGGTAGAAGAGTCTAAATCACAGAGAAGGCTGACCACAGTGGCCACGAGAGAGGGTTTCTAGATGAAGGTCTCTGGATAGTCTCCACAAAGAGATGTGGAAGAAAGGAAAATACCCAAAAACTCTGATCCTCAAACCCACTATTGAGTAAATCCTCCTATAATCATTTAGCTATCCAGTTCATCCTTCATAGTGCCTATATGCTATAGCCAGTAATTATGAAACACTACAAGTGTCAACTGCAGCTAAACATCAAAGGGAAACACACACACACTCATGAAGAGACGTGGTAACCACATGCATAAAACTTCTAACTAAATAGTCCCCTGCAAGTTTAAAGTATCTCAGCCAATAAAATCAGACTTTCCTTGGCTGCCTCTTCACTGAGAGCATACATATAACTTCCACTTGGATTAACTGTTTCTGAAACTGATTCCATTTCAGATGATGTAAGGAAAGGGCTCCTTTATTTGCATTTCATCCCTGAGACAATGTGATAGAGCTTAGAACTCAAATCAGAGATAATTGGGTTTAACTGTGGTTCCACTTACCAGCTCTGTGACCTTGCGACAATTACTATGTATTTTACATCCCAGCTAGGTGAAGAAGAACAAAATAATACCCACCTCAATAGGTTGTGGTGAGAACTAAACATGATAACCTATTTAGAACTTAGCCACAAAGCACCTGCCACAAAGAACTTGCTCAATAAATATTCTCATTCTTTTCTCTTCTTCTTACAAAGTGTCACCATTTGGGGAATAATTGGAGGATCCACCACAGCATTTTAAATATTGGATTTCAAAGACAACAAGTTGTGCCTACTGAGTTTTTTCCCAATACAATCAAATCACCGGGATCCTTAAAGTTCTATAATTGATTGCACCCCCATCTTTATCATGTCATGGCACATTTAGAAAATAATAGTATTAACATAGCACACAGAGATAAACAGACAAGGCTCATCTCGGCCGCAGGCAACAGACTTTGGCTCCGGCCTCTCTGTGATCCCCTTGCTACCCCTCAAAACGAGGTAGTTCCTGTTTCAGTTCATTTGAAACTCATTTGAGGCATACAAGTGAGTCGCAGCTCACCTACTAGAACTCTAGGGTGATTCTTAAAGTGTGTTCCGCAGACAAGCAGCAGGAGCTACCTTGGAACTTGTTAGAAATTCAGTCTCTTCCCACACCCCATTCCTACTGAATCAGCAGTTCTGGGATTGAAGTTTAGCAATTTGTTCTAACAAAACCTGCAAGTGATTCCCGTGCACAGTTGTTTGAGAACTGCTCTGTATCAACCTCTGAAGTTCTTCAGTGACAAAGAACCTTTTTTCCCCTATTGAACATGCTATTTAAAAAAAAAAAAATTGTGGCTTTAGGGATAGAGAGACATGTGACTCTGTGGTAGGACCAACTCCCTGATGAGCTCTCCCCACAGGAAAATTTAGTTAACAGCTAAACACCCTAACCAACTGGCTTCAATCTACTTCTCCCACCAATCTCCCTTTTCATGCATGGTATGTTTCAAGACAAAATAGCAGAGTTCTGTCACCCCAAAACCCAGAAGGAAAATGTGCCTTCACGGGTTGGAGGGTTAGTATATGGCAAGGGGAAGGGGAAGGAAAATAAAGAGTCATGATGGAAAATATTTAATTCCTGGAAAACCTTTCCAAAGGGCCTTAGGTCCTTTGCTGCCTCCTAGAACCTATTTCCTTGAGCAGCTATGAAACTTGATATTTTGTTATAGCCACTCTTGCCTAGAAGATGAATGAGATTTTCTACTTGGGTTTTAGGAGGGGAACCTTTAACCTTTCCTACTCCATTACATTAAGAAAATTAAAGTTAAATAGCCTAATGGAGAAAAGGGGAATTTATTCCATATTTCATAATTAAAGTGATCCAGATGATCAGTTGAAACTGTGCAGCATATCAGGTAACAAATGTGAAAAGGAATGGTTCTTCAGATTAAAGTGTTGTCTTTATTATAAAGAAAGCATTTTTAAAAGGACTTTTACATTTTAAATAGCATTTCTCTTATTCCCTTATGGCCACAAAAAATGAGAGACTTGTCCTTTTGTTGTGACTAATTTCCCAGTGAAAGAGTCACTGTAGGGGTGAGAATAGCACAGCTCCAAAAGATCTGAAAAGAGAAGATTGATTCATCTTTTGACATTTTGGTTTCTTGTGTATTTGTTAAAAATTATACCATTTTAGTGGAATACGTTTTAACAAATGTCAACCTCAAGCATTTTCACATTTTTAAAAAACCAATTCCACATGTTAGCTGGTTCCTTATTCACACCTCCAGTCCCAATACAGCCTGAGGAGCATGTACTTAAGAGTGATTGGTCTCCACTGAAGTTGTGTAAAAGAAAATTTAATGTCTCCCAGTGCTCCGATTAAAGATTTCTTTTTATTGCTTCACTACTTTATATCATGTGTTCTCTTCCTCTCACAAGGAATGTTACTCGTTTCTATTTTTATCTTTCTTGTTCTATACTTATATTTTTACAGTATTTATTTCTTTAAAATGTCTTCTAAATTATATAGCATTCTCTACCAATAGTCTTTAAATTTGCCACAATCGATAAACAATTTATTCTCCTAAATTTTTTGCAGAATGTGTCAATCTCAAAAGGGTTTTTATTTCATCCAAATGTGCAAATGAGATTTTACCTCTCGTTCATATGCATAGCGATGTCACTATTACTGGATCTCAAAAGATATCATTTATTTACAATATTTAAAATCTACATTTTTTTTTTCACTTCTCTGTTCTATTTGTGTGTTTTCTATTTGGTTGTCTGTTGTTTGTATGCTAATTGCCACCTCTACAAAGAAATTATTTCAAAACTCTGGATCAGAGTCTAACATATGTTTCTTAGATTTTATAGATTATCAGAATACACATAAAGAATGGTAACCTCTCTTTGGTGATTTTTCTATGTTAGTTCTAATTTGGCATAACAGCCGGCAATAAAATATAGTGATTTTGAAATCAGAGATTCCTGGGTTCTAATTCTAGCTCTACCTCTTACATACTTTAATGACAATGAGAAAAATGCTTGATTTCAGTGCATGCATATAGCAAGCCTGATGAAGACATATCGCCCATTGACCTGCAGAGAGATTCACCTGATCTGGCAGACAAGTGTCCCAGTTTTTCCTCACCACTCAGAAGCTGCACTCCAGGTTAACATTAGAGAAAAACTATAAAGATATCCTCCCCTGATTAGAAGGTATTATTTTTACAGAAGAATATAAGAATAACCATATGCCGGCCGGCCGCGGTGGCTCAAGCCTGTAATCCCAGCACTTTGGGAGGCCGAGACGGGTGGATCACGAGGTCAGGAGATCAAGACCATCCTGGCTAACATGGTGAAACCCCGTCTCTACTAAAAATACAAAAAACTAGCCGGGCGACCTGGCGGGCGCCTGTAGTCCCAGCTACTCGGGAGGCTGAGGCAGGAGAATGGCGTGAACCCGGGAGGCGGAGCTTGCAGTGAGCTGAGATCCGGCCACTGCACTCCAGCCTGGGCGACAGAGCGAGACTCCGTCTCAAA
>NW_016809534.1:479990-489467 GCF_001698545.2 Rhinopithecus bieti | reverse complement strand
AAAAAAAAAAAAAAAAAAAAAAAAAAAAGAATAACCATATGCCATCATTAGAAGATCTAAGATCAACAGTGGCAAATACTTTATCAGTATTTTAAGAATCAATTTTTTAAAGAGGTGTACTTCATTTTCTATAATGAGCATGGACTTTAAGGTCACAGAGTTCTTGAAATCATAATTTTAAAATTTATTAAGATAGAAAAAAATTAAGGAAAGAGAGAGGGAAAGAAACAGGGACAGATGAAGAAAAAAAGAAAGAAAATAAGAAAAAAAGAATGAGTTAAATGACATTAAATAAAGAGACCTAATATGAAAATCAGGTATTTAGAACAAACTAAACAATATTTTAAATCACTTAAAACATCATAGCCAAAATTCACATTGGGCGATTAACTCATTATACTAACTAGCATAGTAAAGGCTCTGAAAAGTCCTGCTTTTGTCTAGGTTGTTTTAGCCTAAGATTTCTAAAACTTCTTTATTTATGGAACCATATTTTTTTTAGAACACCTCCAGACACTTTATTGAACTAGCTTTTAAATAGAAAATTGGAGACTGCTAATCTAGGCTAATCACTCACTGTACCTAAAAACTCAGAGCCAAGTATTGAAACATCTGAATTACCACAGATTAATACAGTTCGGGCTTTATTGCCTGTCTCCATATATTGTTGCCCAAACAGATCCTATGCCATCGACTGGTTGTATTAGACATTTATACACTTTTGTTTACATGGTCCCTTCTCTATTAATCAAAATCCTGGTTATCCTCGGGACCCAGCTAAAATACCTTTCTCTGGGTAAAATTCATATAATATTTTCATTCTCTGGGATCCCACAATACTCTGGATTTTTACCTCTATTGCATTCTTTGACTCCTGGTATTCTCTTTTTAGAATTAGGTCATAATATACACACTACATAAATTAATATGGCTCTTACATCATATTGCCTTATATCATAGTTACATATAATTTGCCCTCAAAAGGAGGCTTCAAATCCTTTTGAACCTTTAAATTTTCCATTAAATTCTACAGAATGGTTTACATAGAATAGACACTCAAATATACTTCCTAATTGAATGAAATGAAGACCAAGAATTGAGACATTATTTGACATTACTCTAGGAAAGAGGAAATTATGTTCATTTCTTATATTCCCTTCATTCCCCACTGAGACCCACATTTATGAAACTTAAGAAGATAAAACATGTTTTACCCTCTGACATGAAAATATAATGGAGAAAGATCCATTTGGAGTTTAATAATTTTTGAGAACTGGGTCATATGCATCTTATTACCACATAATTTGGGTATTTCAGTATAGCCAGAATGAAGATTGCAGCAGAGCTAATAAATGCATTCAAATAAAAGTGAAAAGTGAAAATCCAAAATACATTCACAGCAAGTTTTATTGGTCTGTATCTCTCATCAGAAGAATTTCTTTTCCACTTGGTTTACTTGCATTGGCACAGTTTTAGGGAAACTAATCTATAGATAATCCTTTATTTTAAATAAAGCAATGATGGAATTCTACATTTCTCATTTATTACCTTTATTGTGCTACATTCCATTTCATAGGAAAAATATTTCCCAATAAATGGAGCTAAAACTTTGGTGAGATGGGATCTAACCAAAGAGCTCACTAAACACAATAGTTTTCCTACAGACACATAAATGTCAGAAACTAATGTTCTCATTTCTTGAAGAACATTGACATTTAACCCCTTTCCATTGCTGGCCACAATCCTAACCCTAAACAAGTTATCCAACTTGTGGGGATTACTTAATTTTCTTCTTGCAGCTCCTAAAACTGTGGCTTCTGCCTGATTTAGTCTAAATATTTACCAAATACAGTAGAATTAAGCTATATTTTACTATCTTGTAGGTGCCAATTTGGTACTTTATACATAAGAAATATCATAAACCTCAAAATTCCTTATGTGTGAGATTTTCTCTCTACTTCCTTAAGTCTATATATAGAGTTCATTAACAAAGAATTTAAGAGCGAAGGCTAGTGTATATCCATATTGCCATCCTTGGTGTCTTTTTTTCCATTGGCTTAGAGAAAATAATTTGAATGATGCATTATTGCTAATGGTAGTTAACATTTATCAGGCACTCTTGTAAGTTCTTTATGTGAATTAGTTCATTTAATCTTTGTAACAATCTCATCAGGCAGGTACTATTATTATCCCATTTCATAGAGAAGGAAATTGAGGCACACAAGGTTAGTTAACTTGTTCCAGATTAATGAGTGACAGGTATGGCATTTGAACCCAGGTTGTCTGGCTTCAGTATCAACACTTTCAACTACATCACTACATAACCTCTTTTGCAAGTCTGAACAAGAAAGTAAATTATCTAAAATGCTAGGCCAAAGATGATACAATTAGCATTGTGTTAAGCACCTTTCAAGCATGTCATTAGAAATATTTTTTTCAAAGGTGGCTTCTTCACTCACATGTCTAGATCTTTGGCCTCTCTCTTTACATGTCACTTCATCCTCTAGGGCCTGGGACTGTCAGACTTCTTACATGGTGGCTCAGGGCTCCAAGAACCACTGTTCCAAAAGAAGAAATTGGAAGATGTCATTCTTTTTAGGCCTAAACCTGGAATTGGAAGATGCCATTCTTTTTAGGCCTAAACCTGGAACATCACCTCTGCTACATTCTGTTGGTAAAAGCAGTCACAGAGCTTGCCCAGGTCCAAGACAAAGGTTCATAGTTGCCCACCTCTTGATAGCAGGAGTGTCAAGAAATTCATGGCCATTTTTAATCTGCCACACCAAAATTAATGTAGCTTAAGCACTCTTTCAAAAATGTCTCTAGACTTACAGTATATGTATATGTGTATATATTGTAAATTTTAAATAAATGGAATGATATGACAAATGCTATCTTTGTAGACTCCTTTCTTTAAATAGTTTGCTTTTCTTTTACTTGCCTCCTTTCTCTACTCTACTTTCTCCTCCCAAGCACATGCCTCCTTTCCCCAGCCAGAAAACCAATGTTAATCAGCTAGAGTGTATCCTTTCTTGTAGTCATATAGTCATGTTTAACACACACACGTGCATACACACCCACTCACACGTGTTTATTAAGTCATTTAACAGTTGACAAAGACTCTTTCCTTGACCACTCTTTCCTTGACTAACCATCTTAGTCAGGTTTCTCTAAGCTGTCTTCTCAACTAGACTTTGGCCTTGGTCTTCAGTGTCCATCCTTGTCAGGCTTGCGTCACTCAGCTTTAGAAGAATCCTGCCAAGTCATTTTAGCCAGAATCCCCCTTATCCTTGATGTTTCTTCTTAGTAACTTCTATCTACCTAAGAGAAAATACCTCTTAGTAATTTTCTATCTACCAGCCTCCATCCTGCTTCTTGGCTATAAATCCCCACTTGTCCCTGCTGTATTTGGAATTGATTTCATTTCCATAGTAAAATCTCTTTTTTCCTACTGCAATAATTCCTGTATAAGATCTGTTTTTACCATTCTACTGTCGAGCTCTATTTTTTTTTAACAGAATACATTGCACATCTCTTTAAGTCGCTTGGAAAGGAGTTTACATTATTTTTATTGGATGCATATCTATGCTGCTACTAACATATCAAAATATATTCAAACATTTCCTCTGAAGATGAAAAGTTATTCCAATAAAATTATGAAAAGTACCAAGGGTAAAAAGACATTGGATTAAACACATGTAGTAACCGCTTTTTTTTCCTAAAATCTTACTAAAATGATTTCACAGGGAATTTTTTGTAAGTCACAAACCCACAATGACAGAGAAAACAGAAGAGTGCACAGTAGCAACAAAATTGGGGAAATTAAAAAACAGATGGATGTTTTGCAAATCATCTACCAGACCTGAGGAAACTAAAACCTAAATCAGCAATGTGGAAAGCCAAGACAAACAAATTTACACTGCAAAAGCCCCCAAAAATCGGAATTGCAATATCAAACATACCTCTGGAAGAATAGGAGACTAGAGCAAAGACTGAAGGTATAGTCACTAGACTGGTTAGATTGGTTGAGAATCTATTTAAGAACCAGTTAGATCCTAAATCTCAACTCCACTCAGAACAGGCAGAAAACTGCCCTTCTCCAACCCTGGCAGGAGACTGAAGGTTTAGTCTCTAAAGAGGCTAACACAAAAGATGTGGCAGCTACTGCTACATGTTCACCAAAATCAGTTTCCTTTTCCTTCTGGTCACACAGCTAGACCACACTCATCAGCCTCCCTTGCAATGAAGAATGACCATGTGACTCAATTCTACCCATTAAAATGTGGATGAGAGTGATGTGTTTCATCAAAACTTCCTATAAGTAAATATCTTATTTTCCCCTTTTAGCCAATCAGATGCAAAGGATCCAGTATAAATTCTGATGCCACAAAACCGAAAGAACTTTGCTCCCTAAACAACTGTATAGAAGGCTGTCTGCTGAATATCACACTAGACTTTGGGTAAGCAAAGTATAAGCTTTGACTGTATTAAGCCATTATGATTTGAGAATTTATCACAACAGCTATTTCATATTTTAACTTACATAGAACCTATTATCCCGATATAGGATGGTATTATAGCAAAACTGAACTAAAATATGCAGAGTTGAGATGGCATCTAAGTGAACAAGCAAGACAGGCTGGAAGGCTGTAGACCCCTGAATTGCCAGGCAAAACATTTGATAAAACTGCCTCTGTGATAACTTGAAGACAGGCCACAGTTTACTGAGTCTATAGCCCTAGAGGTAGTGTTCAGAAAGTGTCAGAGAAATCACACATATTGGCTACTATTACGCTGCCTTCAGCAAAGTATGGCATGAAAGATAGGAGTTCAGGCAAGAATTTGCCTGTTTTTCAAGCAATAACAGAAAAGAATAGAAAAAGCTCAAAGTCCAAGGACTTTACAGGGTTTGAAAAATCTGGCTTTTCTTTACCCAAATAGTAAGACAGATTTTTTAACACTTTGAGGAACAAAGTCCAGTGAGCTTTTTCTGCTAAGTGACTCAGCTTTGCAACAGAAATCAGAAGAAAGATACCACCTTCCCAATAAGCCACAACTCACAGGAGCCACGTTTAAGTAGAGAGATATAAGAGTGAAGAAATAAACAGGGAAACCTTAATAACTACATCTAGGAAAAAATCTATGTGACTGGTGACCAGCACACAACTTTCTAAAATCAACTAGATCAAAAACTATCAAAATATTGGTGGAATTGCCAAAGAAATCATGAGGCTGGTTTGTAAAAGCCTGGCTTGGAAAAGCCTTAAGATAACACTTGGGAAGGAAGGGACAATGAGCGCCGCATACACTCCCAAAAAAAGGCATCATTGTCAAAGTCTGTTTCTGATGTGAGCATAAAGGATAATAGGCAAGAAAGAACCTCCCAGAAGATCCAAGGGCCATGAAGAGTGATCAAAGGAGTGCCTTTCCAAGAGAAGAATCAGGGAAAACCAAGGAATCTCTTCCACCTCCAGGATAGGCAGGCTTTTGAATGCTTGTTTAACAGAATTTCAGAAGTCATAAGCCAGAGATTGCTGTATCTCTCTCATCCTTTTCTTTTCCATATAGGAGTTTTCCTTGTCCCTGTACTATCATCACTGAAGGGGCAAGGAGAGCAGACAATTTTTCCTCCCGGTTCATATGTTAATAGTTCACAAGTAGACACATCCAGCCCTCACAGAGAAGACGGCATATCTCCCAGAAATCCACAAGTTGTAATGGGATGCAGTGACCAGATGGGTTATGTGCCTTTGGGATGGACTGGGGTAATATGTTCTATGTGTGGAAAGAATGTGAGACAGATCCTAAGTGACCAGCAGGGCAAACAGTAGCAGAGACTGCTTTATGTTCATCAAAGTCCTTTTTTCTCCTCCTCCTGGGCACATGCTAGACTACATTTTCCCAACTTGCCTTACATTTTGGTCTGATTAAGTGTAACTGTGTTTGCCCCATAGGGTATAAATGTAATGCTGTATACTGGTTCTAGACCTGGTCAATAAAAACCTTCCAAAGTGACTCTCCCTCTCTTTTCCTATCTGCTGGCCAGATTTGGAGATTTAGATGAGAATTCCAAGGCCCTCAGAAATGGCAGAGCCACAGGATAAAACTAATAATGAAAAGTCTAGGTACCTGTATGAACATGAAAGAATAATAAGGAAAATAGTGAAGACAGAACCACCAACAAAGAATTAAGAACATTTTCTAGAACCAAAAGACATAAACTCTGTCAAAGCAAAAGTTGTACCAGAGTCAGACAGAAAAAGAAGGCAATCAAGACTGTCCCAGTAGAGAAGAAAGGTCAAAACTAAGTCTGAGTTCAATGTCACTGAAACAAAGGGAGGGAGAAGTTTCAAGATCTGGGGTGGGTGATTTCAGACCACCAGTATATGCTAATTGGCTTCACCCAAAGAAAAAGTAAACTTTCTTGTACTCTATCTTCATGACAGGAAGTAGTTTTACAATTTGGAGTGGGCCATTCCACCAAACTTAGGCTCCTACCCTCCCACGGAGAATAAGTGATAGGGGCCCCAGCTTCCTTGATGATTATAGTACAGTTCAAAGGCTTGGCAGCCAAGTCCCCGAGAAAGAAAATCATGGGTTGTAAAACCATGAAGAGGCCTTTCAAAAGATTTACATCTCAAAGGCGCAGAGAAAGAATTTATAATTCCAAATTTTCTAAAGCAAATGCTCTTAGAAAAGAGAGGTCAGAAGAAGCTCGTAACCCAGAAGAAACCTGTCTAAAGTTTAGTCAAGGTGAGGAGAATGTTAACACCCTCTTGGTCAGCCCCCAGATTGCAAATGCACAACAACTTCTCAGGAGACTAGATAAAAACAGGTCCACAAGAAGGCACACAATTCTGAAATTTCAGCATAGTGGGAGTAATTAAAGATCAAGTTTCTACAGAGAAAAAACAGATAAAAAACAAAACATGAGAAATTTGGATGACTTTGGACCTCTCGAAGCAACACTGGAAGCTAGAAAATAATGGCACAATGCCTGCAAAATTCTGAAGGAAAATAATATCCAACATAGAATTCTATCTGCAGCCAAACAATCTATCAAGTGTGAGGATAAAATAAAAATCTTCATACATGCAAAGTGTCAATTGTTTCTCATGCTCTATTTTTCAGAGTCCATTGAAGGGTGTGTTCAACTTCAACAAAGTTATTAACCAAGAAATAAGAAACCTTGGCATACAGGAAAGAGGAGATTAAATACAAGAAAAAGAGAAAAAGAACCTCCAGGTAGTGGCAAAGGGAGACCTCAGGGAAACACCTGTGCATCACGCACAGCAGGCAACCAATCCAGACAGGAGCCTAATAGGAAACATTTAGATTTCTCTAAAATGGAGAAATTAATAGAATACCTAAGGCATCAGAACATCTTGGGAGGAGATTGAGACAAGTTGATGCTAAGTTTTGAAGTGAATGAACGGTAAGTATATTTAAAATTGAGTAAGCAAGCAAACAACAACAAAAAAGATCATTATAAATCCTTAAGAAAATAAAAAGTATGAGAATGGAGCCTGGTGTGGTGGCTCACACCTGAAATCCCAGCACTTTGAGAGGCTGAGGCGGGCGCATCACTTGAGGTCAGGGGTTCAAGACTAGTCTGGTGTCAGGTTCACGACTATGCCAAAGGTCGTGTTGAGGAGGGAGTGGGTGAATGAGCAGAAAGAATACTTGCGGGGCCATAGGCAGGTGAATGATTTTATTCAGCAGCAGCTCTCATCAACAGTTTTCTTACACTAGCTCTCTACACTGTTCTCCTTTATTTTGTTTGCTTAGTCCGGCGGCCCCCACACACAGCTGCGTGGCCTGCTTTCCCTTACCTTAAAGGTCAGCAGCTTAACTCTCTCTCCGGGTATGAGCAAGCCCAGCTGTGTCCTGGCTATCCCCATCTTTCTGCAAAGACGGACAGCTCTGGCTTTCTCTCGGCACCAGCTCCTGCACAGTGTCAACAGGGCAATTATACCTTTTACAGACAATAGTGTCTCAGAGCCGAGTGATGGCCTTCTCTTTGTTATGTCTACATGGCTATGATAACAAGTGGAGTTACACACCTGTGCTCTAGACTTGCTGAGTCATGCAGGATGTAAATATCCTATCTTGGCCTATCCTTGGCAAAAGTACAGCCATGTTCCTTACACCTGGCCAACATGGTCAAACCCGTCTCTACTAAAAATGCAAAAATTAGCTGGGCATAGTGGTGTGTGCCTGTAGTCCCAGCTACTTTGGAGCTGAGGCAGGAGAATCCCTTGAACCCCAGAGGTGGAGTTTGCAGTGAGCCGAGATCGCGCCACTACACTCCAGCCTGGGCAACAGAGTGAGACTCTGTCTCAAAAGAATAAAAAAAGAAAAAAAAAAAGAATGGAGAATGATCATAGTATGCTAAATACCTCATCTGTGAATAGGGTGTCAGAGTTATAACAATATAATAGTGAATAGTTATCTAACCAAAATGACATTGACAGGGTGGGGGATAGGTACGGTGCATGTATGGTGGGGATAGGGAACAGAAGAGAGCTGAATCCTCATCTACCATAGTAGGATATCAATGTAAAATTCAACATAAAATAGGAATCTATCAGTTTTTTGATTATTGCCTCTGAAAGAGGGAAAGCAGGGCAGAGGAGCCAACAAAAACTGCTAGTTTTAAAGGGGAAAAAAGCCATATAAAACTATTTGACTATTAAACCATGTGCAAATATAGCTTCATTAAAACCACAACTAAATAAACAGAGTAAAAGTAAGAGACAATTTTCCTTACCAGATATCAAAGTGTGCTATTAAGACATTGTATTCAAAACAATTTGTCATTGCATGACAAAGGACAAATAGTGAAACACACACAAAAAAGCTAAATCCAAAGAGATTCCACTATATATGAGGATTTATTTCTGAAAAATGTGACATTGAAATTCTTTAGAAAGATAGACAGTAGAATGGTGGTTGCCAGAGTTGGGAAGGGAAGTGGATGGGAGGATAAGGAGAAGTTGGTTAATGGGTAAAAAATATAGTTAGATAGATAAGTTCTGGTGTTTGGTAGTACAATAGGGAAATTATAGTTAACAATAATTTATTGTATATTTCAAAATAACTAGAAGAGAAGAATTATAATGTTCTTGACACAAAGAAAAGATAAATGTTTGTAGTGATATCCCAATTACCCTGATTTAATTACTATATATTGTATGGAAGTATCAAAATATCACATGTACCTCCAAGTATATATGACTATTACATATCAAATTTTCAAAAACTAAAAATAAATAACTTCTGTAGGGAAAACAAACAGATTGGAATAAGTGACCACTCATCTGGAGGAAAATAAAATTATATCCCTATCTTCCACAATATAGAGAACTAAATTTGAGAAGCATTAAAGACAAATATTAAATTAAGCCACAAAAAAGAACTTGAGAAAACATCTGGAAGACTATATATATATATATATATATATATATACACACATCT
>NW_016809534.1:445981-478812 GCF_001698545.2 Rhinopithecus bieti | reverse complement strand
TATATATATATACACACATCTTTAAATAAGCCTTTAAAAAAAAAAGTAGACCTACTTAACTTTATAGAAATAAATCATTATATGGCAAAAGATGCCCTAACAAATTCAGTAAATACAAAGTTGAGGCCAGGCACATTGACTCATGTGCTTTGGGAGGCTAGGGTGGGAGAGGGGGATCTCTTGAGCCCAGCAATTTGAAGCAGACTACAGTGAGCAATGATCACACCACTGCACGCCAGCTTGAGTGACAGAGCAAGACCCTGTCTCGAAGACGAGAAAGAAGAAGAAGAAGAAGAAGGAGGAGGAGGAGGAGGAGGAGGAGGAGGGATAGCAAGTTGAGAAAAAATATTTCTGACGTATATGTCAGATAAACCATTAATCCCTCTAATATCAGAAGTTCTCCAAATTGTTAACTAAATCACAAACCAATATGAACTTCAAGCAAATGATAGGAATTGATAATTTACAGAAAGACAACTCCAAATGGCCAATTAATCTATGAAGATATACTTGAACTTTCATGTAGTAAGAGGAAAAACAAATTAAACTAGCTACATTATGAGATTACATATTCATCAGATTAGCAAATTCTTTGTTCAGTAAAGCCCACTATCAGTGGGGCTGCAGGAAAAGGCATTGCTAGACAAAATGTTAGATGTTAAAAGTATTTTTAAAAAGGGATCTGGACACAAGTAAGCAAGCATCCTCTACCTTCTTCCCTTTTCTTCCTGTCCTGTCGATCCATTGCCTGGTGAGCTCTGAGTTTTCCTTCTGAGAGGATGCAGAGCTCTTCATAATTGCACCCAGATGTGACTGGGTCTCCAGGCCCAGCCAGTTAATTTACTAATGGATCAAAAGCTTGATCCTTCGAAAGGCTTAAAATTGGGTAATTAGAAGCATCTGGTACTCACCTCCTCCACAAAGAAGAACAGAAATAGTAGATAATCACACTTTGAGTAAATCACCTAAGAGGGAATGCTACAAGGCAGCAGAGAATTGACAATTAACAAATGAGGCAAGGAAGGAGAAAGTGCTCAGACTGGATCAGCTAGGAGGCTGGAGAGGTTCCCCATTGTGAGGAGAGAGTGAGTGTGACCCCCAGCTGTCCACATTCCCATCAAGGGCTCCTGAAATCCTAGCCACAGGAGAGCCCCTTGACCCACCAGGCCCTGAGACTAACATAGGGAGCTGCTGGAGACCATGTGATGGCATTGCTTCAGGAAGGGAAGTCACACCAGGTTCCACACATTCCACAAGTCCTAGGCAGCTACAGCAAGGCACTATTTTATAAAGCCAGTCCCCACCAGACTGCATCCTGCCCTGAGGCCCAATAGCCCCTGCATATCCACAACCCTGGCATCCCATTGACATCCCCTATCCACACCTGCTGCCACCAGAGCCAAAGCATAAACTGTTGGCAGCAACTGTGCAGCCCCCAGTAGCAGGGTCACCACACATTTAAAAGCACCCTGAAGAAAGGTCACCCCACCTATAGCCACCACCTGAGGCCAAAACTATGTCACCAGTCACCTGTGTATGACTGCTGCCAGTGAAAACAACCCCACTCTCCCCAGCAGCAAGGCCATAGCACAGCCACTGCTACCCCTACCCAAGCATTCCACTGAGGACCTAGGGATCACCCTGTCCCTGGCCACCACAGCTAGTGCCTACACACACCACCAGAGGACCTGAGGACAGACCCACTCAGCCCAGCTTCATCCACCCCAGTACCTGAGCACTCCACCTGGGAACCTGAGGACAGACCCACCCAACCTGCCACTACCATCATGCTGGCACTTACCTGCACATACCACCTGTGGGCACTCACCTACACACAGTACCAGCATGGACCATTTGGGAGCCAGAGAATTGGTGCACCACTGTTACTGCCATAGCCCATACCATGCCTGCTGCCCAAGGGCCCAAGGACCCACCTACCTGCACAGCCCGCTATAGCCACTGCTGGCACCTGAGTAGGCCACCTGAAGGCCCAAGAGTCAGCCATCCTAGACCTGTCAACATCAGTGCCAGTTAATAACTCTACACTAACAAACTGGAAAATCTGGAGAAAATGGATAAATTCCTGGACAAATACAACCTACCAAGATTGGATCAGGAAGATATATAAAACCTAAGCAGACCAGTAATGAGCAATGAGATTATATCAGTAATAAAAAGTCTCCCAAAAAAAAAAAAAAAAAAAAAATTCAGGACCAGATGGCTTCACTGACAAATTATACCAAATTTACAAATAAAAACTAACAACAATTATCCTCAAACTATTTCAAAAAATTGAAGAGGATGGATTTCCCCCTAACTCACTCTATAAGGACAACATTATTCTGTTACCAAAACCAGACAAGGACACAACAACAACAAAAAAAGAAAACTATAGACCAATATCCCTGATGAACATAGACATAAAAATCCTCAAAAAAATACTAGAAAACAAATCCAACAATACATCAAAAAGATACTACACCATTATTAAGTGGAATTTATCCAGTGGATGCAAGGATGATTCAATATATGCAAACCAACAAACATGATATATCACATCAACAGAATGAAAGACAAAAGCCATATGATCATCTCAATAGATGCAAAAAAGGAATGTGATAAATTTCAACAGCCCCTTACGACAATAATTCTCAAGAAACTAGGCATAGAAGGAACAATTTAACATAATAAAGACCATTGTGATAAACCCACAGCTAACATTATCCTGAATAAGGAAAAGCTCAGTCTTTCCTCTAAGAACTGGAACAAAGCAAAAATGCCTACTTTCGCCACTCCTATTCAACATAGTACTGGTAGTCATATCCAGAGCAATCAGGCATGAGACAGGAATAAAAGCCACCCAAATTGGAAAGAGGAAGGTCAGATTGTCCTTCTTTGCAGACAACATGATCTTAAATTTAGAATAAACTAAAGACTTCACCAGAAAGTTTTTAGATCTGATACACAAATTTAGTAAAGTTACAAGATACAAAATCAACATATAAAAATCAGTACCATCTCGGTACACCAATAATGAATTAGTTGAAAAGACTTCAAGAAGGCAATCCCATTTACAATAGCTATTTTAAAATAGTAGGAATAAATTTAACCAAGGAGGTAAAACAACCTCTACAAGGAAAAATACAAAACCCTGATGAAAGAAATTGAAGAGGATACAAATGGAAAGACATACTATGCTCATGGATTGGAAGAATTAACATCATTAAAATGACCTCACTACCCAAAGCAATCTACAGATTCAATGCAATCTATATCAAAATGCCAATGTCATTTTCACAGAAATAGAAAACATATATATAATTCATATGGAACCCCCAAAAAATTTCAAATAGAGTAATCCTGAGCAAAAAGGATAAAGCTAGAAACATCACGGCACCTGACTTCAAAATATATTATAAGGCGTAGTAATGAAAACAGCATGGTATCAGATAAAAACAGACAAATAGACCAGTTGAACAGCTTAGAGAATCCAGAAATAAATTCATATACTTACAGTCAACAGATTTTTGACAAAGGCACCAAGAACTTACATTGGAAAATAGTGTAATGATGTTAAGAAAATTAGATACTCATATGCAGAAGAATGAAACTGAACCCCATCTCTCACCATATACAAAAAAACTCTATATATGTTATACAAAAATCTCTCACCAAATACAAAAATCAAGTCAAAAAATCACTACATACAAAAGTAGATTAAATACGTAAACATAAGACCCCAAACTATAAAACTACTAGAAGAAAATAAAAGGGATATATTTTAGGACACTGATTTAGGCAAAGACTTTTTGGGTAAGACCTCAAAGGCACAGGTAACAAAAATGAATATAGACAAATGGGACTATATTAAACTAAAAAGCTTCTGCACAACAAAGGAAACAACCAATAGAGTGGAGAGACAATCTGTTGAATGCAAAAAAAAATTGCAAACTATTCATCCAACTGAGGACTAATGTTCAGAATAACAAGGAACTCAAACAACTCAACAGTAACAAAATAATAATAATCCTATTAAAAAGTGGACAAAGGACATGAATAGACATTGCTCAAAAGAAGACATACAAATGGCCAACAGATATGTGTTGGCCCAGTGTCTCTAGTCACTGGGGAAATACATATCAAAACCACAATGAGATATCACCTTAACTCAGTTAGATGGTTATTACTAAGAGACAAAAAAAAAAAATAACAGATGTTGGCAAGGATGCAGAGAAAAACGATCTCTTATACACTGTTGGTGGAAATGTAAATTGGTACAGTCACTATGGAAACCAGCATAGAGATTTCTCAAAAGCTAAAAATAGAAGTACAATACAATCTAGCAATCCCACTACTAGATATTTATCAAAAAGAAAAGAAATTGGTATCTCACAAAGATATTTGCACTTCTATGTTTACTGCAGCACTGTTCACAATAGGAAAGATATGGAAGCATCCTAAGTAGTCCATCAACAGATGAGTGGATAAAGTAAATGTGGCATATATACACAATGGAATACTATTCGGCCTTAAAAAAGAATGAAGTCATGTTATGTGCAGCAGTATGGATGGAATCACAAGTCATTATGTTAAGTGAAATAACACAGGGACAAAAAAGACAAATGTTGCATGTTCTCAGTCATACACAGGAGCTAAAAAAGCTGATCTTATAGAGGTAGATACTGGAGGTCGGGAATGGTATGTGGGTGCAGAGGCAGGGGGATGAAGAGATGTTGTTTAGTGGGTACAAACATATAGATCGATAAAGGAATCAGTTCTGATATTTGATAGCTGAGTAGGGGGAATATAGTTAACAACAATGTATATTTCAAAATAGCTAGAAGAGAGGGCTTAAAATGTTCCCAACACATAGATATGATTAAATCCTCAAGGTAATAGATATCCTAAATACCCTGAGTTGATCATTACACATTCTGTGCATGAAACAAAATTTCATATATACTCCATAAATATGTATAAATATTATGTATCAATAAAAAGTTAAATTAAATTTTTAAAAAGCAATCTGGCATTATCAATTAAACTTAAAATTCATACAACCACAGACTCAGCAGTCTCTTGCTTGGATATCTATCACATAGTGATAAAAAACACAACTGAGTATGGATATTGGTACAAGAATGTTTATTGCAGCATTATTTGAGGTGACAAAAATTGGCAACCTAGAGGGTTTTTTAATGGTGCCACTGATGAAAATAGCTGCTTCAGTAGGTTAAATCACAGAAACGGAATCAACACACTCAGCTCCATTTAAACACTGTCCTTGATTTATCAAGAAAATTAGTATTTTCTTCCTTCTTCCTTCTTTACAACCTGTCTCTTATCTATCCCAAACACTTTCAAATTTCTGAGCCCCATGTCAGCAAAATATCTGGCACTCACAGAGACAGTCACAAAGCTTTTCATCAGAAGAAATTACTTTATTTTTGTTTTCCACACTCACCATTGTTCTCTGTGGATGTATTGCTTCCCATTAGATCACACCTCCTTTAGTAATATTCTGCTTTCAGAGATCAGAAAATTGAGCGACAATTATATGGCAAAAAGCAGCAACATCTAGTATAATCCCAGATACATAAAACAATATTATCTAACTGTCTATCTTTCTCTGGAACGGCATATCAAACTATCAACATGTAAACTCCAGTTGGTTGGTGAAATCACCACTAATTATTTTTGTTTCTGTTCACATTTTATTCAACTAACACGTACTTTTATAACTGGAAGTCCCAATAAAAATAATTTTTAAAGTATTTTCACAGTTCCAATTTTCTTCTTTACTTATGTTGATGTGTGTATATGAGAATGGGAGGAAAGGTATAATCTTTTTAAAAACATATTTATTTGAATAGTGGAATGAATAACATAAAGAATTAATAATATAAAACATACAAAGTAATGAAACAGGAATGATGGAGCTACTTTACACATAGGATTACAAATGAAATTTTTAAATGTAATATTTGAAGAAAGATTCCTTCCATTTTGGCAGCCTCTAAAACCTGAGAAACCATTCAATGGATTACTCTTCACTTGCTTTTGTCCAATAGCCATGCATATAAAAGACAGATGCTAATACACCTACATAAGTAAGATTTTTCTCTAAAGAAGGCTCTGAGCGTAACTCCATCGAAAATATGTTAGCCCACAAAATCAAGCGACTGCCATTTTTATTTGGGAGCTTACTAAGAAATAAATCTCTATAAGGTTATATCGTAAGTAAAAATAATAGAAAGAATCTTGAAGAGATGACACACAAAAGAAGCCATATTTCTTTCATAATGTGGAAAATCACATTATGTGTAGCCTTTTAAGAAGAGATGTATTGAATGCACCATGAACTTGAGGATACTATGTCAAGGAGAACTAAGACTCCATGTAAGTTGTCCTTTTGATTTAAAGTTATAATGCTGTGCCCTCCCTCAGTTCCATGTGGCATTATGTTTCAGCAACTCAGTGCTCTAAACTGAGTTCATACAATAGAAACAAAAATTATCTCAGTCTCATGATAGCAAATGTCCTGATTAACATAACACAATGTAAATAGTGGTAAAACAAAACCAGAATCAAAGTCAGGAGACTTGAATTCTCTACCTGAAACTGTCACTGGCTGATCCTCAATAAGTCCCAGAACTTGTTTTCTCTCCTATAACATGGTTAAATTAGGTGATCTCTAAGTCTCCAGCAATAAATGTTATGGCTTTGCAGTTGGTTATAATCAGGACTGAGAAACTAATGAACAGTTATTTCAGCCTAGTTGGATATAACTAAGGGCCTCCTCTCCTATTCTCTTCAGTCCCTTAGTACACATGGTCTTCTTTCATTCTTCATTGCCCTTTCCTTTCTCCTTCTGCCAATTCTTTCATTCACTGCTACCATCCATTATTCTCCAATAATAATAATGGCATTCATTGAACACTTTCTATGTGCCAGACCCTATGCAGAGCATTTTACATTTATTATCTCATTTAATCTTGACAACCACCTTATGAAATAGATTAAATTGCTTTCTCATTTTACAGATCATAGGCCTCAGATTTAGAAAGACAGTTTTTCCTTCACTCTACCTATGACTTCTAAACTAAGTATATACAATAGAACAATCATTCGAACACCTTGAATGAATGAAGTCCTTGGCCATGGTGACAGGAATAAAAGGATCAAATAAGTAATCTTCTCACAATGTCTCAGATCACTGCTGCTGTTCATGATTCTTGAGCCAATCACTGAAATAATGTCCAAGATTTAAGTGGGGCTGTTAAGGCTGTTTGGGGAAGAGAATGATTTCTCTAACTGCCTTTCTACAATCACCTGCATAGGTTGTAAGGTGTTTCAGTGATAGAGTTTGGATGTGATATGTCCACTTTGATCAAGGACAAGATTTCATCACTCACAAAAAAAAAAAAAAAAAAACTAATAATTAACAGGTCAGGAGCCAGAGACAAACATTTTTGTCAGTAACTTTCTTAGCTTTCTAATCAATTGACTGTTATTGCTCCTATAATTGCCTATAAACTGTTCTTGCAAATATTTTAAACTCACAAAGACGTGAAAGTTAAGGAAACTATGATATGCATTATATTGTGGTTATAAAGAGTAAAAAAGCTTTGTATCCTTGAGAAGATTATTTATATTCTCTAAGCTTCAATTTCCTCATCAGTAAAATGATGAAAGTACCTAGTTTTAAGGATTTTTATAAGGATTAAATAACATAATGTATGTGACATGCTTGAAATGGTAAGCATGTAATCAATATTACATACAGATGTAGATATATAGAAAATGAATGACCATTATATAAAGATACAAACATATATACAATAAGTAAACAGATGTTAGAGAGAGATAATAGATGATTGATAGATAGATAGATAGATAGATAGATAGATAGATAGATAGATAATAGATACACAGAGAGAGAGAGAAAGAGAGAGAGAGAGATGGAAGTGAGCATAAACATACATAGCCTAATGCTTTCTCTAAACTTCATGAAAACTATTTAGACCACAGAATATGCTCAAATAGCCTAACACCAATCCAACCACGCAAAATATCATCTTTTCTTTTTCTACTAAGTTTGAGAAAGCCTGGTGGTAAAACCACGTAAGGAGAAAGCAGCAGCACTAGAGGCCCTTGATGGCATTTGTTTTTAATGCAAAAGCCTCTGGAGCCACCTTGCGGCCACATAACACAGCAGGCCCCACCACACCAAGCTCTATGGGAAGTGGAAGTCTTCGCTTTCCAAAGCCCCTTTGTGATACTAGTAAGATGAGTTGTTTCTTTGCCTGGTAATTAGAAGAAGAACCCTGTCCCCTTCAAATGGAAATGGTGCATAAAGCTCGCTCTGTTGCCCACAAATCTGTCTCTTTAGTTTTGACTGCATTAACCCAACCAACCTTTTCCCTGTGAAGCTTGCAGTGGGTTCTTAAGGATTCTGCAGTAGCCAGTCCCTAGGAGAGACAGGCATGTTATACAACATGGTGAGAAAAGAGTTATAATAGAGATGTGTACAAATGAAGTAGGCAGAGACGATGGCTTTGGGGAAGCTAACCAGAATTTTCAAAACAGAACTGAAGAGAGGCCTAGAGCAAAAGCTGAGTGGGAGAATTCAATTCGATAAAGGTTTTTGAGCTCCAGCTGCTATCAGTTAAGCTCTCTGCTAAGGGGTAGAGATCTGAAGATGGCTAACACCTTAAGGAGCTCATGTCCTTAAGTGCTTCCTTCCAGAAACACTAAAGAATCTTCTTTCAGGAAGCACTAAAGAAACACGACCAGTACCCTGTGTTAGAAATTCCTGGTTATCCCACACATGCAGTATGTCTAGGGGAGGAATGCTACTAAATGTATAAAGTAAGTTCCTGGACATAAAAATATTTCTAGGCCAAAGGAATACTTAATCCTTATACATCATTTCTGGTTTGAAAGGGAAAACAAAACCATTCTTTTCTTCTTTCCAGTGAAAATCTTTCACTCTTCTGGGGCCAAATTCAAAACGTCATATCTTCCATAATCAGATAAATTCCAAATCACTGAACTATCACTTATATGAATTTTAAGTACCTTAGTTCTTATCTTATTACCCACCACTTCCTTCTCAGTGATTATGAAATTTTTTCAGCAAACTCAATTATTTGCATAGCTTGTCTCTTCATTTCACCCAAATAAATGTGGAAGGCAGAGAACAAGTCCTCAATTTTTGCAGTTCCAAAGTCCATACCCTCCATCCCCTTCAACTGGTCTTGACTACCATCAGTCATGAGCTCACTTACTATGCCTTCACCTCTCCCCACAAAGTTGTGAACGTTTTAACTCATATTTATCTTCTTTCTTCTAATTCCTGAAAAAGGAATTCTCTGCTTCTGTTGAAAGATAATCTTTCCACTATTTTCTGGATTTCATCTCTGTTCACATTTCTCCAGTACCCCCATCAATTATTCTCTCTTTTTCATATATCTTCAATCTCTTTTTTATGTTGTTCTCTTTCTCTCTGTCTATAATAAGAATCTAATGTCTCTTACCCTCAAAAGACCATTCTCCAGCCGCTTCCCCAGCTCTCTCCTTCTTTTTTATGCAACCTTATTGGAAGCTACAGTCATTGTCTTCACTCTTTCTTTCCCCAGTTCTTCCTTGATGCACTGCTATCTGGTTTCCACCCTCAAAGACTGTTCTCATACAGTTAGCAGAGTCCTCTGAAATGATGAGTCCAGCAGACTCTTTTTTTATGTCCTATCTTATTTTTGCCTTTTTATAGCTCTTGAAACTGTGGATCATTTGTTTCTCCTTGGAATTCTCCCCGAGGTACCCTTCACTCAGTAATTATTTATCAACTACTCACTACGTACCATACTTCGTATTAAGTCTGAGGAGCCAAATGGAAGGTAGTCATTCCTGTCCCTCTTAGTTTTCATTCTAACAGAGAAGGCTGAGTATAAGGTAAGTAGGGTGCAGAAGAAAAATTATCTCAGTCTCCTGATTCTTTTACTGAACTTTTCCACATTCCCCTTTTCCCTACAACAAAGATCTCTCTAACTTTTGGTCACACCCCCTATCCATGTATGCATTCCCAATATATTTATAGCTAGATACATATACATACATATGTATTCTCTCTCTTTCTCTTTTTTCTTTCTCTCTCATTAGCTAATATCCCATGATAAGACTACTTGTAATTAACATTAACTATGCTGTATATAAATCCACATTTCAAATAGCTTTCTGGATGGCTTCCAGAAAATTACTTTGTAATGAAGCTGATAAAGAGATTAAACTTGGATAAGAAAAATGCCAACTCCGCCACCTTTTATTTGCTTATGTTTTCATTATGGATACTTATCTTCAAACTGAAATTTCTTTACAGAAATCTTTTAAGTAACTGTTTAAGTTGGACTTATCTAACAGGATTTAGCACAATATTGTGTATATACAATGCACTTAATAAATTTTTATGAATAGATTGAATATGCATGAGGGCTTAGGTATTTTCTGTGCTAAGAAAAGATAAAACCTGCTTCGGGTGGCCAGAAGGACAGAAATCCAAGGTCCTGTGAGAAACTGGAAAAGCTGTTCTGGCATGGTTCTAGATTGCTACACACAGATGTCTCACTCTTGGGAATATAATCACCCTGATTAGTCAGAAATGCACAGAAATGGGTAGGCGCCACCTAGAGCAGAATGGATCCCAAAAGAAGATGATTATTATGGGTAATTGGCTTAAAATAAGAGAAAACAAATATATAATAGATTTGTCTTCTTAACGCCCCTAGTATTGGTTTTCAATTATGGCACCTGCTTATTTCTCTATAAATAAAAAGAAGAACAGATTTTATGATAGTGTTTTAGTCTGTTTTCACACTGCTGATAAAGATATACCTGATACTGGGTAATTTATTTTTAAAAAAGAGATTTAATGGACTCACAGTTCCATGTGGCTGGGGAGTCCTCACAATCATGGCAGAAGTCAAAAGGCACATCTTACATGGCGGCAGAGAAGACAGAAAGAGGACCAAGCAACAGGGATTTCCTGTTATAAAACCATCAGATCTTATGAGACTTATTCACTACCATGAGAACAGCATGGGGGAAACTGCCCCCATGATTCAATTATCTCCCACCAGGTCCCTCCCACAAAATGTGAGAATTATGGGAGCTACAGTTCAAGATGAGATTCGGGTGGGAACACAGAACCAAACCATATCATTCTGCCCCTGGCCCCTCCCAAATCTCATGTCCTCCCATTTCAAAACCAATCATGTCTTCCCAACAGTCCCCAAAGTTTTAACTCATTTCAGCATTAACTCAAAAGTTCTAACTCAAAAGTTCACAGTCCAAAGTCTCACTTGAGAGAAGGCAAGTCCCTTCCACCTATAAGCCTGGAAAATCAAAAGCAAGTTAATTACTTCCTAGATACAATGTGGGTACAGGCATTGGATAAATACACCCATTCTAAATGGGAGACATTGGCCAAAATGAAGGGACTAAAGGCCCGGTGCAAGTCCAAAATCCAGCAGGGCAGTCAAATCTTAAAGCTCCAAAATGATCTCCTGTGACTCCATGTCTCACATCCAGGTCACACTGATGCAAAAGTTGTGTTCCCATGGTCTTGGGAAGTTCCACCCCTGTGGCTTTGCAGGGTACAGCCTTCCTCCTGGCTGCTTTCACAGGCAGGCATTGAGTGTCTGTGCCTTTTCCAGGCACAAAGCGCAAGCTGTCAGTGGGTCTACCATTCTGGGGTCTGGAGGACAGTGGCACTCTACTAACAGCTCCACTAGGCAGTGCCCCAGTGGGGACTCTGTATGGGGTCTCCAACTCCACAATTCCCTTCCGCACTGCCCTAGCAGAGGTTCTCATGAGGGACCTGCCCCTGCAGCAAACTTCTGCCTGGACATCCAGGCATTTCCATGCATCTTCTGAAGTCTAGGTAGAGGTTCCCAAACCTTAATTTTTTACTTCTGTAGAAACACAGGTTCAACATCATGTAGAAGCTGCCAAGGCTTGGGGCTTGCAACCTCTGAAGCCATGGCTGGAGCCACACCCTGGCCCCTCCTAACCATGACTAACACATCTGGGATGCAGGGCACCAAGTCTCTAGGCTTCGCACAGCAGAGGTCCCTGTTCCTGGTCCAGGAAACCAAACTTTCCTCCTAGGCCTGTGATGGGAGGGGCTGCCACAAAGGTCTCTGACATGCCCTGGAGACATTTTCCTCATTGTCTTGGCAATTAACATTTGGCTCCTTGTTACTTATACAAATTTCTGCAGCAGGCTTGAATTTCTCCTCAGAAAACGGGTTTTGCTTTTCTATCGCATAGTCAGGCTACAAATTTTCCAAACTTTTATGCTCTGTTTCCCTTTTAAAACTAAATGCTTTTAACAGCACCCAAGTCATCTCTTGAATGCTTTGCTGCTTAGAAATTTCTTCCTCCAGGTACCTGAAATCATCTCTCTCCAGTTCAAAGTTCCACAAATCTCTAGGGCAGGGGCAAAATGTCACCAGCCTCTTCACTAAAACATAGCAAAAGTCACCTTTACTCTAGTTCCCAACAAGTTTCTCATCTCCATCTGGGACCACTTCAGCCTGGATTTCATTGTCCATATCATTATCAGCATTTTGGTCAAAGCCATTCAACAAGTCTCTAGGAAGTTCCATACTTTCCCACATTTTTCTGTCTTCTTCTGAGCCCTCCAAACTGTTTCAACTTCTGCCTGTTACCCAGTTCCAAAGTTGCTTCCACATTTTCAGGTATCTTTACAGCAACACCCCACTCTACCGGTACCAATTTACTGTATTAGTCCATTTTCACACTGATAATAAAGACATACCCAAGACTGGGTAATTTATAAAGAAAAAGAGGTTCAATGGACTCAAAGTTCCATGTGGCTGAGGAGACCTCACACTCATGGCAGAAGGCAAAAAGCATGTCTACATGGGAGCAAAAAAAAGAGAAAGAGGACCAAGCAACAGGAGTTTCCCCTTATAAAACCACCAGCTCTCATGAGACTTATTCACCACCACAAGAACAGTATGGGGGAAATCATCCCCATGATTCAATTATTTCCCACTGGGCCCCTCCCACAACACATGGGAATTATGGGAGATACACTACAAGATGAGATTTGGGTGGGGACAGAACTAAACCATATCAGATAGGAAGGACACCCATGGTGGAACCAAGCAGTGCTCCTACTGAACATTCCCCATGTCCAGGCAAATGGAGGGCCAACAGGAAGGGCCATGTGAGAAAACCTCTACATGAGAATGTTGGTGGTCAGGACACATAAGAGGTCTCCACTGTAAGACACACTGCTGACTAACAAGTTTACCCCCTGAATCCTCAGAAGGACTCCAGAATAAAGAAACCATTCAACCTAACAAAGAAAGAAATCAAAGCGCCCAATCTAGTATGAACATAGAGATCAGAATTGTAGGTTAAAATGTAGTAGAGGCTTCCAGTTGTTCACCAAAATTTGCTATCCCTGCTTCCATAGTGGTAGACCTTAAAAACTGGCCACCTGGTGAGAGACTACTTTCCGTGCCTATCTTGCCATATAAGTAAATTATCAATGGAAAATGAGAGGAAGTGATTGGACAGTTTCTATCTTAATTATTTTAATAAAATAATTTGTCTTGGTCTCATATTTATTCCTTTCTTGCAATCTAGATCACGGTTGTACCCATGCCACAATTTCAATCACAGTGCCAAGATCAGTCCACTTGGAGATAGCAGAGCAACAAGATGGAACAATCTGGGAATTCCTGAATGACCCCATAGAGCAGACTAACTCTACTAAACTGGAATACTCACTGCAGTACTGTTACATGACGGTGAAACCCTCTTCTTAGAATCACTCTGCATTATTTTGGTACTCTTTGTTGCAGTAGCTTAGCCCACACCCTAACTGATACGAAAGAAAAACTGAATGTATCATAAGATAATTCCTGTTAACTGTTACCTCCCTGAATCCTCCCAACTTTGTGTAGCCTGAGGAAATTTTGATTGATTATATGTGGTTGCAGAGGTAGTCCAGTACAGTGGAAAGAGCACTGGAGTCAAATAGACTTTGACTGAAGTCTCAGCTTGACCTCTAAACACTTTGATCAAGTTACTTAAATGTTCCAAGCTAACGTTCACCTATAAACTGAGGATAATAACTCTACAGAAGGGATATTGGGAGAATTAAATGAGGTAATATAGAAAGCCACATAACACAGTCTTAGGAAAGAGTAGTATTTTCATAAGTGACAGTATCCCTCCTTTCATCCTTTCTTCTGGAAGCTCAAATCTGGGAAAAAGTAAACATGTCGTGACTCCTAAGGCAGAACCCATTACTAAAAATGTTAGGTCAAGCCAGTCATGATGGCTCATGCCTATAATCTCAACGCTTTGGGAGTCCAAGGCAGGAGGATCATTTGAGGCCAAGAGTTCAAGACCAGCCTGGGCAATATAGCAAGACCCTATCTCTACAAAACATTTAAAAAGTAGCCAAGCAAGGTGGTGTACACCTGTAGTCCT
The DNA here is from genome assembly GCF_001698545.2 of Rhinopithecus bieti. Classification (NCBI taxonomy): domain Eukaryota; kingdom Metazoa; phylum Chordata; class Mammalia; order Primates; family Cercopithecidae; genus Rhinopithecus; species Rhinopithecus bieti. The sequence continues at coordinate 464,283 of NW_016809534.1, read as the reverse complement.
GGCTACTTGCAAGGCTAAGGCAGAACAACAGCTTGAGTCCAGGTGTTTGAAGCTGCAATGAGCTATGATCACACCACTGCACTCTAGCCTGGGCAACACAGTGAGACCCTGTCTCTAAAAATAAATAAATAAATAAATAAATTTAGCTCCAATGCTACAAATCAGCATTCTTCACTTATCCATTGGACCACCTTCCCTGTCTAATATTCTCCAGCTCCCTATCTCCTACTACTCAAGATATCAAAGACCTGTAGTTCCTGTGACAGTGGCATCCCTGGACCCACATGTTCCTGTAACAGACAGCAAGAAGGAGGAGGATGTGGACTATGGAAGACAGATAAGAAAATGTTCCCTATAAAACATAAAACAAATGGATGTGTGCCCACAGCTTTGATTTAAGTGATGCCTAGACATTCATGGGTTCCATATCCATGTGATTTATATGACTTCATTGGAGCCTAGGGCTAAAGTTACATTCCACAAGCATTTACTCTGAGTCTCTTCCATCAACCTCTAATTTACAAGAGATGCAAAGATAAAAATGGCAAAGTCTCTGCTCTTTTAGAGCTCACATTTTAATGAGGGAAATACAAACACATATAAAAATCCCTAATATGGATAGACTCTGAAAAGTGCTATAATATTAGATCAAACAAGGTAGAGTATGAGCTAAGCTACTATAACAAAGAGAACCAAGATAGAGAGGTTTAAAGATAGTTTATTTCACTATCATGGAATGTCTGATATGCACATGTGGGGCAGGGAGAAGTTGCCTAGAGTAAGTAATATTATAAAGGTGGTAAAATGTGTCCTTCTGGTCCTAACCCTTCTTTTTCCCTAAGGTATAACCCCTTCATAACCTTCTAGTATAAGTGTTCGATATCCTGATATTTCTTTCTCCATGCCAGAATGTACTTTAAGAAAAAGCTGAAACATTCTTCACAGTAGGATGTAAATAACTGATAAGGATTAATATGGTACCATTGCCAGGAACTTTAGTCTTTTCATAGATCACTACATATTTAAAGCCAATAGAATATATCACAGCATTTTGAACATCATTGAGCAGTACTCAGGCAGAGATCTGTGAGCTTTGAAATGAAGCGCCTACTCTTACAACCTACCTGAAAATATGTTTACTGTTGCCTGTCTTGGTGAAAGAGTAATAAGTGACTTGGAGTTTGGGAAAAAGAATTCAGAAGAATAGTTAAAACTTCCAGTCCCAAGAGCACACCTTCCCTCTACCCCCAACCACTTCTAAATGCAGACACTAGGGACAAACTGACCACATACTTTGAAGATTACAGTAGATCTTGAACTAGTAAAGAGAATGTATCACATGAGGTTAACAGAATCAGAAATTTTGGTCAGTGAAGCTTTATCATGTCTGTCTTAAAACAATCATTTTGACAAAATATTTCTCCTTGAACTCTAGGTAATTTTTGCTGTCGTTTCAAATAAAAGTCTGACCATTCTTCTTTTGTAAAAGAAAGACTTTGGAAATAGTGTTGGTCATTATTTGAATCGCTGTCCCCTCAGGAGTTAGTTTGATTTCCAAAGGAAAAAGCTTAACATAATTCTTGTCATTTACTTAAAATTTACTGTCTATTTCTCATTGTGATTCTCTTTAATAGTATGATATTTTTTATTTTATCTCTCACACCATAGTATTTCATTTACTTTTAAAATGGTCATCTCATTGGGTTCTAAGATCAGGTTGCTTATTTGTCAGACAAAATTACTCACGGATTCTAAATTATATTTTCTCCATAACATATTACTATGAAGTCACCAATTTAGTATTTGACCTCAAATAACACCGAGGTCCACTTTGTTAATACGCGCTCTCACTATAGTTTAAGTTTATTACAGAATATTCTGAAAGATCCAAATTTATTTGTAACTCATGGTTGAATTCCCATTTTAAATCCTCTAGTTTTTTAGAGTCACAGCAAAACTAGCAACTTGCCTTTCAACATTTGCAATAGCATAATGTGGCTTTCCACAAGCCACACTTGTTTTTAGAAGTATGTGCTAAAGAGGCTGACTCAGCATTCTGAGATGCTCTGGCATTGTATTACCCGCCCCCAACAAACATTTTTTTTCTTTATCTCATACCTCAAATTACAGGTTATTTGTGTGCAAAAATTGCAGATAGTTCATCTATGATACTAACTCCTGGCAACTCAATAAAAGCTTTTTAGTAACTTTTTTTCTTAATCGAATATTGTGTTGCTTTTATAACATCTACAAACTAATTGGTAAATAATCTTACACTTTCAATCATTTTACTTTGGAACATACTCTATTTATTCTCCACACTAAAATATTGGACAAAAAAAACTTTTATAAGAAGTGCAGAAATAAAATTGCTAAAGTCTAATTATAAAACAAAAATATTTGGGGTTTGATCTTAAATGTTTTAATTAGAAAAGGAAAAGCAGTTTTAAGTGCAGCTTGCTTTATAACCATATTAATATCAACATATATTATTATGTTAACACAATAGCTCTTCGCCCTTTTCATATGCAAAATAGATTGTGAAAAAGAGAATGACCTTTGTTCTGCCAAATGTTAAACAATGAAAGCATATCATTTTGTCTGACCATTTAAGACCCATGATCACTTTTAAAACTCAACAATGCTTCGACACAGTTAAAAAGTCTTCATTCTTTGTAGTCTGTGCTACACATACAAAGATTACACAGATTTTTTTTCTAAAACTTAAATTATTTTCTAGTTTCACTAGAAACAACAAGTGTAAGATTCTATTTCCACCACAAGGGGTCAGTCCACGGTAATTTAAACTTCAAAGGGTTTTAAAATAATCCATGGAAAGTCAGTGACTACAGAAAATACTTATATCAAAATATGAACAGTCTTCGGTGCCCTAGCAGTTGAATAAAAAACAATCATGGAAAATGTGGTTGAGCGTTTATTTTCCTTTGCGTTTTCTACTCAGCTTAGTCCTGAGAATGTTGTATACCAAATCCCCAGAATTTTGCAATTCATGTCTCAGACACTACCCTGAGGCTGGTTCCAACGGAGAGAAGTAAATCCCCTGCTCAAGTTGTCTTTTTCCAAAACTTTGGAATATTAACAGTTAACTTTACTTTAGGTTTGGAATACTTCGTTGAGCTAGGATATAGGAAGGTGCACTTAAAAGCTGAGGCAAGGAAGGGAGGGCCGGAGTAAACATGGGGTTTAAGGTTTTTTTTCGGCTGGCGAGCAGGGTTTGTGCTATTAAAGGTACACAATTTGAACAATTCAGGGAGCAAGTCACTCTCAGAAAACCAGCTTCGGATTCCTCAAACTGTCAGTCACAGCCATTTCAGGACGGGCTGTTAGGTTTTAAATAAGCAGGCTGGGCTTGGTGGCTCACGCCTGTAATCCCAGCACTTTGGGAGGCCAAGACGGGTGGATCACGAGGTCAGGAGTTCAGGACCAGCCTGGCCAAGATGGTGAAACCCCCTCTGTACTAAAAATACAAAAATTAGGCGGGCTGGGTGGCGGGCGCCTGTAATCCCAGCTACTCGGGAGGCTGAGGCAGGAGAATCGCTTGAACCCGGGGCCGGAGGTTGCAATGAGCCGAGATCGCGCCACTGCACTCCAGTCTGGGCAACAGACTGAGACTCCGTCTCAAAATAAATAAGTAAATAAATAAATAAGCTAACGTGTGGAAAGGGTTTGTAAGCTCTAAACGGTCTATCTCAAAGTGTGATCTGGGAATGCTTCCATATCTCATATGAACTTGTTGGAAATGAGAATCTCAGGCCCCATCCCAGACATACTGAACCGGAAACTGTGGGTGGACAGCCCAACATTCGGTGTTTTAATAAGCCCCCGGGTAAATTCTTATACACGCTAAAGTTTGAGAACCACTGCTCTAGACAAATGCACAACGTTCTTTAGTGGAGATTAAACAAAAGGTGAAGGGTTGGAGGGCGCGGAACGGACCTCAAGGGCAGGGCACAGGGCGTTTGAGAGGAAACGGAGAGGTCGGAGTGCGACTTGGTAAGTCTTAGCCTCCGAGGATGGTCCCGAACCCTGCGGACGCCGGGCGCCAACAGGTGGCGCTGGACGCTCAACTGACAAGGAGGCGGGGCCTGCAGCAGGCGTGGAAGCTCCGCGCTCTGGAGGCTCAGGCGCCGCGTGGGGCCGGCACCTCCCGGCAGCAGCAGCAGCCGAGACACACGGTCAAGCTACGGCGAGGAGGGGGTGAGTCCCTTGAATCGTTCTCACTAGCCGCTTGCTCCTCGAGTCCGCCCGCGTGTCCCTGCAAGGCTGGGCGCCGGCCTCCAGTCTTGGGAGGGGTGTAGCGGGTCGCACGCCTTCTCGGGACCCGGACGGCGGCCCTCCTGGGCGAGCGTTGCTCAATTCTCCCCTTACGCGCGGCTCTGGGACGCGCTGCCTTCCAGCCCAGCTGGGTTGTGGCCGGGCCGGGGATTGGGGGGAGCCAGGGACTCACAGGAAGCCTTTTCGCTAGGGGCTTAAGGTTGTGATAGATTATTAAGTTTGTGCTCAGGTTGGATTTTGATGGCAAGTTTTTTAACGTGGCAAAGTCGCCAGAGTTTGCTGGGCATTGACGAATGATTGGTGCACAGTACTTAAAATCGTGCTACTTCTTGTCTTCAGGTTTCCTGGTAACAGAGGTTTTCATTTTTAGTCCTTAGAACACTGGCCCTACTCTTTCAGGATCTGGGTGGGGTTCCGGTTCCCTCCAAAATAGTCAGTCAAGGCTTTAAATATGTAATTCTGGTCAAATCCACTGGAAGGAGTTTGTAGACAAATTTTTGTACGCTTCCAAATTTCTTAACTTTGTTACTTTTGTAAAACACATTTCCCTCCACATCCTGACATGTAATAAAAGGTTATTTATTTAACATGAATGTTAAGCACAGAGAGAAAGCAATGCTTAAAAGAAAACAGCACAGTGGAAAAAAAAAAACTCCGCTTAGTTAAATGTAAAACAAGTGTGCGCTTGAAAGTATAAAATGTTGGAAATGCAATGCAACCCATAGTGTTTTCTAGTCGTTGGGTTTCTTCATATTCTCAACTGTGGGACATAAACATGAGTCAGTTGGTCTGTGCGAACATTTAGGAACACCAGGGCAGCCATCCTGGTACAGCAAAACAGCAGTCACATTAGAAATATGCTTCACTTTTTTAAAAGGGGGTGGAAGAGAACTTTGGGTCGAATTCTGGAGTTCCTAACATTTTAACACTAGGTTGTTTTCTGTTATTTTTCTTTTTATGAAAAGATTTTACTGTAGAACTTAAATTACATTTTGGTTAATGTCTGATGGAAACCAACAAATTTATTTGACTCATAGTTTATTTTCCTGGTTTATGGGCATAGAACTGACTGTGGGCCACCCGGTCAACAAGCTCCCTCACTGTCATGGGCTTTTCCTTGGCTTTGCTCTTGCGTGTGGTCTGCTTACCATGCAGACAAATGACTGGGTAACTCTCCAGGGCCACTCTGGTTTTCCACCCAGACTCCGTTTGTAGTGACCAGCAGTCAGCAAACACTGCCAACCTGCTAGCTACCCCAGGACTGGGTCTAGAAGACAGCCTTCAGCCTTTTCCTCTGCTTTCCTTCCCATGCCACTATCTGCCTATAAAACTTTATGCGCCTCTAGGATACATCGCTCTACCATGCAGTTACTTGTTGAAATGCCTACCTTCTCTTCTAGACCTCAAGGTTTTTCAGAGCAGAGGCTTTATCTCATTTAACTTTGTATTCCTCCTGCCTTACATTGTTGTTCACAATATAGTTAATGAATTCATATTGAATAAATGTAGATGAATTTATTACCATCCTGCAACTCTCAAAGTTAAAACATCTTCTAAACATAGTGAATTATTTCTTACATTTGATTATAGTAGGTGACACTTCCATTCCTAGCACCTCCCTCCCCGACCCCACAAACTATTATGTTGGTGACATGGTTTGGAGCTGTGTCGCCCTCTCAGATCTCATGTTGAAATGTAACCCCCAGTGCTGGAGCTGGGGTCTTGGTGGGAGGTGATTGGACCATGGGAGCAGTTTCTCATGGTTTAACACCATCCCACCCTTGGTGGTGGTGTCACGTTAGTGCAGGGGTCCCCAACCCCCTGGCCGTAGACTGGTATCAGTGGCCTGTTAGGAACTGGGCTGCACAGCAGGAGGTGAGCAGCAGGCCAGTGAGCATTACTGCCTGAGCTTCACCTCCTGTCAGATGAACGGTGGCATTAGATTCTCATAAAGTGCATGAACCCTATTGCAAACTGCACATGCAAGGGATCTAGGTTGTGTGCTCCTTACGAGAATCTGACTATTGCCTGATGATCTGAGGTAGAACAGTTTCACCTCGAAACCCTATCCCCTTCCCCACTTGGAAAATTGTCTTCCACGAAACCAGTCTCCGGTGCCAAAAAGGTTGGGGACCACTGCGATAATGTAAGACGCCTGCTCCCACTTCACCTTCCTCCATGACTATAATACCTCTGAGGCCTCCTCTGAAGCAGATGTTGCCATGCTTCCTGTATGGCCTATGGAACCATGAGCCAATTAAATCTCCTTTCTTTATAATAATTACCCAGTCTCGGGTAGTTCTTCATCGCAGTGCGAGAACAGCCTGATACACTTGGTTAGGTCACCAAATCACTTGGAATAATGCTTCATAAGGAGATAGAGTGTCATTTCCTCCAGAGCAGGCATGAGTGTCATTTCTGTTTTTCCTCTTTAATGTTGATCACAGAGTTGGGTTCATAAATACTTGATGACTGGCATATGCTTTACTCAGAATTCTTTTGCATGCCAGTGGTGAACACCCAAATCACACTAACTTAAACAAAAAGAAAAAAGGGAATGTGTTGACTGTCTAACTGAAAAATTCAGGATCTAGTCTCAGGGACTCTAAATACTGAAATACGCCAGCAGGACTCTTCTATGTCTTCCTCCACTTGTTCTGCTTCCATGTTGGCTTTCTTCTTTTCTAATGAAAACATCTTCCTTCTTAGAGCATGAAGAAAAAAGCATGGCAGGCTTATACTGTCCTATCTTAACAAAATGTTAAAAACATCTCATCTCTCTCTTCCATTTCCATATATAAATATCAGAGAATGACCATGGTTTAAGTAGGGTTCTGTGCCATCCCTAAGCCAATCAGTGGGAGAATAGGAAACTGATTGCCCAGGTCTGACTCATATACCCACTTCTGTGACCAGGGGATGGGCATTACTATTTTGCGCAGCCTCCCAAAATCATATTGGAGGGAGGGAGGGGCATTTCTCCAAATGGAGGAAATGTTTTAAATCAGAAAAGAATGTGGGCAAACTAAAACAACAAGTATCTTCATCATGAATGTTCTGTAATTTGGAAATAGATAATATCTGGAAAATATTCCACGAGTACCTCAACAAAGAAAATGCTGGCATATGTAAAAGCAACTCTTTATTCTTTGTTATGGTTAAACCTTTAAAACTTGGAGAATGTTTTAAGAACAGTCATGTCTCTTTATGACAGGATACATTCTGAGAAATTCATTGTAAAGCAGGATTTCATTGTTGAGGAAACATCATAGAGTGTACTTACATAAACTTAGATGATACTGCCTCCTGCATACTTAGGCTAGTTGGTATAGTCTATTGTTTCTAGGCTACTAATCTGTATAACGTGTTACTGTGCTGAGTACTGTGGGCAGTTGAAACACAGTGGTAAGTATTTGTGTATTTGAACATAGAAAAGATATAGTAAACATACATATATAGTATAAAAGATAAAAAATTGTTTATTTTGTACAGGACACTTACTGTTCATGGAACTTGCAGAACTGGAAGTTGCTCTGGGAGAGTCAGTGAGTTAGTGAGTGAATGTGAAGGCCTGGGACATTACTGTACACTACTATAGACTTTATAAATGCTGTACACTTAGGCTACCCTACATTTATGGAAAAATTATTTTCTTTAATAATAAATTATCTTACTGTAACCTTTTTGCTTTATTAACTTATTTTTTACTCTTTTTTAATAACACTTAGCTTAAAACAGTCACATTGTACAGCCATACAAAATATTTTCTTTGTTTATATACTTATTCTTTAAGCTTCTTTTCTATTTCTAATTTTTTTTTTCTTTTTAGACTTTTTTGTTGAAACTAAGACACAAACACACACATTAGCCTAGGCCTACCCAGGGTCAGGATCATCAGTATCACTGTCTTCCACCTCTACATCTTGTCCCACTGGAAGGTCTTCAGGGGGGAGTAACAGGCATGGAGCTGCCATCTTCTATGGTAACAGTACCTTCTTCTGGAAGACTTCCTGAAGGAACTGCCTAGGGTTGTTTCCAGTTAGCTCTTTTTTTGTAAGTAGAAGGAGTATACTTCACAATAATGATTAAAAGTATAGTATTGTAAATAGTAGGCAATAGGAAATTTTTTGCTCCATTATAATCTTATGGGACCACTGTTACATATACAGTCAGTCATTGACCAAAATGTTATGTGACATATCACTGTATTTTAAACTATTCCTGGAAACAGCTTTCCACCTAAAACAGTACTACACGTGTTCTAAAATTCGGAAACATTCGGAATGTTTTCTGTCAATCAAATTGTTGTATATCTAATCTGTTTTTCTCATTGAATTTCATAAAGTGTAAATTGAAGATGTGTTCCTCTGGAAATAAATTCAGAACTAATAAAAACAATGAATAATACTGTGACATATGTTTACTTTCCCTAAAAAATGTTACACCAATCCTGGATAAGGATCTGTGAGTTTGCTAAGGAAAAGATTCTTTTATCAAGTGAGAAATTTGAAAAGTTGTTTTCCACAGGGTTGACCAGAAGACTGGGCACATCATTAATGTGGCACAACTCACCACTTCCACTGGAAACATACTAGCAACTCACATCTTCACATCTTCACATCTTCCAAACAAAGACCAACCTCTTACTCCAAAAGAAAAGTGGTACTCTGAAAATACTGTTTCAGACTCCAGTGTCAACCCCAAAATTCTGTTAAACATAAATCTTATATCAGCTACCTCCAACCTCCATTGATGACATTATTACTCTCAATATAATGCATTCCTAATTATATTTGCCATTGAAAGCAGTGGCTTTCCTCCAGATGGAAACCTGAAGTTAAATCTTCCTAAAGTAAAAAGCAACATCTGATCCTTTGTAATCCATACAGGCACCTGGGTTATTCATGGAACAAATAAGTGAATAAAAAAGAGCAGTTACCATTGATAAGAGGGCATTGGTTTGAAACTCTTACAGATTATAATATGAAGTTAAATGTATAAATCAGTCACTATTTGAATTTTTATTGTACTTTATCTGCCACTTTAGTCTTTAAGCAAGTAAATTTTTTATGTTGTTCCATCAAACATTCACATTTTCATAAGTAGAATAGACATGAAAGTAATTATTTTTATTTTTACAGGTGACTGAAGCCATACTATTTTATAGAATTAATGGAAAGCAGAAAAGACATCATAAACGAAGAAGAACTTTGGAAAATGAAGCCTAGAAGAAATTTTGAAGAAGATGATTATTTGGTAAAATACTAATAATAACAATAATAAATAATAATTTACATCTTTAAACATAATTGAGATGCCATTCTGTATCTGCTAGTGTTATGAAAGTGATTTTTCACCCTAGTCTGCTGATATCTGGACTTGTATTATTGTCACTGATACTGTGAAGGACAGAGTAGCATGTGTGAGAGAAATAGTACCTTCACTGTTTTCAGGGACTTAGCTGAATAACCTTAAATAAGTTACTGAAAATCTGGGGTCTTGGTTTGTCTATACCATGAAAGCCTTGGACCAGATCATCCCCAAGTCCCTTGCAATTCTTTCTAACAGTCTATAGTTCTAAGTTTAAAAAAAGTCATCAATGCCCATTTAACAGTAATTTTGTAAACAAGCATTTTTGTCATAGATACAATGGCAGCTTACCAAGAGATCATCTAGTAAATTGACAAATCACTGTATAACCAAATAAATCTACTTTTGGATAAGAATTACTTTTTCCACTTTTGGTTAAACACAGGATTCAGTGTTTCTTACTACATTTTTTGACTGAAAAATTGGCAGAAAATTTTGGTTCCAAACTCTTCCAAATTATCTCAATGGAAGTTTTAGTGGAAATTATTTATTTAATCTTAGTAATTTTAATAGGGAAAAGTAATAAATTATAAGCATATACTTTATAAAAGTAACAGTGTGCATAAAATGAAATAATTTCATTTTTCAAGTTAACTGTCTTACCTGTCTGAAGCATGTATTTCTTTGGTGCAAAAGACAAAAGTCTTTCAGTGCTACATAGACTATGCTATCTTCAACTAACCAGTATTCAAAAGCAAGATTCTGAATGCCCTTATTTAATGAGAAGCACAATGATTGAGCAATAAGTAATTAGTTCAAGGGATCCCATTGTTTTGTTCAATTTTAAGATGTTTATTTTCTTTCCTTTATAGCATAAGGACACAGGAGAGACCAGCATGCTAAAAAGACCTGTGCTTTTGCATTTGCACCAAACAGCCCATGCTGATGAATTTGACTGCCCTTCAGAACTTCAGCACATGCAGGAACTCTTTCCACAATGGCACTTGCCAATTAAAATAGCTGCTATTATAGCATCTCTGACTTTTCTTTACACTCTTCTGAGGGAAGTAATTCACCCTTTAGCAACTTCCCATCAACAATATTTTTATAAAATTCCAATCCTGGTCATCAACAAAGTCTTGCCAATGGTTTCCATCACTCTCTTGGCATTGGTTTACCTGCCAGGTGTGATAGCAGCAATAGTCCAACTTCATAATGGAACCAAGTATAAGAAGTTTCCACATTGGTTGGATAAGTGGATGTTAACAAGAAAGCAGTTTGGGCTTCTCAGTTTCTTTTTTGCTGTACTGCATGCAATTTATAGTCTGTCTTACCCAATGAGGCGATCCTACAGATACAAGTTGCTAAACTGGGCATATCAACAGGTAAGATGACAATGTTGACACTGTTACTAATAAAAAGTCTAAGTCACCTAACAAATTAATCATTTCTCATTGTAATATCAATACCCCAACCCTGTTGAAACTCTGTGTTGAAAAGTCATCTATTTTAAAATTTTTATTATAATTTCACTAGGGCTTGGTTGTCAGACTGTTTTATATTGAGAAATGTTTTTTAAACTGAAAATAAGGTACAACTTTAGCAACATAAGAAACATTTTGTTCATGGACAAGGCCACATTCCAAACTTCTACCACCCTCACAAGATTACTTTTTAATACTTTTAATACTTTTAATACTTTTAATACTATTGTTCTTCTCCTTGTTTACCACATATGCATGCACATTGCAGTTCTATTCAAGTAAACCGTCAAATAATTATTAGAAAATTAATAGATTATGGAAATATTGCATTCAAGAAAAAAAATGATAGCTCCTATGTCATTTGTCTTAGAGGAGTGCAAAATAAAAGAAAGAAAAAGTCATAAATTTGTGGAGACCTGTTATCAGGGCTTCATAGTAGACACAGGGAAGAGTGTAGAAGGAGATTCACATTCAGGAAATAACTGTTGTTTGCATTTCTTTTTTCTTTATTTACCTTCTGGTAGGTCCAACAAAATAAAGAAGATGCCTGGATTGAGCATGATGTTTGGAGAATGGAGATTTATGTGTCTCTGGGAATTGTGGGACTGGCAATACTGGCTCTGTTGGCTGTGACATCAATTCCATCTGTGAGTGACTCTTTGACATGGAGAGAATTTCACTATATTCAGGTAAATAATATATAAAGTAACCCTAAGAGGTGAATCTTCTTTTTGTGCTTATAATATCGAATATGTTGACTTTATCCCATAAAAAATAACAAATGTTTTTCAATAGCAAAGATCTTGTACTTGTTCCAATTAGTAATGTGCTCTCCTGTTGTTTTCCCTATTGCTTCAATTAGGACAAATGTTTCCTAGACATAAATAAAAGGCATTAAAATATTCTTTTTTTTTTTTTTTTTTGAGATGAAGTCTTGCTCTGTTGCCCATGCTGGAATACAGTGGCACGATCTCGGCTCACTGTAACCTGCACCTCCTGGGTGCAGGCGATTCTCCTGCCTCAGCTTCCTGAGTAGCTGGGATTACAGGCAGCCATCACTATGCCCAGCTAATTTTTGTATTTTTAGTAGAGACAGGGTTTCCCCATGTTGGCCAGGCTGGTCTTGATCTCCTGACCTCAAATGATCCTCCCACCTCGGCCTCCCAAAGGGCTGGGAATGACAGTCGTGAGCCACCACGCTCAGCCTGCTCATTCTAATATTTGAAACTTGTTAGACAATTTGCTACCCATCTAATGTGACATTTTAGGAATCCAATATGCATGGTTTATTAGTTCTTTAAAACTAAAAATATTCTTTTACTTGTCACCTGAATTTAGTAATGCCTTTTATGTTACACAACTTAGCACTTTCCAGAAAAAAAAACTCTCCTTGAAATAATAGAGTTTTATCTACCAAACACATTCTAGTATCTCATTTCAGTGGCTGCTTTTTCCAGCTTACATTTTATATAGCTTACTCACTTGAAGTTTCTAAATATTCTTGGAATTTTAAAACTATCTCAGATTTACTGAAGTTTATCTTCTGGTGGTAGATTATCCATAAAAAGAGTGATGTACCAGAATTCACTCAGGGATCCTTGTGTGACAAGGTTCAAAGGACTAAATTTAATTCAGTCATAAACACTGCCAGTTACCTTTTATGGGTAGACATCTTTGGAAATTTCCACAAGGTCAGACATTCCCAACTATCCCTTCTACATGTCCACACGTATACTCCAACACAATATTTATTAGGCATCTGATTAGGCTGGAAAGTATGCCTCCATCTGAATGATTCCAGTGTGGCTTAGAGTTGGCACCACATTCTCACGGAGTTTCCTAATTTTGTAGGTTCAGCCTGATAGCCATTGGATTTCTCTGGTCCTCATTAAATAGCTTTCTTCATACATTGCTCTGCCTGTTACACATATGATGAACACTGCTTTTTAGACTTACTTAGGAATTTAAGACTGCATCTTGACAACTGAGCCTATTCTACTATATGCACAATACCTAGTCCATAATAAGTATACAATACACTTTTGGTAAAATTAATTTTCAACCAATGACATGTGTTTTTCAACTAGTTACCTAGAAACGTTTCATTTAAAATCTGAAAACTGGTTACACTACAAGTTACCTTGGAGATTCATATCTGAAAACATAAACTTAGCTATTTGATGGTATTCATTGGGACGTAAGAATGCGCCCGAATAATTGTGAGTTAGATTTGTTCTGGCAGGCTAATGACCATTTCCAGTAAAGTGAATAGAGGTCAGAAGTCATATAAAAGAGCTGTTGTCAGAACACTGTTAAAATTACATAGCTGAACAACTATTTGTAAGCAACTTTATCTCCGTAGTGACAAAGCATCCCAATGCAAGCTGAAATGTTTCATCACATCTCTGGATCTCTCTATTTTGTGCAGACATTGAAAAAATTGTTCATATATTTCCATGTTATCAGAATGTTTGATTTCTTAAAAACATAGGCCAAGTTCATTCACTTCATTATTCCTTTATCAAAATCAGAGTGAATCACATTAGTTGCCTTCACAATTGATAAAGATCACTGAAGTCAAATTGATTTTTGCTATAATCTTCAGTCAGTCTACCTATATTTAATTGAGCATCTAAAATGTGCAAATCATTGTGTTGATTCTGCAGGGATCCTGTTATAAGTAAGACTCAGTCCCTGATTTTAGGTGTTTTGTGATAGCAGAATTAAGACAAATACACAAGAGACAAAGCACAAAAAGTAAATATCATAAGGGGATGTGCAAAATGGTGGAGAAAGAGTAGACAGAGTTTTTGATCACCTTTCAAAGAAAGGCTGTGAATTTTGTTCACTTAGATAGCCTGGAGACAAGAAATTGCCCAAAAGTAAGGTGAGGAGGACAGGCAAAAAGAGTAGAAAGATGTGAATGGACATTGTTGAGAAATGTGATAGGAAAACAATCATAGATAAAGGATTTCCAAGCAACAGAGCATATCCAGATGAGGTAGGATGGGATAAACTCTTATTGAACCAATCTTCACCAATTTTGTTTTTCTTTTGCAGAGCAAGCTAGGAATTGTTTCCCTTCTACTGGGCACAATACACGCACTGATTTTTGCCTGGAATAAGTGGATAGATATAAAACAATTTGTATGGTATACACCTCCAACTTTTATGATAGCTGTTTTCCTTCCAATTGTTGTCCTGATATTTAAAAGCATACTATTCCTGCCATGCTTGAGGAAGAAGATACTGAAGATTAGACATGGTTGGGAAGACGTCACCAAAATTAACAAAATGGAGATATCTTCCCAGTTGTAGAATTACTGTTTACACACATTTTTATTCAATATTGATATATTTTATCACCAACATTTCAAGTTTGTATTTGTTAATAAAATGATTATTCAAGGATCTTGATGTTTCTCTTTTTATATGTGTGATGAGTTTGAAATATGTGTATTTCCTTGCAGATTTGATTCAAAGCAAAAACAATCTTTTAATACAAATCTCTTGCACTTTCTCTGTGATAAGAGTAAGCATGACAAAAACATCATGTCTGATTTGTCAGATTATGTAGCATTATAAATAATCAAGGGCTTTGAAATACCACTTGTTGCTACCCATTATACAGGTATCATTAGCTATGAAAAGTTTATTTTATCCGAATCTACAACAAAAGCATAATAAGCATTTATTTACTATTGTTAAAGAACTTTCCTTTCTCTGTACCCAGGTTTTACTAATGGAACACCTATCTCCAAAAACACTCAGACTATGTCTATACAAGTAAAGCAGCAGAGTAATATCAGATACACAGCCAGGCAAAATGAAACTCAGGCTATCCAGGAGAAAAAGTAAATTCAATGATTTCCACCTGAGTCATGTACAATTCAGTTTAACTTACTTTAATGCATTGGTAAAAGCATAACAGAAAACATTTCCCGAAAGAACAAACTATACATTAGCTGTCAGGACTTGCTAACGCAACTGTTAGCTTCAGAGGTTTTTCATAATTAGCAAAAGTAATCACAAGCTTTATCTTTCATAGTGGTGAGCCATTTATTAAAGACAATACAGCTAATGGTGCAAATTAGGAAAAACAGGTGATTCAGTAAGTGGAGTCCAGTGTTTCTATTTTTTTGTTCTATGCAAAGGATGATTATTCATTATTAGATGGGGGATAAGGAACCTCCTTGGGCACAAATTTGAACTCTGCATTATTAGAGCTCAGACATACAGAGATATGTTTGCAAGTAGTGAAGAAAGGATTTGAGAGCAGCAATTCTGAACTGGAACCAGGGCAGACAAGAGTACCCTTGAGAAAAAAGTCAGCATAAAAGAAAAAGAAATCTAGGACTCTAGAATTGCAAACCATATTCATCAAGGGAACAACATACTATGGGACCACTTAACTAAGCATGACGTCATTCCATAATCAACCAGCTCTGAGATGCAGCAGTCAAGTGCCATAGTCTCACCTGCATGGTGAAGTGTCAGCATCTCTAGTACTGAGAAGGAGAAATCAAGTTTCAACCTTCCTAGTACCAACACATTATAGAGGCTGCAGCTTGGAACCGTTTGCAGGTGAAGTGGCACCTCAGTGAAGCTTTCAGGGACAACAGCCGAGTTCTGGCTTGATTATTGGAGCCCTGTCTTGTTAGCCATGGTAACAAGCAACAACAGACCTATTCAGAAACACAGAATATACCTTTTTGAGAATTCCTAGTTATAGGAGAAAGGGAATCAACAAGGGCCTTAAAAGCAAGGCACAAAACATCTAGATTCCATTTTTACTCATAGATTGGTAAAAGCTAAACCATTCACTCTTTGTAGCTTTTCTGAAGTTTTTACAATGGTTGGGTAATATTATGAGCCAAATAAAACAATAAAAATTGTCTTTAATATAACAATTACAATGTTCCGGTATAAACTTGGATTTTCTTCTGCTCACTCCACCAACATCTGTAGAGCATATTCTATATGCCAGGTCAGTGCTAAACAGAGGATATAGCAAGATAGAAATGATCTAGTCTCTACTCACAGTCATGGGGAAGAAACATTTTAGTACACCAAAGGATTCTAAGTGTACTGGTATCACTTAGGAAGGAATGACTGGTTCTGTTTACAAGAACAAAGTCAGGAAAGTATAAAGTTGAGCCAGAAAAATAAACTATTTGAGCTGGGTATTGTGTATGTAAAAGTTCCTCAGAATGGGAGTACAGGGTGTAATGTGATGTGTTGGAAGACCTGGCTTAGAGTGGCTGCAACAGAATATGTGAAAGAAATACCAGATTACATATAGACAAAGGATAGATAGGTCAAGGTCACTGTATGACATGAAACTAAGTGTGGGTTTTGCCCTTTAGGGAGTAGGGAAGCCACTAAAAACTTTAAACAGGAGGTAAACATTATTTGGGAGCTCCTAAACGTTATTATTTTAGGCACTAAACATTATTAGATTTGCATTCTAGAAAGATCTACCTGTAGACTATCCAGGAGATTAATTTGATGGTGAGGGGCAAAGGGTGAAGGCAAGTTAGAAAACAAAAAAAAATATTTAAGGACACAACTGTAATATTCCAGGGTAGCGACAATAAATTCCCAAATGAAGGTCATTACAGAGAAGAAGATAAAAGAAGAGAGCTAATGAAATATGATAGGAAGATAGAAGTTCTAGTCACTCATGAACAATAGAATATGAGGAACAAGGGGGAGGAAGACATTTAAGGTAGAGCTTCTAGGATTCTTTTAACTTGGATGGCTTAAGAAGGACACCATTAAACAGGATAGAAAAATTCCACAGAAGGAGCAGGTATTTTAACCGAAACAAAAACAGAGTTTTGTGTGCTCTGTACATTGTGTGCTGTTTACAATCATCTCAGTTGTTAAGGAACACAGTGTGTTTTTTTAGTTTCAGGGTGCACAAATATAACTATGAAAAACATATAGTTTGGGAAGCAGAAAGGAAAAGGTATTTTCCTGCTCCTTTGAAAGGGTGCTTTTAAATAAAACTTTTATATAGTCAACACACTTATATCTGGATAATTATAGATATGAATATAGATATGAGTGTCACTATGCTGTAACACGGACAGGGTCCTCCTGGAGTAGAAGGAACAGCGCCTGGAAAACAGCTGGCTGTGAGCCCAGTGCCTTCCTTCTCCAAGCAGAGCTCTCCTTTCTGATCAAAGTGAGTCCACCTGGGGTTTATTTTCTTTAAAGATTTGCTCAGTAGAGATTTTATTATCTTTGGTTTTTTAAAAAAAGTTAAAATGATATATTTATTATTTTAATAATGAGTTACATTTAATGTTTTATGGCAACAAAAAAGAAATATCTGATTCTGATGAGGAGAAACCAGTGCAAAAGGCTGCAAATACCAAAACCAGAAGGCCTCTTCTACTCCAAAGGATAAAAACTCCTTGCCAGCTCCTGAATTTAAATTCAGTAATCTCTGGACAGAGAATGAGTTTGACGAATTGACAGAAGTAGGCTTCAGAAAGTGGGTAATAACAAACTCCTCCAAGCTAAAGGAGCATGTTCTAACCCAATGTAAGGAAGCTAAGAACCTTGAAAAAAGCTTAGACAAATTACTAACTAGAATAACCAGTTTAGAGAAGAACAGAAATGACCTGATGGAGCTGAAAAACATAGCACGAGAACTTTGTGAAGCATACACAAATATCAATAGCTGAATCAATCAAGCAAAAGAAAGGCTATCAGAGATTGAAGATCAACTCAATGAAATAAAGCAAGAAGATAAGATGAGAGAAAAAAGAGTGAAAAGAAATAAACAAAGCCACCACGAAATATGGGACTATGTGAAAAGACCAAATCTACGTTTCATTGGTGTATCTGAAAGTGATGGGAAGAATGGAACCAAATTGGAAAACACTCTTCAGGATATTATCCAGGAGAACTTCCCCAAACTAGCAAGGCAGGCCAACATTTAAATTCAGGAAATACAGAGACCACCACAAAGATATTCTTCAATAAGAGCAACCCCAAGACACATAATCATCAGATTCACCAAGGTTGAAATGAAGGAAAAAATGTCAAGGGCAGCCAGAAAGAAAGGATGGGTTACCCACAAAAGGAAGCCCATCAGACTAACAGTGGATCTCTAAGCAGAAAACCCTACAAGTAAGAAGAGATTGGGAGCCAATATTCAATATTCTTAAAAAAAAGAATTTTCAACTCAGAATTTCATAT
>NW_016809534.1:434794-444331 GCF_001698545.2 Rhinopithecus bieti | reverse complement strand
CATATAAACAGAACCAAAGACAAAAACCACATGATTATCTCAATAGATGCAGAAGGGGCCTTTGACAAAATTCAACAGCCCTTCATGCTAAAAACTCTCAATAAACTAGGTATTGATGGGAAGTATCTCAAAATAATAAGAGCTATTTATGACAAACCCACAGTCAATATCATACTGAATGGGCAAAAGCTGGAAGCATTCTCTTTGAAAACCGGCACAAGACAAGGATGCCCTCTCTCACCACTCCTGTTCAGCATGGTATTGGAAATTCTGGCCAGGGCAATCAGGCAAGAGAAAGAAATAAAGGGTATTCAATTAGGAAAAGAGGAAGTCAAATTGTCCCTGTTTGCAGATGACATGATTGTATATTTAGACAACCCCATCGTCTCAGCCCCAAATCTCCTTAAGCTGATAAGCAACTTCAGCGAAGTCTTAGGATACAAAATCAATGTGCAAAACCACAAACATTCCTATACACCAATAACAGACACACAGAGAGCCAAATCATGAGTGAACTCCCATTCACAATCGCTACAAAGAGAATAAAATACCTAGGAATCCAACTTACAAGGGATGCGAAGGACCTCTTCAAAGAGAACTACAAACCATTGCTTGAGGAAATAAGAGAGGACACAAACAAATGGAAGAATATTCCATGCTCATGGATAGGGAGAATCAATATCGTGAAAATGACCATACTGCCCAAGGTAATTTATAGATTCAATGCTATTCCCATCAAGCTACCATTGACTTTCTTCACAGAATTGGAAAAAACTACTTTAAATTTCATAGGGAACCAAAAAAGAGCCCACATAGCCAAGACAATTCTAAACCAAAACAACAAAGCTGGAGGCATCACACTACCTGACTTCAAACTATACTACAAGGCTATAGTAACCAAAACAGCATGGTACTTGTACCAAAACAGATATATAGACCAATTGAACAGAGCAGAGGCCTCAGAAATAATGGTGCACATCTACAACCATCTGCTCTTTGACAAACTCGACAAAAACAAGCAATGTGGAAAGGATTCCTATTTAATAAATGGTGTTTAGAAAACTGGCTAGCCATATGCAGAAAGCTGAAACTGGATCCCTTCCTCTTGCCTTATAAAAAATTAACTCAAGATGGATTAAAGACTTAAACATAAGACCTAAAACCATAAAAACCCTAGAAGAAAACCTAGGTAATACTATTCAGGACACAGGCATGGGCATGGACTTCATGACTAAAACACCAAAAGCAATGGCAACAAAGGCCAAAATAGACAAATGGGATTTAATTAAACCAAAGAGATTCTGCACAGCAAAAGAAGCTATCATCAGAGTGAACAGGCAACCTACAGAATGAGAGAAAATTTTTGCAATCTATCCATCTAACAAAGGGCTAATATCCAGAATCTACAAAGAACTTAAACAAATTTACAAGAAAACAAACAACCCCACCAAAACATGGGCAAAGGATATGAGCAGACACTTCTCAACAGAAGACATTTATGCAGCCAACAAACATACCAAAAAAGACGCATCATCACTGGTCACTGGAGACATGTAAATCAAAACCACAATGAGATACCATCTCACACCAGTTAGAATGGCGAACCTTAAAAAGTCAGGAAACAACAGACTCTGGAGAGGATGTGGAAAAATAAGAACGCTTTTACACTGTTGGTGGGAGTGTAAATTAGTTCAACCATTGTGGAAAACAGTGTGGCGATTCCTCAAGGATCTAGAACTAGAAATAGCATTTGACCTAGCAATCCCATTACTGGGTATATACCCAAAGGATTATAAATCATTCTACTATAAAGACACATTCACACGTATGTTTATTGCGGAACTGTTCACAATAGCAAAGACTTGGAACCAACCAAAATGCCCATCAATGATAGACTGGATAAAGAAAATGTGTCACACATACACCATGGAATACTATGCAGCCATAAAAAAGGATGAGTTCATGTTCTTTGCAGGGACATAGCTGAAGCTGGAAACCATCATTCTCAGCAAACTAACACAAGAACAGAAAACCAAACACCTCATATTCTCACTCATAAGTGGGAGTTGAACAATAAGAATACATGCACACAGAGAGGGGAACATCACACACCAGGGCCTGTCGGGAGGTGGGGGGCTGGGGGAGGGATAGTATTAGGAGAAATACCTAATGTAGATTACAAGTTGATGGGTGCAGCAAACCACCATGGCACGTGTATACCTACGTAATAAACCTGCACGTTCCACACACGTACCCCAGAGCTTAAAGTATATATATATATATGGTTATATATATATATGGTTATAGATATATATGGTTTTATATATATATATATCCAGAATCAAAGAAAACTAATAAAAATTATGTAAAATAAAAAAGAGATCAAGACCACCTGGTCAACATGGTGAAACCCCATCTCTACTAAAAATGCAAAAATTAGCTGGGCATGGTGGTATGTGCCTGTAGTCCCAGTTACTTGGGAGGCTGAGGCAGGAGAATCGCTTGAACCCGGAAGTCGGAAGTTGCAGTGAGCTGAGATCACGCCACTACACTCCAGCCTGGCGACAGAATGAGACTCTGTCTCAAGAAAAAAAAAGTAAAGTAATGTGTAATAATTTTCATATTTTGCTAAACAAGACAGTTCATACTCAAAGAGGAACTCCTAAGAACAATGGAATTTTTTAAAAAATGGTTTTGTCTATCTGAATTGACTGCAGAACTGCCACATCAGTCAGAGTGCTTTTTTGTTTTGGTTTGGTTTTAACTGAACATTTTATAATGTGATAGCAAGCACTCCTTACCTTAACAAAACTCAGATGTGTAGTTCACATCTTAGCTCATCATACACGACTTCAAAGCTGTGGTGAACTGACTGGGCCAGGAGCTGAGCGAAGAGCTGGTTGTTGAAGACCTTGAGGCTGCAGTCGCTGGAGATCTCGCAGACAGTGGCTGAGTGAAAGCCATGTTAATAGTTGCAGTTCCAACTCTGCACAAAGATGCTGCTGTCACTCACACACTCAGCATACACCTCTCCCCCAATATAGTACAAGTGCACACCTGCAGACACAAAAACACAGCCTTCCTTCACATGCCCTTTCATAGCATGCCTCTCCCACTGATTCCTGAAACCCTAAAAGATGTGACTCTTCCCTGTCAGGTTGGTTGTCAGATCACTGATCAGATGAATGAGATGTGTGACCTGAATGCCACTTAATTTAATTATAATCAGTACTTTTTCCATAAATCCATTTAAAAGTAGATTGTGGTCAGGCGGGGTGGCTCATGCCTGTAATCTTAACACTTTGGAAAGCTGAAGTGGGCAGACCATTTGAGGTAGGGAGTTCAAGACTAGCCTGTCCAACACGGTGAAACCCCTTCTCTACTAAAAATACAAAAATTAGCCAGACATGGTGGCAGGCACCTGTAATTCCAGCTACTCAGGAGGCTGAGGCAGGAGAATTGCTTAAACCTGGGAGGCAGATGTTGCAGTGATCCAAGGCAGTGCCACTGAACTCCAACCTGGGTGCCAGATCGAGACGTAATCTCAAAAAAGTAAATAAATAAAAATTCTAAAGAAAGAGTACTGCAACCCATGTTAACAGTCACTCCCAAGAACCAGTCAGTAAAGTCTCAAATACTATTCCTCCCATCACTCCTCTTTATTTGTTCCAAAAATATGGTACGATAATATTAAAAATGAAGTGAATATATGACACAAAAAATCAAATAATCCTTCTTGTACCTATACAAATTTTAAAATTTGAAACTGGACACAGTTAATATCATGAAAATGTTACTTAGTGCACACATTAACATTAAACCCACTTCAGAGAAAACCACAAATGACACTTAAAAAATTTACCAACACTTATAAATTTGTTTCTCTTAACACCTCAGAGACCTATTTCATTTAAAAGTTTGCCATCCATTAATATAAATCATATAAATAATGTCTACTTTTTATTTGTGAACAGTGAAATTTCTACCATATTTTCAGATACAATAATATAAAAACTCATAAGCAAAATGTAGCCTATATCACTTTATCTGACATTCTTGGAATTAATGTTCAAAAGAGCATCCTGAGGCTGGGCACTCAAACCTGTAATCCCAGCACTTTGGGAGGCCAAGGTAGGTGAATCACTTGAGGTCAGGAGTTCGAGACCAGCCCGACCAACATGGCAAAACACTGTCTTTACTAAAAAATACAAAAATTAGCTGGGCGTGGTGAAACACGCTTGTAATCCCAGCTATTCAGGAGGCAGAGGCTGCAGTGAAATGAGATCACGCCACTACTGCACTCCAAACTGGGCACAGAGTGAGAGTTCATCCCCCAACCCCCCAAAAAGGAAAAGCATCCTGAGAATGTTGCTGCTCATGCTAATTTCAATTCCAAACTAAATTTTAGTTGACCAATTCCCTCCAAATGTCTGGGTTTGAGATTTAATATAAATGTATAGCAAGGGACTGATGTTAGAAAAAATGAGGAAATTCCAGTCTAGTAAATATTAAGTATCAGAACAATTTTACTCCAACTTTTGATGGGAGAAAAAGTCTTCAGCACTAGAAGTCAGTATGATTATACATACAATCACTATGCAGTTAAAAGGTGTAGAAACAATCCAGAATATACTTACATATTTAGGTGTCCTCAAAATGAAATTGCAAAACTTTTAAAGAACAGATCTTACAGGCTTCCAGGGCTGCTCAGGGTCCGGTGTGCCTAACTTTGAAATTAGGAAACGTTACTCCTTAGGAAACGTTACTGATACAGCTGCTGGAAGTTTCTTTGGAAGGTCCTAAGTAGCACGTGAGGCAGTTCTGCATTATATGTGATTACATCCCACCATATTTATTGTTTCCTTTTCCCTTAATAAAATTTTAGAAAAGAAAAAAAAGTGTGGAATCTATAAAATTCAACACACAAATTAATAACAAAATTATGTGATTTTCATTAGTAACACTAACTGTACAATTTTCTTCCAAGAAAATGAACAACATGTAGTATTAGATCCTTTTTTCTAAAACCTGTTTTCAAAGTAAAAGGGTTAAAATTTTTCCAGTTTGGACTTAATGTTAAGTTTTACTCGGTTAGTTACAAATCCTCTTTTTCATGTCATTTTTTCCAGGTGTTTTTAAGAGGCCCTTTGAAGAAGTAATATATTATTTAATCTTTGATTTATGAAAAATAATCCTGTGCTTTAATAAATTAATGAATCACTCACTTGTGACCATTACACATGACCTGAAGCTAAAGTTCAGTACCTTCTTATTCTCAGCTAGTTTTACTTCTTCAGCTGATCAGGGGTCCTCGCATTTATTGCTATTAAGTATATTATATTCTGAGAATTATTAATGGGTACCCATTTTAACTGTGCCAAGAACAAACTGCCAGTTCCTGCAGCTATAAAATTATTGAGCTGGAAGAAACTGATGAGGTCACCTGAACACTCTAATCCCTTGCCCAGAGGCATGACCCCACTGAAATGAGGCCTCCCTCAGCAAACTGTTACTATTGCTGAACAACATTAAACAGGAAGAAGAGGGGAACAAAACATAGGTGCCAAAATTGTAATGGTAAGAAACTTGTTGGTTTTCTTAGGATCAAAATCCCCTCCTGCACATCCACTGGACCAGGGAATAACTGACTGGACAAGATCTCAGTGTTGGAGAACTAGGATGTTATGCTTAGGGCTGCTGATGAGCGTGTCATAATGATTGACACATGCCAAAGCACATGACCCTGGGAAATAATTTCAAGCCTACCCTTGTCTTGTAACTTAAAGTTGTACTATAACAAAAGTATTCATGGGTTTAAACACAGTGGAGTTAAACACTGTAAGAGCTGGAAAATGAGTTTTATTTTCATTTTTTTCCAATAAAAAGAAACTTGTTGAGCAAATCTCTAACAAAAGCCCAGCATGTAACAGAGGTCAGAGTTGAAGTGGACTCGCAGGACCAAGAGCCCTGCTCTTTTGTTACCTCTTCCATTCTGCTCACAAGCCCTTATGACAATTTGGGCTCCATGGTACACAATTTGAAAACCCCTCCTTATTGACACAGATGAGGAAATTGAGCCCCAGAGTGTTTCAGTTACTCCAACTTTCTCAATTACTAATTGGCAAATGTATATCATCAAGCCTTGTTGAATTAAATACAATAATTTTGACTAGTCATCTCTTTCTGTCAGGGATTGCTTATTTGAAAGGCAGAGAATTATACTCAAACTTGCTCAAGTAAAGGAGGAGATATTGACAACATAGAAGGGGATGCTGATAAAGTGAAGAATGACTTAGCTTCATAAGCCCTGAAGCAGGGATCCTACAAGACAGAAATTAAATTCATTTGCTTGTTCTGTCTCCATAGATGGGTATTGCAATGCTTTGAAGTTCAAAGTGGGTTATTCCCATTTTTCCCTAATTTGGCAACTAGATCAACAGCTGAGAAACAAAGGTGCTAAATAAGATTCATTCTAATTTCAGAAAATATCCAACTGTGAAGTCCAAGAGGGCTTGTTGAGAGCTGCTTCCAGCAAAACTAGCACTACAAAGACTCACCACCTCACTACCCATACATAATAAAGAGAGAGGACAGAGGGAGTGTGATGGTATCCTTTGGTCTGGGAAGTATAGTGTTGATGAAGACAAACTATGCTGGTGTCTTCACCTGTGAGGGAAGGGAGCACAGTTTAAACTCTTTACCTACTCTACACCTATTGGGGGAACCCGCCCCCAATATTTCAACATAGGTTCTTTCTATTTTGACTAAGTGTCAGCCAGCTGAGAAATAAAGAGAAAGAGTACAAAGAGAGGAATTTTACAGCTGGGCCTTTGGGGGTGACATCACATATTGCTAGGACCATGATGCCCACCTGAGCCACAAAACCAGCACGTTTTTATTAGGGATTTCAAAAGGGGAGGGGGTGTATGAACAGAGGGTAGGTCACAAAGATCACATGCTTCAAAGGGCAAAAGGCAGAGCAAAGATCACATGCTTCTGAGGAAACAGGGCAAGGACAAAAGCAAAGATCACAAGGCAAAGGGCAAAATTAGAATTACTGATGAGAGTCTATGTCAGCTGTGCACATATTGCTTGATAAGTATCTTAACAGAAAACAGGGTTCAAGAGCAGAGAACCAGTCTGATCTCGAATTCACCAGGGTGGGGTTTCTTCCCCACCCTAAAAAGCCTGAGGGTGTATTTCAGTCCTTATCTCAACTGCAAAAGACAGACACTCCCAGAGCGGCCGTTTATAGACCTCTCCCCAGGAATGCATTCCTTCCCCAGGGTATTTATTATTAGTATTCCTTGCTAGGAAAAGAATTCAGTGATATCTCTCCTACTTGCACGTCTGTTTATAGGATCTCTGCAAGAAGAAAAATATGGTTCTATTCTGCCCGATCCCGCAGGCAGACCTATGGTTGTTGTCCCTTGTTCTCTAAAATCGCTGTTATTCTGTTCTTTTTCAAGGTGCACTGATTTCATATTGTTCAAACATACATGTTTTACAATCAGTTTGTACAGTAGTGGTTCTGAGGTGCTGGACATTTTCAGCTTATGAAGATAACAGAATTAAGAGATTAAAGTAAAGACAGGCAGGCTGGGCACGGTGGCTTACGCCTGTCAACCCAGCACTTTGGGAGGCCGAGGCAGGCAGATCACGAGGTCAGGAGATCGAGACCATCCTGGCTAACATGGTGAAACCCCATCTCTACCAAAAATACAAAAAATTAGTCAAGTGTGGTGGCGGGCACCTGTAGTCCCAGCTACTTGGGAGGCTGAGGCAGGAGAATGGCATGAACCCAGGAGGCAGAGCTTGCAGTGAGCAGAGACCACACCACAGCACTCCAGCCTGGGCAACAGAGTGAGATTCCATCTCAAAAAAAAAAAGACAGGCATAAGAAATTATAAGAGTATTGTTTGGGAACCGATAAGTGTCCATGAAATCTTCACAATTTATGTTCCTCTGCCGTGGCTCCAACCGGTCCCTCCGTTTGGGGTCCCTTACTTCCTGAAACATCTCTCCCTTCCTTTTTATATAAATGTGCCAGCTGGTCCCTCCATTTGGGGTCCCTGACTTCCCACAACATACACCCTTACTGAAGAAGATGAATGTGACCGGAAAATAGCATACAACTACCACACTAACTAGTGTCACTTTAAATTTTTGATCACGACGTTAAGGGAACTTTCAGCACTGGCTTATCCTCATATATTTCTATAAGAACTCTGTTTTCTCTCCCATTAAAACTGCTGTTACACATCTTCCTTCCACTAAAATCAACAATAGCCTCTCCACTTATACCCAATTGGTAAATTTTCCTTAGGAAATAGATGCAATCAAAAGAGAATGAGTTCATCTTCTCACCAACAAAATCTATTGATCAATGCATCTGGTACCCATGTCTTCTGCCTATTACAACAGAAAAATTATCCCTCTCCCAGTGTATGTCCAACTCAAAGAGTTTTGGTCTTAAATTGCACTCATCTCTCCTGTGTCATCAATTTACCCCTTTCTGCTGGATTATTCCCATTAATACTCAAGCATTAGATTAAATAAATAAACAAATAAAACTTCAGACCAACATGTCCCTGTAGTTTCTACCCATTTCTCTGCTAACCTTTAAAACAAAATTACCATAGATACTTGTCACTTTGATATTAATTTACCTATTCAGCTTTCTTTTAGTTAGTATTTGCATAATATATGTTTTCTCATCCTATTATTTACAACCTTTCTATTTTCCTATGTTTTTAGATGTCTTTTGAGAACCGTATATAGTTTCATTTTTTAAAAAGAATTCAGTCAGGCAATCTTTGCTTTTAATTGCAACCTATAGGCCTACATATTTAATGTCATAATTGATGTATTTGGACTTAATTATACCACCTCACTATTCGTTTTCCATTTCCTCATTGGTTCTATGCTTTTTTTTCTTTCTCTCTTATATGGCCTTATTTCAGATTGATTGAGATGATTTATTATTCAGTTTTTCCTTCTCAAGCAAGCATACTTCATCTTACCATTTTTAGAAGTTACTCTAGAGATTATAATATCATCGACATAGCAGTCTAATATTAATTGGCACTTTTACCTCTTCTTGTTCAATGTCAGGAACTTCTACCCTTTAACTTCATTTAACCGCCTTTTGACATATATGCTATTGTTATCATGTATTTTAATTCTATATATATTTAAACTCAATAGAAATTATAATTATGGTTTTATATTTATCAAGATTTATACACAGTTACCCTTTTGGTTAAAAAAAAAAAAAACTTTAGTGTTCCTTTTAGTGTATAATGCATGCCTGCTGGAAAAAAATTTTTTTCCAAGTTTTTGTTTTGAAAATATCTTTATTTTATCTTCATTGTTAAAGAATACATTTTTAGATGTTTAGAAATCTCGGAGGGCAGTTATTTTCTTTTGGAACTTTGTAGGAAGTTTCATTGTTTCTGATGAAAGACAAAAAATCTCATTCTAACCATAGCTTCATGAGATCCCTATGGCTACTTTATAATTTTTTTTTTTTTTTTT
>NW_016809534.1:426785-434129 GCF_001698545.2 Rhinopithecus bieti | reverse complement strand
CGAAAAAAAAAAAAAAGAATTTTAATTTGTTTTCATAGCTTCCAATTTTCTGTCAAATTTCCTACTCTTGTCCTTAATCTCCTTCAGCAGAATAAGAATCCTAAAGGTGAATCTATCATCTGAAGTTCATGTGAGTCTGTTTCTATTGTCAGGTTTTTTTCTCCTTATTTTTCATTAATTCATTTTATGTACTAACATGAACTGGTTATTTTTACTGAGTGCTGGACATTATATTTTTTTAAATCATACAAATAATTTGAAGCTATGATGACATTATGTTACTTCAGAGAGAATTTGTGTTTTCTTCAGACAGGCAGTTAGGGGCTCTAGTAATATGGGAATCTCTTAATCCAATTTTAAGAATTGAGTTTACCTAAAATTGGGTTTAAGCCCCTGCCGAACTTGAACTTCTTCTGGTTCACATTTATTCCTAAGAGTAAGTTCCCTGAGATTCTGACCCAGAGCTTGATGGAGAGTGGCTCCAAGGGCTTTCCTCCTTGGCATACTCTGGATTACAGATTTAATTCCATTAGTCTCTTGAGGCTACTAAAAGTGCTCTTTAAGTCTTTCAACCTCTCTGTTACCTCTTCTAGAATCCCCTAATGGAAAAGTAAACTTCAGTGCTGAGTTTACCTCTCTTGGTTTCTTTCTTCCTCCAAGACTTATTACCCATCACCATTTTGTTAGCTACTCAATATCTTCAGGCACAGAGTTTTTATAATTGGTCTTGCTTTTCTAGTTGATCCCAGGGTTGGTACATATAACCCAGGAATGACCAGCAGCAGAAATCACTGGAGAGAGTTGATTACATTTGTTATCTCTACGTCCCCCTTTTCCATTTTCTGCCTTCTATTCTGTACAATTTTATCCCTTGCTGTTGCACTACACCTCTCTTGTCAAGATGACCAAGTGATAAAATCTCAGTCCTCATTTTACTTGCTCATCCAGTAACATTTGACAAGTTTTATTCCTCTCTTTCTTGAAACATTTTATTTTCTTGGCTTCTGGAAAAACCTACTCCCTGAGTGATTTTTCTGTGTCCTCTGCTGGCTCCTCTTCCCTTTCCTATCATCTCATTGTTAGCAAGATTGATTCCTTGATGTCCTTTTCTTCTCTTTCTACAAACACAATAGAAGTAATCATCTCCTTTAGTCTCATGGTCTTAAATATTAGGCTGGTGTAAAAGTAATCACTTTTTTCCCCATTACTTTCAATGGCAAAAATCTCAATTACTTTTGCACCAACCTAATAAAAAACATCAAAAGTATGTTGATGAGTCCCAAATTTATATCCCTAGGCTTTCATCTGAGCTGCAGCCTATTACATCTGCCTTTTTGACAACTTCTCTTGAGTATCTAAAAAGAATCTCAAACATAAGATTCTAAAGGTAAAATCTTAATTTCTTTCCCATTCTCATCCAGTTGCTCAAGACAGACACTCAGGATTTATGTTTGGTACTTTCCTTTACTTCATACCCATATCCAATTTACCAGCAAATTCTACAGGCTTGACCACCAAAATATGTTCTGCATCCAACTGCAACCTCACTAAACTCATCGAGGTCCAAGTTGCTGCAATCTCTCTCCTAGGATTCTTGCAACAAATTTCCCAAATGGTCTTCCTGTTCCCACTCTTGCCCTCATCCCCGCTACCACTAGCAGAATATTTTCCACCCACCAACCAGTGTAATTCTTCAAAAACGTAAATGCTATCCAGTCACTCCTACGCACAAAACTCTCCAATGTTTTCACATAAATTTAGAAATAAAAGCCAGGCTCTTTACCATGGTCCACAAATCCCCAAAACATCTGGACCTTGCTTGCTTTTCTGAACTCATCTCCTGCCACTCTTTACCTCACTCAAGCCACTCACATTCCACTGGTATTCTCGCTTGTCTTCAAAAATAAGCTCATTCCTACCTTAGGCCCTTCATATTCTCTATATCCTCTGTCTAGAATGTTCTACCTATGCCTCAGTTTTTACATGATTAGTTTTTTTTTCATCCTTCTTATCTACGTTGAGATGTCACCTCTTCAGAGTGCCTTTTCCTGACTATTCTATGTAAAATAGCTCCCTTCCTATACCCTTTTCCTGGGCTTTATAGTTTTTATTACTCTGCATATTATGTCTTTTATAGGTGTACTTGTGTTTCCTGGTTGTCTGTTTCTCCTACTCAAGAGAACAGAGATTTTTATCTTATTTGTGATAGTACTCTCATGACTTAGAGCCTGGCACATCATAGAAGCTCAATAAATACTTGTTAGATGAATGAATGAATGGGGAACATGGTTGTGTTATCAACAAATGGTTGAGACAGTGGTGTTTAGACAACAAAAATGACTTAGATAAGTGATTCTCAAAGTATGCTCCACAGACCAGGAGTACCACCATCATCTGGGAGCTTATTAGAAATGCAAATTCTGGGCCCCCCTAGCCTAGACCTACTAAATTAGAAAGTGGAGATAAACAGAGTGATCTATTTTTTATCAAGACCTTCCAAAGATTCTGATATATGGTAAGTTTGAGAACCACTGGTTTCAGGGGTAGGCCAAACCTAGCCTACTACCTATTTTATAATAAAATTTTACTGGAACACAGCCACTTCCATTCATTTACATGTTATCTATGGCTGCTTTTGCACAGCAACAGCAGTACTGAGTACTTGCAACACAAACATTATAGCTCACAAAGCCTATAATATTTACTATACAGCCCATTATAAAACAAGTTTGATTACCTCTAGTTTAGATCAACACCTTATACCATGTAATTATGGTAAAGTAAACACACACGATTTATCTTCTTTTTCACCCAAATCTCACTGAAACTAAGAAAAGCTATGACTAAAGAAGGCACCATAACAGACTGAAAAACAGAAAAGGATAGCATCAGTGGACCACATTATTTGAGGAATTTCCGGGACACAAAAAACATCTGGGGGAGAGGAGACACCAGTGAGATCAGATTAACAGAAGCAAGTATAGAGACTGCACCACAAGATTCAAATGGAGGCTATTGCAAAAGGCAGCAATAATTTCTAAGAAAACAGCAGATGAGTATTTTTTTCCAAGTAAGCAAGCTAAATCAACCCTGGAGAAAACACTGGGTGAATCATTAAAGGACTACCATCAGAAGATCTGCCCAGTGACCCTTCTACCCAAAGACCTGCACAGCTAGCTACAGATCTCATCTCATTTATAAACAAAGCTGAAAGGCTTTGGGAAAGGCTCGTGGCTTCAGTACTGGAGTCTGAGAAGCAGAGTCCAGCAAGAGTTCCACAGTGACAGCAGAGGCACAGAAAGAAAAGGGAAGTCTGACTAGAGCATTTGCCACCAAGATAAAGTGTCATGTACAGGCCTCTAAAGTAAGAGTTCTGAAATAGGAGACTCCCAGAATAGCTTCAGGAAAAAGTACAAGGTAAGGAAAGGAAACCCATGTTTACCCAGTAAACAAACTACTTCCCAGTACTTATGGATTAAATTATGCCCCCCAAAAGATATGTTAAAGTCCTAATCCCTGGTACCTCAGAATGTGACCTTATTTGGAAATAGGTCATTGCAGATGTAATGAGTTAAAATGAGGTTACAATGGAGTATGGTGGTCTCTCAATCCAGTATGACTTGTGTCCTTGTAAGAAGAGAGAGATGGCCGAGTGCAGTGGCTCAAGCCTGTAATCCCAGCACTTTGGAATGCCGAGATAGGTAGATCACCTGAGGTCAGGAGTTTGGGACCAGCCTGACCAATATGGTCAAACCCTGTCTCTACTAAAAACACAAAAATTAACTAGGTGTGGTGGCAGGCACCTATAGTCCCAGCTACTCAGGAGGCTGAAACAGGGGAATTGCTTGAACCCGGGAGGAGGAGGTTGCAGTGAGCAGAGATAGTGCCATTGCACTCCATCCTGGGTGACAGAGCAAGACTCCATCTCAAAAAAAAAAAAGAAGAGAGAGACACAGAGAAGAGAACACCATGTGAAGACATAAAGACACACAGACACAGAGAGAAGATGATCATGTGAAAAGAGAGACAGAGGGCCAGGCATGGTGACTCACATCCGTAATCTCAACAATTTGGGAGTCCTAGGTAGCTCAAGAACAGACTGAACAACATAGTAAGTCCCTGTCTCTACAAAATAAAAAATAAAAAATTAGCCAGGCATAATGGCATGTACTTATAGTCCTAGCTACTTGGGAAGCTGAGGCAGGAGGATCACTTAAGCCCAGGAGTTTGAGGCTACAGTGAGCTATAGTGCACTTCAGCCTGGGTGACAGAGCAAGACCCCGTCTCTTAATAATAATAATAAAAAGACAGAGGCAGAGAAGCTGGAAGAAGAAAATAATCTCCTAGAGGCTTTGGAGGTTGCATGGCCTGACAGTACTTTGATTTTGGACTTTTAGCCTCCACTACTGTGAAAAAATGAATTTCTGTTAAGCCACTTAGTTTTTGATTTGTTAGGGCAACCCTAGGAAACAAATACACTAGACCTCTGGGCCACACATTCTACTGCTCCCTCTTTATCACCAAAAGTGGAACCTGAATTAACAGACAATCAAATTATCACCAAATACTTGGGGAAATTAACATCATTAGAAAGGATCATCTGATTCAAATAACAGAATAACTAAAACTTGAAGAAAATTAATGGCAGCAATAGAATAAGACTTTTAAAGTACAATTTATTTGAAAGTATTACTTTAATTAGCAAAAATATGACAGCTATGAAAAAACAGAAACAATTGGGATTCTTGGGAATTAAGACTATTATTACTATTTTTTTTTCTTAGGGATGAGATCTCACTATGTTGCTCAGGCTGGACTCTGACTCCTGGGCTCAAGTGATCCTCCTGCCTCCGGCTCCCAAGTAGCTGGGACTACAGACCAGCACCACCACACCCAGTTTAGTTACCAAATATTTTTTAAATTATAAAAAACTATCCTGCATAGTAAAACACTGTTTATTAACTTAACAAAAGAAAAATACTCATGGAAAACAACAAAATACCTTTTGGCATGCAAAAAGACATGCATATTTAAGAACACATATGAAATATCTTAAATAGAAACAATGGTGGGGAGAATGGGAACAGACATCAAGGATGAAAGTTTTAAAAATAAACAAATAAGCTGGGCATGGTGGCTCTCGCCTGTAGTCCCAGCACTTTGAGAGGCCAAGGCAGGCAGATCACCAAAGATAGGGAGTTCAAGACCAGCCTGACCAGCATGGAGAAATCCTGTCTCTACTGAAAATACAAAGTTAGCTGGGTGTGGTGGTGCATACCTGTAATCCCAGCTACTCAGGAGGCTGATGCAGGAGAATCACTTGAACTCAGGAGACAGAGGTTGCGGTGAGCCAAGATTGCACCATTGCACTCCAGCCTGGGCAACAAGAGCGAAACACCATCTCAAAAATAAATAAATAAGTAAAATAAACAAATGAGCAATCCTAAGCCAAAAGAACAAAGCTTGGGGCATCACATTGTCAAGAGATCCTTGGGGTGTTGCTTTGCCAGCCAGAAATCTCTGTGGCTGGTGACACCTTTTCTCAGGATTTTTACTCAGGCCTGCTGGGCTCGTTACACCCACTTGGCCTGGCAGGCTGTGCTTGGCTCACACCTCCGGCCCAAATCTCATGCCTACCAAGGATGAGCCAGGCACAGAGTAGAAAGGGGTGTGTGAGTGAGAGTGGAGTTCAGCCACTGGGCACAGCCAGGCACATGGACTGTGGCAAGGTGGGCAGCTCCAGGTGCCAGCATGGGTACCAGCTCCCTATGAGGCTGCATCTGGACCAGGCATATCTCAAGCAGCTTCCACAGCTGACACCAGGGAATGTAGTAGTACCCAGAAGCTTGGAGATGCCAGGAATCTGCAGAGCCTCCAGAGGGTGGCACAGCCCTGACTTGGGGAGCTCCTAGGTCTGGGATCCCCAAAGGGCCACAGCTGTCTCTCCTTCTCTCTTCTTTCTTTCTTGTTGCCTGCAATGTGGTGAGCAAGGGGCATATTTCATCCTCATTTGTGTTACAGCTTTTTTAGCCCTCCCATTCTGCAAGTCCTGAGTTCTTCTCTTGCATCCAGGAAGAAAGAGGTACGCAAACAAGTGGAGGTGAGCAAGGCAAAGAGGAGCTTTATTGAGTGACAGAGGAGACCCTGGAGTGGGTAGTCTTCTCCACAGGCAGTCATCTGATCATCTCCTTGATCTGACTGAGCCCAGGGGTTTTTATGGGCTTCAGAGGGGAGCCCATAGAAAGCACCATAAGTTCCCATCCCAGTTCCTCAGTCAGGCCTCTGGATTCAGGCCATCCCTGGCTCAAAGGTGGGGCTTCACTAGGGACCTGCCTCTTTCTGCCCAAGAGCCTGCCTGCCTCCTGCTGTCATCCACAGCACCCAGGCTGTTTGTGCCAAGAGGCAACTGCAGGCCAGTGCCAAGCTGCCTTCAGTAAGCCCCCTCACCCTCTCCCATGCTTGTTGATATCCAAAGTCTGAAGGGGGCCGAGGCAGCAGGGGGCTGGTGTGTCAGCACTGCTCCAAGCATGTGCACCCAGCCAGGTTGTGACAGCACCCGGGCTCAGCCTCAACTTTGCTTCAAGATCAGAGCAGGCACCAGGAGTTGGGAGAAGCCAGGCAGTAGGAGCAGACATCTCCAAGCCTGAGGGAGCAGAGGGGCTTCCTGGGCCCCCGAGAACACAGGTCCACAGCTGTGGCTTGAGTGGCTGTAGCTGTGCCTGGGAAGCTTGAGGTTTCTGCACTGCCATTTTGGAGGGGCATGGGGATTCTGCCTGTTCCCGGCTCCCACTGGCTCCATGGAGCTCAAAGCCCAGGCCATGCCTCCCCAACTGCAGCTGGTGTCTTTGCAGCCACCACTCCAGGTGGGCAGCTGCTGCCATCAACATTACCTCACTTAAAATTATATTATAAGGCTTTTTATCAGGGTAAACTGTCAGTCAAAAAAGAACAAAAAAGAAATAGAAAAAAATTATACTACAAAAATATAGTAATCAAAATAGCATGGTACTGGCATAAAAATGGACACATAGACAAACAGAACAAAATAGAGAACTCAGAAGTAAAGCCATGTACCTCCAGTCAACTCATTTTTAACAAAGTTGACAAAGGTAGAAGAATGAAATTGAACCCCTATCTCTCGCCATATACAAAAATTAACTCAAGATAGGTTAAAGACTTTAAGACCCAAAACTATAAAATCCTAGAAGAACACCTATGAAAACTCTTCTGGACATTGGCCTAGACAAAGAATTCATGACTAAGGCCTCAAAAGCAAATGCAACAAAACAAAATAGACAAATGTGACTTAATTAAACTGAAAAGCTTCTGCATAGCAAAAGAAAC
>NW_016809534.1:420740-426553 GCF_001698545.2 Rhinopithecus bieti | reverse complement strand
AAAAAAAAAAAAAAAAAAAAAAAATTTAACAGAGTAAACAGACAACGTACAGAATTGGAGATAATATTTGCAAACTATGTATCCAACAATGGACTAATATCCAGAATATACAAAGAGCTCAGCTATAAAAAAAAAAAAAAAAAAAAAAAAAAAAAAAAAAATTAAAAGTGGGCAAGGGACATGAGCAGACATTTTCAAAAGAAGACATACAAGTGGCCAAAAAGCATATGAAAAAAAGCTCACATCACTAATCATCTAATCATCAAAAAAAGGCAAATAAAAACCACAATGAGATATCATCTTGCACCAGTCAGAATGGCTGTTATTGAAAAGACAAAAAATAACAGATGTTGTCAAGAATTTGGAGAAAATTTTCACAATAGCAAAAATGTGAAATCAACCAAAGTGTCCATCAGTGGATGCTTGGATAATGAAAACATAGTATCTATATACCATGGATACTACTCAGTCATAAAAAAGAATGAAATTATGTCTTTAGCAGCAATATAGATGAAACTGGAAGCCATTATATTAAGCAAAATAACTCAGAAATAGAAAGTCAAATACCACATGTTGTCATCTATACCTGGGAGCTAAATTATGTGTACACAGGGACATAGACTGTGGAGAAATAGACTCTGGAGATTCAGAGGGGTAGGAGGAGAGTAAAGGATGAGAAATTAATAGGTACAATGTACATTATTTGGGTGGTGGTTATACTAAAAGCCCAGACTTCACCTTTATGTAACATATCCGTTTAAGAAAACTAACTTGTATTCCCTAAATTTATACAAATTAAAAATGAATGAATGAAGGAATGAAACAAGACACATGGGCAAATTATAAAACTGTGCTATGAATTAAGATGGTGTGATTATTTACACCCAGGATCCAAAAAGGAAAAAACTTTACATATTAATAGGGAAACTAATTTCCAAAATAGATATAGCTGGAGATTAATTTACAGAACTAAATGTCTAAACTGAGAGATTCTCCCAGAACACAATGCAAAAGAAAAAAATCATAAAATGGAAAATGTTGAAGAGTTCAGGGGCATGAAAAGAGACCCAAATGATCTCAAATACCCGTTGTGTAAGTTTCAGAGGGATGCAATAGAAGCAATAAAATAAGAAAACAAATAAATAATGAAGTGAAATTTCTTGGAGCTAGAGAAAGACACTAGACTTCAGAGCAAAAGCTCTGTAAGATGAAGGGGCTGAGGAGGGAGGGGAGGAATGCATGCCTTTGCAAGCTTGATGGAACTTCAGGCCACCAAGGATAAGGAGAAAAATCCCAAAAACTTCCATAGAGAAGAAACAGACTTTTTTCTTTGAAAAGAAGAATCTGATTCCAAATAACTGAGGAGACTAAGTAGGTGACTATGCTCATTGCTAAGATTTGGCTCTAGAAAAAGCTGGGCAGTATATGGTATTGCTAGAAGGGGTGTCATCAATAGTGAGTTAAGTGTACTAAAATTACCATTTTTCTCACAAAGCTTCATGTTCTGAAGGGAAAGAGGCAATTATAATTCTGGTCCCAGCTATAAATGGGCTGGTGCCAGTGTATCATCACCCAACTGCTTCTCTAAAATCCAGCTAACATCCATCTCTCATAAGAAGCAGCATTTATACGAAGACATTCTAATGTCTATACATCTATAATCCAATATCTGTAATACAATCTATAATCCAATATCTTTAATCCAATATAATATATATAAATGCTAACTAGCATCATTTCAAATTATAAATCCCTATGAAGTCTCCTTTATAAATGACAATGAGGCCAGCATACGGAGACTTTCCCAGAGTCATGCGCTTGTGGGTGGCAGAACAAGGGCTGAGAGCCAGGCCTCCTGACTTTGCAGCCAGTAGTACTGGTGCCACCATGTCATGCTGACAGCTCAGCACCAATCCTGCTATACTCTTGTGTTTTCTCATGTTTGTGATGAAGTATGTACATCTGTGTCATTGGAAGGCTTGGAGAAGAGTCCAGAGGTGCAAAACAAAGATTCCCACCCCTGGCAGAATCTTCAGTCCCGGCCTAATGAGCTCACCAGCTCAGTAAGTTCTGCAACTGCTTCAGGTTACCAGAAGAATAGAGTATGTAACAGTGCTAGGAAAAGAGACACTTAAAAACCCACATCCAGGCATTGTTCAATGACTGCTCA
The DNA here is from genome assembly GCF_001698545.2 of Rhinopithecus bieti. Lineage (NCBI taxonomy): Eukaryota > Metazoa > Chordata > Mammalia > Primates > Cercopithecidae > Rhinopithecus > Rhinopithecus bieti. The sequence goes on along the minus strand of NW_016809534.1, from coordinate 424,383 downwards.
TAAATACTTTATGGCAAAATTCTTTCTGGTGGCACAGAAGGCCATGAACAGTCTGACACCTCCATTAGTCACCTCCATTAGTCACTACTATGACTTCCTGACCCATCTCTGGGTTTCACTTCAGTTTTTAGATCCCCAGCCCTGACATTTAAGCAAAATTTCATCAATAGTTCCTCTTCAAAAGCATTTCCAGAATAACTATTAAAATCCCATGGACTAGTCAAGATAATGAGATATGCTTTTGAGTGAACAGATTTATTTTTTTAGAGATTTATTTCTTCCTTTTAGAGATTTATTTTTTAGCTTACCAAAAAACAAATCTAATGTGAAACTTATTGAAAATTGTTTTAAAACTTGAAATGCAACTACAAAATAGTCCATTATTGCCTAAGCTTTCTATACCTACTAGAGTTTTCTAAATCTATATTACATAGGCTAGAGAATTAACTTTTTTTTATATGTACGATTCAAATCTAGTCTCTCCGAATTTTCTTTAAGGCCAACTATTTTAATATAGGCCTGTATTTCACTCTCTCTATTATTCAATTGCAAACCATGTTTCTTTCCTCACAGTAGTTCATTTTGACAAAATCAATCTTTTCATTCTTTTCAGCAAATAATACAAGAATTGGGATTCATTCATGAGAAGTCAGTGAAAATAAAAATTATTTCAGATTTTCTTTACATTTGTATAATATCACTAGTAGAGTAGGAATGGCTTTCCAGATAACTTGTTGGGAGAAAAATATGAGTGGGAAATTACACTAAGCCTGTATAAACAATTCCAAAACAGAATTCTCTTTTCTCCTTGGTAAACAAATGCTTGATTTTCATAATTCAACATATAATTTTAAACTAGGGCAACAAACTTGTGACATGTAAAGAGGAATTTTATTGTTAAGTTACACTAGTATACTGCAAAGTCATACAAAATAAAAAGGAGTAAAATATATTTTTTAATAATCTTGCACAAGAATGCTCAGGAATCTTCTACCTGAGGTAACTATAGGAAAAAGAACACTAGGTCAGCTGAAGGTTGAACTAAATTTGTTCTATAAAAGTTGATGAGTTTCATTTTCACTTCTAAGGGGATAAAGGAAAAGAATGTACATTTTGTTTAAGAAAACCCAGAATACTGCCAAAAGTTTGCCACCCACTTTGGCATTCTGCCTTTATCCTGAAAGATAATTTCTTCTCCATTATAAACAGCCTATGTGAGATGAACTGTCAACAAGAGGGAAGCTAGAGTGAGAAAAAGAGAAAAAGAACAGCATCATGCAAGGAAAGTTATGAAGCAAATTGACTCATGATTCTCTCTTGGCTTGCATTTATTTATGCAAATAGAATTAAAAAGTCAGATAGCCCTAACGTTAGCCAGGTGAAGTGCGGTTAGAAATGGTTGACTGGAAATTCTCTTGCTTTCATCAAACAATTGGTATGTGAATATTGCATCAGCTTAGTCCTTTTGATGTTCCTACATGACTTAAGAAAACTTTGTATGTCCAATAGTGTATTTCCAATGACAAAAACTCTGCTGTGTGATTTCAGAAAATCACTAAAATTACCAGTACTTCTGCTAGATCTTTCACAGTTGCAAAACAAATGTTTTGAACAAGGTTCTATTTTCATGAAAATATTCAACTAAATGCAGGGAAAGTAAGTGCAAAATATCTAGGGAAGGCACCAACCAAATCATGCAAGGAGAGGTTTTCTAGACTTCAAAGAAAAGTATTCAGTGACTCCAAGGTGTGGGGCAAGGGAGGCAGGGGAATAATGAATTTGTTTCCTTTGCATTGTTCTACTTCCTTGTTTGCTGTGTTGCACAAACTCTATTGAATATCAAGATTTGGCCTCTTATGAATAAGACACTTAATAGAGAAGAATGTCAGTTTTTTCAAGCCCATAAATAACTTTTAAATGTTCTTAGAATTTTACAATTAGATGAAAAGCATCAAAAAACATAGTTTGTATAATTGTATCATTAAAATATTTTCAATTATTATTCAAGGAGTTAATTGATGCTGAATACAAAATGTCTAAGATTTATTATTTAAGTTTATGAGCTAAAGGAAATCTTTGTGGTTATCTAGCCTAACTTCATTGTTCTACATTTCTGTTTTGTTTTTTCCAAATAATGTGATCTTGTTTTCTTCACGATTATGTTAAAGAAAAAGGTTTTTTTTTTTCAGAAATAAGAAATAGATTATAAATTTTTAAAAAGGAAAGAAAATTGAGGAAAGAGGGAATTAAAGGATATTGGATAATATAGAGAAAGACATTTACAGGGCATAAAATCATTTCTAGTGGAAGGAGGACACATGGATTTGTCATTGCCAGAGTACCTTTTGTTTTTCTGAGCATTTTGTGAGATGGCCAATTTTACCCAGCATAGAATCAAGAAAGAACGAAACTGAAGTAATTTTCAAAGTTGAAAGTTGAGTGTGACCATAAGCCTCCAATCCTAGTTTCAGCCTGCACACGATGCTGGGAATATAGTTTGGGTATTTGTCCCTGCCCCAATCTCATGTTGAAATATAATCTCCAATGTTGGAGGTGGGACCTTGTGGGAGGTGTTTGGAACATGGGAGCAGAGCTCTAGAAGCTGAGCGAATGCCAGCACCATGCTTCCTGTAAAACCTGCAGAACCATGAGCCACTTAATCCTCTTTTCTTTATAAATTACCCAGTCTCAGATATTGCTTTACAGCAAGGGAAAAATGGCTTAATACCTTGGGCATGCTCCAGTAGAGATTAGAATTCACATGAAACAACAAGTGAAAAACAGGGAGAAAACTATTAAGAGGTCTACGGTAGGGAAGATTGTGGCTGTTGTCTCCATTTACTTTTAGAATTTCTTCGTGTGTGTGTGTGAGAGAGAGAGACAACTAGTAGAAACAGAATAACCAAATCTCTTAGCTAGAAATGACTTTACATGTTGTATTACTAAAAGACGTCCAATTTCCAACATCCTCAATATATACAGTGACAGAGGACAGATAACTCACTATTTTGTGGAGTAGTTTATTCATTTGTGTAAATACCAGTCATTGTTCCTAATATTGTTATCAAGGGTCTCAACCTGAAAATAAATTCATCTCCCCCACCCATCTTTCACAACAACAAAGCAAAAAATTCCCCTTCCAGACCTTGTCACATCTGTTAATGACATAGCCATTTTATCAAACTCGAAAACTGTGTGCTCCCTTGCATTTAAAAATCCAGTTATCAAGTCTTGCTAATTCCAGTTTGGACTCCGTAGCATCCATTCCTACCCAGTTTCGTTTACAGCATACCATCACTTCTGCTGTACATTTATTCATCACACAGACAAACTCTGATACAATATGGGGGAAGATTATGCAAGGGCATGAATATTAGGAGGAACCATTGAGGAATATTATGGAGGCTGGCCACCACACAAGGTAACAGAAAAGATGACCACCGACAATATTAGGATCGCTGGGAAGAGGACATCTTTCTCCATGGGTCTAGAAGGAAAAGTTCTAGAGATAACTCTAACTGGCTTAGTTTAGATCATGTGCCCATCCCTGAACCAATAATTATGAAATGGACTCCTTTAGTTGACCAGACTCCAGATTTGGGTCATGTGCTCTACCTATGGTTTTTTTTTTTTTTTTTTTTTT
>NW_016809534.1:413537-418855 GCF_001698545.2 Rhinopithecus bieti | reverse complement strand
CACCAACCAAATCATGCAAGGAGAGGTTTTTCTAGACTTCAAAGAAAAAGTATTCAGTGACTCCAAGGTGTGGGGCAAGGGAGGCAGGGGAATAATGAATTTGTTTCCTTTGCATTGTTCTACTTCCTTGTTTGCTGTGTTGCACAAACTCTATTGAATATCAAGATTTGGCCTCTTATGAATAAGACACTTAATAGAGAAGAATGTCAGTTTTTTCAAGCCCATAAATAACTTTTAAATGTTCTTAGAATTTTACAATTAGATGAAAAAGCATCAAAAAACATAGTTTGTATAATTGTATCATTAAAAATATTTTCAATTATTATTCAAGGAGTTAATTGATGCTGAATACAAAATGTCTAAGATTTATTATTTAAGTTTATGAGCTAAAGGAAATCTTTGTGGTTATCTAGCCTAACTTCATTGTTCTACATTTCTGTTTTGTTTTTTCCAAATAATGTGATCTTGTTTTCTTCACGATTATGTTAAAGAAAAAGGTTTTTTTTTTTCAGAAATAAGAAATAGATTATAAATTTTAAAAGGAAAGAAAATTGAGGAAAGAGGGAATTAAAGGATATTGGATAATATAGAGAAAGACATTTACAGGGCATAAAATCATTTCTAGTGGAAGGAGGACACATGGATTTGTCATTGCCAGAGTACCTTTTGTTTTCTGAGCATTTTGTGAGATGGCCAATTTTACCCAGCATAGAATCAAGAAAGAACGAAACTGAAGTAATTTTCAAAGTTGAAAGTTGAGTGTGACCATAAGCCTCCAATCCTAGTTTCAGCCTGCACACGATGCTGGGAATATAGTTTGGGTATTTGTCCCTGCCCCAATCTCATGTTGAAATATAATCTCCAATGTTGGAGGTGGGACCTTGTGGGAGGTGTTTGGAACATGGGAGCAGAGCTCTAGAAGCTGAGCGAATGCCAGCACCATGCTTCCTGTAAAACCTGCAGAACCATGAGCCACTTAATCCTCTTTTCTTTATAAATTACCCAGTCTCAGATATTGCTTTACAGCAAGGGAAAATGGCTTAATACCTTGGGCATGCTCCAGTAGAGATTAGAATTCACATGAAACAACAAGTGAAAACAGGGAGAAAACTATTAAGAGGTCTACGGTAGGGAAGATTGTGGCTGTTGTCTCCATTTACTTTTAGAATTTCTTCGTGTGTGTGTGTGAGAGAGAGAGACAACTAGTAGAAACAGAATAACCAAATCTCTTAGCTAGAAATGACTTTACATGTTGTATTACTAAAAGACGTCCAATTTCCAACATCCTCAATATATACAGTGACAGAGGACAGATAACTCACTATTTTGTGGAGTAGTTTATTCATTTGTGTAAATACCAGTCATTGTTCCTAATATTGTTATCAAGGGTCTCAACCTGAAAATAAATTCATCTCCCCACCCATCTTTCACAACAACAAAGCAAAAAATTCCCCTTCCAGACCTTGTCACATCTGTTAATGACATAGCCATTTTATCAAACTCGAAAACTGTGTGCTCCCTTGCATTTAAAATCCAGTTATCAAGTCTTGCTAATTCCAGTTTGGACTCCGTAGCATCCATTCCTACCCAGTTTCGTTTACAGCATACCATCACTTCTGCTGTACATTTATTCATCACACAGACAAACTCTGATACAATATGGGGAAGATTATGCAAGGGCATGAATATTAGGAGGAACCATTGAGGAATATTATGGAGGCTGGCCACCACACAAGGTAACAGAAAAGATGACCACCGACAATATTAGGATCGCTGGGAAGAGGACATCTTTCTCCATGGGTCTAGAAGGAAAAGTTCTAGAGATAACTCTAACTGGCTTAGTTTAGATCATGTGCCCATCCCTGAACCAATAATTATGAAATGGACTCCTTTAGTTGACCAGACTCCAGATTTGGGTCATGTGCTCTACCTATGGTTTTTTTTTTTTTTTTTTTTTTTTTTGAGACGGAGTCTCGCTCTGTTGCCCAGCCTGGAGTGCAGTGGCGCCATCTCGGCTCACTGCAAGCTCCACCTCCCAGGTTCGTGCCATTCTCCTGCCTCAGCCTCCCAACTCGCTGGGACTACTGGCACCTGCCACCATGCCAGGCTAATTTTTTTGTATTTTTAGTAGAGATGGGGTTTCACCATGTTAGCCAGGATGGTCTCGATCTCCTGACCTCGTGATCTGCCCGCCTCAGCCTCCCAAAGTGCCGGGATTACAGGCATGAGTCACCGTGCCCGGCCTACCTATGGCTTTTGAGGGCAAATGGTGTCATCTTCACCTGAACCACTGAATCAGAAAAGAGGGGGTGCTGAACAGAAATACTACATATATCCTCTATTCTGCCTCACACTTCAACTGCTTTCTTGGTCCTCTAAACATCCTCATATTACTCTGTCTCTATCTTCCTTTTCAAATGGTACATAGCTGACAAATACTTTCCTAAAACCCAACTTGGATCATATGTTTCCTTTTCTCAAAATCTTCCCTAAATGGGTCCTCACACTTAAAAGGTAAGTCCTTAGTCCTTACCTGGCATTCACACTGTTCTATAATCTGATCCCAGATTATTCTAGTCTAATCTACACTTTTGTACCTCCCAAAAATGCCAATTTACTCACTTTCTTCCTAAAATGACTTTGACTCCATGGCCTTGTTCACATTGTTCACATTCTTTATTCACCAAGAATACCTTTTTTCTCTCCTCTTCCCTGTTCAAAGTCTACCCATTCTTCAAGTGCAAGTCAGAGTTTACTTCCATATAGATTTCTATAGTCATCCTAGCCTGAAGGAACTCCTTTATCTCCCTTTTGCTCTCATGATATTTTTGTTGTATCATTCTTAAATAATGATAAACTGCTTTATTCTATTATGAATTCATATTTCAATAAGTAACACATATTGTCTAGCCATCCATATTGCAAATTTCTTAAAGGCAAGAACAATGGCTTATACTTCTTTTCATCCTGTGAGAGGCATAGCTTACATTTAATAAACATTTGTTTATATCTCTGGATAATTATAGATATGAATATAGATATGAGTGTCACTATACTATGGCACTCACTTTTAAAAAGAAGACTTAAACACACTAGCTTCAACCAAAGTCCACACCAGACAAGAGCTGTTCAGTAATTAGAAAGATACTCCAATTCTAAAACGATGTGCACTTACTACCACATACCTGCAGAAAATGAGTTGCTACTTTTCAAAATGAATGGGATTGCTGAAGCAATAATCTAGATTATTTTAGCCAACAGTTATAAATATATACTCCTACTTCAAGCTAGCTATCTACAATGGTTAGATATATCACATACTGCTATTTTGCTCCTAAAGGAGTTTGTTTGAACTGAAGCATAGTCAGCACAAATTACTTCTAGGAAACCATTTCTGAGAAAATTTGGCTCTTTACATTTTTGGCCAGAATTCCTTGAGTTTTGGCTTCCAGTGTGTATTTTGCTTTCCTGGTAGAAATGTGTACTCCTAGTATCTTGTTGGCAAGGATGCCTCGTCAGAAGGAAATACACACTACTTTCTTCATGAAAGGATGGGAACACTCTTAGGTAGACTATTGGCATGTAGTCTAAGTGAAATGAGCCCACCCATCATTACAACCTTACCAAATATGTAAGACACTTCCAAGTATTGTGGATAAACACTCCTAGGTGTTTTGCATACAAAATCATCCAGAAATTAGAATTAGAATCATCTAGAAAGGATGGCAATACAAAATATTATGCATGTTCCAAGAGAATAATAATGAGTGTCACAAATAATTATAGAAGGTAGAATTTTTTGTGAGTTTGGAAAGCTCAGGAAAGGTTTCAAAAGGAAACGGATCTAACCAATGGATCACTTAGTAGAGATGGACCATTTAGTAGAGTCCCACAAGCGACAGGACTGAAAATGACATATTCTAGGCCAATAGTATAGAAAAAGGGGGCTTACATAGAGGCATATAAGTAAATAAGGTAGGCAATTTGGAAATACATTAGAGAAAAGCTTTAAGATTCTGTATTTTATACTATAGACAATGGAGATTTTTGAGTTTTCAAGCACCAGCAAAATAGTGTTTTAATACCAAATTGAGATGTAATTGTCAGTTTTAAAATATATGTTTTCTAAAAAAAATAAAATCACTAAAATAATTTTGAAGAAAAGATAAATCGAAAAGATCTTTTGATTGTTTTCAAAAGATCAAAACATTCTTTTGGAATAGAAATTACACATAGCTTTGAATGGAATTAATAAAGTTCAAAGTCAAGATCATGAGTAGGAAGTATAGAATTCAAGCACTTTAGAGGCTGGACCATGAAAGGCAATATTAAAACTAAAATGATTCAGCACTTTATTCACATTTAGTGCTTTTTTCCTGATTATAAAATAACCCAGATATAGCAATTTCACTTCTGGGTATTTACCCAAAATATTTGCCATTAGTATCTCAAAAAGATGTCCGCACTCCCATGTTCATTGCAGCATTATTCACAATAGCCAAGATATGGAATTCATCTAAGTCCTCATCAGTGGATACATGTATAAAGAAAATGTGGTGTATATACACAATGGAATATTATTCAGCCATAAAAAGAATGAAATCCTGACATTTATGACAACATGGATAAACCTGGAAGACATGATGCTAAGTGAAATAAGCCAGGCACAGAAAAAAACAAATATGGCATGTTCTCCCTTGCATGTGGTATCTAAAACAATTGAACTCAAAGAAGCAGAGAGTAGAATGGCAGCTGCCAGAGGCAGCAGAGACAGGGGAATAGAGAGATGATAGTTAAATGATACAAAGTCTCAATTAGACAACAGAAATAAGGGTTTTTTATTCTTTGAGCTATATTGTACACCATAGTAAATACCATAAATAATAATATATATTTCAAAATCACTGAGTAAATTTCAAATGTTCTCACAAAAAAAGATAAGTATTTGAGGTGATGGATATGTTAATTAGCTTGATTTAATTATTCCACATTGTATTCATCAATCATAACATCACTTTGTACCCCATAAATATATACAAATACAATTTATCAATGTAGAGTTAAAAATAGAAATTACAGAAAAAATAAAATAACTCATTATCCTTGTTTTAAAAACTTTGTTAAAAATTTTAACTATATGATAGTTTGCTAAGAATGATGGTTTCCAGCTTCATCCATGTCCCTACAAAGGACGCAAACTCATCCTTTTTTATGGCTGCATAGTATTCCATGGTGTATATGTGCCACATTTTCTTAATCCAGTCTGTCACAGATGGACATTTGGGTTGATTCCAAGTCTTTGCTATTGTGAATAGTGC
>NW_016809534.1:405322-412757 GCF_001698545.2 Rhinopithecus bieti | reverse complement strand
AGGGTTGGATTTCCCCTTGCTGTTCTCGTGTTCTGTTCTCATGACTGAGTTCTCATGAGATCTGATGGTTTAAAAGTGTGGGCACTTCCCCTTTGCTCTCTGTCTTCTGCTGCCCTGTTAGAAGACACGCCAGCTTTCCCTTTGCCTTCCGCCATGACTGTAAGTTTCCTGAGGCCTCCCCTGTCAGGTGCAACTGTGAGTCAATTAAACCTCTTTTCTTTATACATTAAAAAAAAAAAAATTTAACTATATGAAATACAACTGGGACAGGAACAGGGCTTACACCTGTAATCCCAGCACTTTGGGACTCCAAGGTGGGAGGATCTCTTGAGATCAGGAGTTTGAGACCAGTCTGGGCAACATAGTGAGACCCTATCTACAAAACAAAAACAAACTGCTGGACATGGTGGCACATGCTTATCATCCTAGATACTCAGGAGGCCGAGGTAGGAGGATACTTGAGCCCAGGAATGTGAGGCTGCAGTGAGCTATGATCACACCACTGCATTACAGCCTGGGTGATGAAGTGAGACCCTGTCTCTAAAAGTATAAAATAAAATAAAACTGGAATCTTGGTAAAAAGTTTACCAGAAAAGAAAGAAATATAATTAAAAATGTAAATACTACTGTGATACAAAAGTGATATCAAAATCTTCGCATTGAAATTTAAACACTTTGATTTTTAGTGAGAATTTCACTCAGAACCTACTTACAGATATTTTTAACATGTTTATAGCAATGTTTAACTAGTGTATCAGTTTATAGCAGCTAAGATACAACTTAGAAGAATTTTGCTGCTAGGTGCTGTGATATTAATAACATTAGAAAGTTAAAACCAACATTGACAGTAGAGACAAAAAAAGATGTGAAAAAATTAATTCACCAGTTAAGAGTAGTTCCCTTAAGTACATAAGCAAACAGCTACTTGCATCACAAATTATTTTAATTATAACAAAGTAATTTACATTCCTAATGACCCTGCGTCATGAAGAAAACATAAAATTAAATGGCACTTAATCTATTTAAGAGGCCTTAAAGAAATAATTATCATGAATAATTTGGCTTTTTTTGAGACGGAGTCTCACTCTGTCGCCCAGGCTGGAGTGCAGTGGCCGAATCTCAGCTCGCTGCAAGCTCCGCCTCCTGGAGTTACGCCATTCTCCTGCCTCAGCCTCCCGAGTAGCTGGGACTACAGGCACCCGCCACCTCGCCAGGCTAGTTTTTGTGTGTGTGTGTGTATTTTTTTTTAGTAGAGATGGGGTTTCACCGTGTTAGCCAGGATGGTCTCAATCTCCTGACCTCGTGATCCGCCCGTCTCGGCCTCCCAAAGTGCTGGGATTACAGGCGTGAGCCACCGCGCCCAGCCTATCATGAATAATTTTTAAAAACTATTGGACAATTATCTAAATAATTCCATAATTATTCTGAATAAATGATAAGCTGTGATCATCCTAATTGGCTTGGGAAAGGTTTTATATTACAATAACATTCAAAAACTGAAAAAATATGAAAATTAATTTAATAATAAAGTAACATAAAATAAATTAAAAGTTGCAATTACATTAAAAATCACTGTGGCCATAATTATGACCTGTAGACACATCTGGAATACAAGAACACAGGCACGGAAGCCACTTAACAAATTTTTCTTTTTATGAGTGATCAGCAATGAGTATTTTAACAGGTTTTAACATTACATTCAAACATCATCACACTTTAAAAAATGGCTTATTATTGAATCAAAATATCTTTTTGGCAAAAAGTTAAAGCATAAGTTGAAATGTGATGGGTATAAAATGATTAGGGGGTATAATAAAATCATTATTCATCTTAATGCTTCATTCCAGCTAGCACTCCAAGTTAGCAAAAGTCAAACAGGAAAACAAAGATTTTAAAGTTGATTATAAGATGAAAAATACTAACAACTATTTTTGGCACCTGTTTAATGCTTTGTGGCCTATACATCTCTTAACTTGTCCTGCTTAGACTCTTTCAGTGCTTCTTTATTCTAGTATTCATCCTTTCCCAATCCAGTCTATGTGCTCTGAAGGAAAATTACCTCTTCCCTAGTTATAGGGGTGGACTCTGGATCAAACCACATCTGAAGCTTCCTTATCACTGGATCTTTCAATTATGAAAGCTAATACCCTTCTTTTATTGGTCAAGTCATTTGGAATTAAATTTTATTTCATTAGAAAATTAAATTGGCCGGGCGCGGTGGCTCAAGCCTGTAATCCCAGCACTTTGGGAGGCCAAGACGGGCGGATCACGAGGTCAGGAGATCGAGACCATCCTGGCTAACACGCTGAAACCCCGTCTCTACTAAAAAATACAAAAAACTAGCCGGGCGAGGCAGCAGGCGCCTGTAGTCCCAGCTACTCGGGAGGCTGAGGCAGGAGAATGGCGTAAACCCGGGAGGCGGAGCTTGCAGTGAGCTGAGATCCGGCCACTGCACTCCAGCGCGGGCGACAGAGCGAGACTCCGTCTCAAAAAAAAAAAAGAAAAGAAAAGAAAATTTAATTATATCACATATAATGTATATGAAATATGTATACACAATTAAAATAATAATAATAAAATGAACACTCATGTACCAGACCAGCTTAAGAAATAAAACAGTGTTCAGAGCTCCCCTAAGTGCCCTGCCTTATTATAACTGGCTTCCCATCCCAAACCTGAGAGGTACACACCATCATGAACTTTTGGTTTATGATATGTAACAAATATCTTTTCAAAACGTGAATAACCTTTTTTAGTTCCTCTATGGTTTCCATTCATTATAGAGGGTTTTTAATTTTAATGTCAAATGCATACATTTTTTCCTCTGCTAGTTCATATTATTATATGTGTCTTATTTAATAGACCTATCCTGGCTAGGTACAGTGGCTCATGCCTGTAATCCCAGCACTGTGAGAGGCCCAAGTGAGAGAATCACTTGAGCCCAGGAGTTCCAGGCTGCAGGAAGCCATGATTGTGACACTTGAAAGATATATTTCTATGTTTTCAAGTTTTCCTTTTCATAATAAGTATTTTATTTTCTTAGAATTGATTTTTGTGGGGTAAAGTACAATTTCACATTTTTCATAAAATTATTTTCACAAAGTAACATAATGTAACCAAACCCAGGTTTGGCTGGTAGCTGCCTGAAAAGCCAAGTACACAAGAGGCAAGGTGTGGTGGAAGGAAAGCAGCTTTATTCAAATGCCAGCAGTTGAGGAGATGGCTGGGTTCAAGCTGCAAATAAACCATCTCAAATTTTTAAGCTAAGTGAAGAAGTTTATGAGGGAAAACACATGGGAGTAGTGCAGGGTGCAGGTCTGCATGTGTTGTTCCCATGGCTATCTTGAGCTATTGCCTATCTGGGTGTGGCTGGCCCCATCTAGGTTACCAGATGAGTTGTAAATTAACCACCTAAAGAGGGAGAAGTCTGCAGCTAGGTCTCCATACCTGGTTTGTTTTGAGATTAGCTGGTGGAATTTCTAAGCAAGTGTATGGTCAGATAAGCATGCACGGTGCAAGGAAGTTTCTACTGGGAAAGAGGGAGAAACAAAGAGCTTCACAGTACATTTTAAAGCTACTATTCTGAGATTAGAGAAATAAAGTCTAAAATGCATTTTAAAGCTAAGATACTCAGTTACAAAAACAATAGTTCTTCCTTCCCACTGACATACAAGGCCTGTTCTGTCATAAATCAAGTTTTTTTTTTCCTCTATGCCTGCACCAGTCTTTTTTAATTGAGGAAATATATACATATATAATTCACCATATTTACCATTTTTAAGCTTGCAGTTCAGTGGTAATAAATACATTCATATTCTTTATTTTCCCTCTCCATCCCCCATGTCCTCTTCTTAACCTCTGGTAACCCACAGTCTACTCTCTACTTCATGAAATTCACATTTTTAGTGCCCACATATGAGTGAGAATGTGAGATATTTGTATTTTACTTAACATAATGGCCTCCAGTTCTATCCATGTTGATGCAAATAACAGGAGTCTGAATAATAATCCATAGTGTATATATAACACATTTCTTTATCCATTTATACATTAGTGGACATTTAGGCTGATTCCATATTTTGGCTATTGTAAATGGTGCAGCAAAAAACAGTGAAGTGTACCTATCTCTTTTATATATTGATTTCCTTTCTTTTGGATATATACCCAGTAGTGGAATTGCTGGATCATATGGTAAATCCATTTTTAGTTTTCTGAGGAACCCTCAGGCTGTTCACCATAGTGGCTACACTAATTTGCATCCCCACCAACAGTTTATGAGTGTTCCCCTTTCCCCACATTCTTCCCAGCATGTTATTGTGCCGGGATCAATTTTAATGCAACCTATTCTGTTCCCTTAGTCTGTCTAACCCTATAATATAGAATTTTGTAGCTATGTAATTATACTCGTTATCTAGGAGGGCAAATCATACTATATTGCTCTTCTTCTCTGGGAATTTTGTGACTATTCTTACCTCTTGCTCATCCATATTGATTTTCGAATTAATGTATCTAGTTCCATAAAAATCTGGATGGGATTTTGACAGAAACTACCCTGAATTGTTAGGTATATTTGGAAAGAGCAGCATTTTCACAATACTGAGTCTTTGTACCCAAGATTATGAAAGATCTTTACATTTGGATATTCTTTAATGTCTTTTTCCATATGGTTTATACTTTTCTCCATGAAGTGCTTACATATCTTTTGTTAGATCTATTAATGGGTACTTGATATTTTCAATTGCCATAATAAATGGTATCTTTCTTAATTGCATTATTAAACTGCTTATAGCTGATGTATTGATATGCAATTATTTTATTTATGTTAATGCTTTAAATTGAGCAATCTTGTTAAACTCTCTTATTAAATCTCTTAATTTTTCTGCGGACTCTTGAGTTTTCTATGTAAAGTCATTTCATTTATGAATGACAATGTTTCCCCCTCCTTTTCAATCATTATACTTTGTTTCTTTTTCTTTCCTCACTGCACAAGCCAGAACTACAAGTACAATGTTGAACAGAGATGGTGATAGAGAGCATCCTTGCCCTGTTTCTTATTTAAGAACATGAATTCAACGTTACCTCAGGGAGTGTCATAAATCCTGATGGGATGCTGAAGGGGGATGGTCTTTCTCCTGCACCAGCTTCCTGCTGGCTTTCAGTGGTGACCCTGCCTAACAGGGGAACTCATATGGGCAAGATGATTGTTGGTAGCCAATTTTAAAATAAGATAACAAGCTTTTGAGCCAGGTTGTCTGGCTCCAGCTTATTCCCTTGGCCTGTCAATGCAGTTAGAACCAGAGGAACAAAGTTACAGGAGCTGACCAAAAGCTGAAGGAAAGAGTTATTTCTTTGTCCTTCTCAAGGGGAGGAAAAAAATACTGAAAGCAATGACACACAGCAAAAGTTTAATTTTGAGATATGATTGAGAACTTTTTTTTAAAAGAAACAGGTCATAAAATTAAAAGCAAAATATTTCACAATTTTAGTGAGAGAAAAATAATACTTTAAGAAAACTTTATTTTAACATAGGGGACCAATCTTAGAAAGATTATTATAAATGATCTCTTTTTAATAATAACCAACTTAATCTCCTACAAAATTCCTTTTATAAAGTCCACTTCATGAACCTTATGATGACTTGCACAGACCATCTATGATATGCTTGGACTTTCTGATTTGTCCTAAACGTTTCTCTTTCTTAAATAATCAGTCATTTTACTTTAGGACAAAAGTTTACCACACAAGATGCTTTTTTATATAAAATTATATAAAATTATTCTCTTTTTAGATCTTCCTTACCAAAAAACACATCTTCATATCTACATCTTTCTTCATATCTCTCTTTTTCCTACTTACTGATTTCTTTCTAGCTTACTTCATAATTAACCATTTTTAGTCCACAGTTTGAGTTAACCTTTAGATAACCCCTGAATTACATAAAACTATTCTTTTCTTTTTAAATAAGACTAGAAACTGGGAGGCTTCTGGACTCCAATGCTTCCCAGAGAGATGCAGAATTAAACAACCCAATGAACAAAAATCATTAAGAGCAGAAGGAAAATGATAAGTGTGAAGTTCAGGGAATGCAAGCATAGGGCAATGTGCATTAGAAGCTGCTGCCACAATAGCACACAGGACTCTTTATTTTACTGGCATGTTGCAAATAGGCCTAGTTTCCACACAGGAAAGAGAATGCTGTTCCCACCAGGGAAATCCCTGTGGTAGGTCCTTGTAGAACTACATGAGGCTTATTAGTGTTTATCCCAGGTTTATTAGCTGGTATGCCTGGATCCCACTCTCCCCAAGGGTCAAAGTTCTTAGGCCTCATAGCTGAATAACAGTCATCTGCACATAAGGCCCCATTTCCAACTTTTGAAGCTTGTATCTAATATTAAGGGCAGACTGACTTATGAAATGCTGAGCTATAACAGTGCTTCAACAGCACTGTTATGAGAGTGATTAACATAACATATTTTGGAATATCAAAGTCATAATATTCCATTTTATCAAGAATTCCAGTTTTGGCCCCTAGACCCCATGGTTCTTTTCCTCTTCTGAATCTGTTAACTGGGTTTTGAATTGCAGTTGCACCCCTATTTTGACCATAATATCATTCCTAGCAGGGAAACTGGGCAACTTGGCACTACCAGAAATTCTTGTTGAAATATTTGTGTTCTTTGTTTTAAATTGACAAATCAGAGAAGGAGTAAAAAATCTAGTTTGTGGCTTTTCTTCCATTCTGATAACACTCATAGACCGAGAGGAAAGTTTTCCTGCATAAGCAGTAAGAACATAGTAGTTTGTCCCTGTATTGAAAAGAAACTGAATTTGGGTGTCCATGCTGTCCAGAGTTACCTGGGGTTCATCAATGGTAATTATGATATTCCTGGACCAAGGGTGGTGAGGGAGACCCTGGACCCCTTCAGTCTTCATCCAGTTCCTCCCTTTGCATTGCTAGAGTTCTGACTGGCCAAGCCCCTATATGGGAGTGGGGCAGTCAATCCTCTAGTGCCAGAGATTATGACTGGTATCTTTGCACTGATGGCAGGAGCCTGGTGGGGGTCTGGATATAATCCTTCATCCAATGTCCATTCTTTTTGCACTTTAAGCAAGGGTTACTACCTTTGGGCCCTCACAGGTTTCCTTTGACATCTTTTGGGCCTTTAGGGCATTGCCAGTGATAGCAGCCATAATTTCAGCTTGCCATTTATTTTCCCTCCCTTTCTCTAGGTCATGATTTTTTTTTTTATTTTTTTATTTTATTTTTTATTATACTTTAAGTTCTAGGGTACATGTGCATAACATGCAGGTTTGTTACATATGTATACTTATGCCATGTTGGTGTGCTGCACCCATAAACTCGTCAGCACTCATCAATTCATCATTTATATCATGTATAACTCCCCAGTGCAATCCCTCCCTCCTCCCCCCTCCC
>NW_016809534.1:366292-399838 GCF_001698545.2 Rhinopithecus bieti | reverse complement strand
CCCTGCTTCAGCTCTCGCTGGTCAGGCTGCAGCAGCTGACCAGCACCGATTGTCCGGCACTCCCTAGTGAGATGACCCCAGTACCTCAGTTGAAAATGCAGAAATCACCGGTCTTCTGTGTCGCTCGCGCTGGGAGTTGGAGACTGGAGCTGTTCCTATTCGGCCATCTTGCTCCGCCCCCCGGTCATGATTGTTGTATACCATAAAAGCAGTATCCAGAAGCTGTGTCTGAGGTGTCTGAGGCCCCATTTCCAACTTTTGAAGCTTGCATCTAATATTAAGGGCAGACTGACTTATGAAGTGCTGAGCTATAAGTGCTTTCCCTTGTTGAGAGGCTGGGTCTAGGTTAGTGTACAGTTAGTTTAACCAGCTGTAAAACATAGCCATGATTTTTCTCCTTTTCCTGGGTGACTTCCCTCAGTCATTCCTTTTCTCATTCTTCCATGAAAGGTCAAAAACCCAAAGACAAGGTTTGAAAACCATTTGCAAACTTCTTAGGATTTTCAGAGTAACTCTCTAGTTTTTCTTTACATTGCTGTGTATCCATTACCTAAAAAGGGGCTTGGACTAGCATTGGGCACACTGGCCCTGCCACCTCTCTGAGAGGAAATAGGATTGGGGGGTGGAGCATGGGGTACCTTTCTATTGTGCAGAGGACTCAGCAGAATTTCTGTTGACTCTTGTGGTTTTTCTTCCAGTGTGCTAGGTGAAGAGTTACGTGGAGGCAGCTGTGGTTCCCTCTGAGAGACTGGTGACCCCTGTAGCAGAGAATTATTTGTGATGTCTACATCTGTCTTGGAACTCTCCTTTTGAGTACCTTTTCTTGAAACTTTGCATATAGATGGGTTCTACTAACAGACGTATTTTATCTCCTGGGTTGTTAAATGCACGCAGTGAACAGGTTTGACAATCAGCTTAGCCACTGAAGCCAGATTGTATCTGATAAAGTGTTTGTTTACCATGGCTAGTATGGCATCCCTTCCCTTGTGGAAGGAGTCATGCAAGGTTTTTATAGCTTTCTACTGGGCTGCTTGAGGGAGATATAATTTTGGCCATATATGTCACCAGAGTCTTTGTTTTTGACCCCCTTGCTCTTTTGATTAGTTGTTTTTCTTGTACTGTGTAGTTAGGTTTTACAGGGGAATTAGGATAAGGAAACAAAGCTAAAACTGGTTGGTATTGTATTCTGAGGGTTGCCACTTTGGCTTTCTTATCAGCCTTCCTGTTTTCCAGCACTATGGGCTTAAGTGTTTCTCATGCCCCCTACAATAAATTATAGCTATAGCTTTTGGTAGATATATGACTTCTAATAATTGAAGAATTTCAGCCCCATGTTTTATGGGGGAATGCTTGCCGGTTAGTAATTCTTTTTCTTCCCAGATTGTGGCATGAACATGAACCACAAGGAATGTATATTTGGAAACTGAATAGATGTTAAGCTTTTTCTCTTTTCTAGTATTAGAGTCCAAGTAAGAGCAATGGTCTCAACTTTTTATGCTGATGTGCCTGGGGACAGCAGCTGAGCCTCAATATGGTGTTATAATTTACTATTGCATACCCAGTCTAGCATTCTCCATTGGACACAAAATTACTGCCGTCTGTGAACCAGTTATCTTCAGGGTCTGGGAGAGGCTGATCTTTTAGATCAGGCCAGCTCACATACGTGTGTACAATTATCTGCTTGCAGGAATGATCATTGGGTCTGTGGGGGGTAGTGAAGCTGGATTCAGGGTGTTACAAGTTTTAAGGATAACTTCTGGATTACTTTTAAAACATAGCCTGATATTTGGTTAACTTTTCTCCTGTCATCCAAATGTGTCCTTTTGCCTCCAGTATTGATTTAAGCTGGCATGGGGTTAGTACTTCCAGTGGTTGACCCAGAGTAATCATAGTTGCTTCCTCTACTAAAATAGCAGTGACTGCTATTGCCCACGAGGAGCTTGGACATCCCAAGGATACCCAGTCCAATTTCTTTGAAAAGTAAGAGATTGGTTGAGGTTCTAATCCTAACTTGATGGTTAGGAAACCCACCACTATACCTTTTTTTTTCTTTTTTTTGAGATGGAGTCCCACTCTGTCACCCAGGCTGGAGTGCAGTGGCACCATCTCGGCTCACTGCAAGCTCCGCCTCCTGGATTCACACCATACTCCTGCCTCGGCCTTCCCAGTAGCTGGGACTACAGGTGCCCACCACTTCGCCTGGCTAATTTTTTGTATTTTTAGTGGGGACAGGGTTTCACCGTGTTAGCTAGGATGGTCTCCAACTCCTGACCTCGTGATCCACCGGCCTCGGCCTCCCAAAGCATACACTGCCTTTTAGCTACATGTAAAGAAAAAGGCTTAGTGAAGTCTGGGGTGCCTAGTGCAGGAGACTTGCCAACAGCTTGTTTTAACTTAGTGAAGGCCTCCCTTATTTTTGGTGTGCATTCAATTGACTCATTCTCTGCCCCCCGCATGACTTCATAAAGGGGCTTTGCTATAAATCCAAAATTGGGAATTCATATTCTGCAAAATCCAGCCATCCCCAGAAAAGAACAAATTTGTTTGGTGTGGGGTGGGTCTAATCCACATATGGCTTGCACTTCCTCTGGGGATATCTGTTGGGATTGAACCGTCCCCCAGTGATTGAGGATGCAACCAAGGGGGAAGCTAGGTGAGACTGAAACTGAGTTTCTTATCTTCTATCTGTACACAACAAGGAAAACTTGAAATTTAGAACATTCTGGCCTAGGGCCACACATTGGGGTGTCCCCCATGGAAGGGCCTATGCTGGGGTTGAGGGTCAAGAGGGCATCCCCTGCTTGGGCCTCTTCATGACATGGCATATGTCTCCGGCCTAAGATGGGCATCAGGACCACTTGAAGAAGGATTCCAGCATACTTGGTGACCTATGATTAAGCTTCCCTTTAGTCCCCAGGTGCAGCCCTTGGCTTTTGGCATCGCTGTAGCTGCCCTAAATAGTTTTTTTTCCCAAATGGTTTCCTTAACTATTGTGGTAACTGTAGTTTGAAGGGCAAGGAATTGCAGACTGCCTAGCTTGAATTTGTTAAAATTGGCCTCTTGATAAGGGAAGAGAATGCCCTCTGACCAGATAAACTACGTGCAGTGATTTCCCCCATGGATCCACTGTACAATTTATGCAATGATCCAAGAGTCTCCACCAGGATGGATTCACTGCCCAACTTATGCAGTGATCCAAGAGTCTCCACCAGGATTTTTCTCTTAGCACCAGTCTGCTAAACTAAAACGATCCAGATCTGGTCCCTCACAAAAGAAGCAGGGTTTTTTTTCCTTATTTAGCTATTGCCTTGGTCCTTTGGGTCGGGGTACACCAATTACTTGTTTCAACATTACAAAAGCAAAAACCAAAATATTATGTCTTGTGACACGCACAAATACCTCACAGGCACAGGGATTTGTCTTGCACCTGGTGAAGCCTAATTGCTCCATTCCCCACCAGGTTATCCTGTCCCGAGTCTTCCACCAGAGGGGCACCCTAGTGGCTCTTAACTGCCCATCTTGTGCCCCCAAAGAGCGCCATCGGAGGAAAGAAACAGAAAGCAAAACCAAAAACCCAAATTGGCGCTTACCAAAAATACTATGTTACCAGCTGATGTTGCAATGTCCCAGGTTCTTCACTGAACAAAGAACTGGACATGACCTACAAACAGCACAGCAGCAAAAGATTTATTAAGCACAGTACAATTTTCAATGGACTGGGCTGACCCACAAGTGGTGTCAGCCCCGATTTGTTACATTTCATGGCCTTTTATGTGTCTTTTTACTCTAACTTACTCTATTTTTTGTGTGACCAATTGCTCATCCTTACCTTTCCCTTATTGCACCTTAACCTTACTTTATCTCTTGTAGGCTAATTGCTTATCCTTGCCTTTCCCTTATTGTGCCAACTTACTGTTTGCCTCTTTTTATCTAGTATGCTCTGCTTTTGTTTATGTTTTGCTTTTGTTTTTGTTTTGAGATGGAGTCTCACTCTTCACCCAGGCTGGAGTGCAATGGTACGATCTCAGCTCACTGCAACCTCTGCCTCCCAGGTTCAAGCAATTCTCCTAAGTCAGCCTCCAGAGTAGCTGGTACTATAGGTATGTGCCACCATGCCTGGTTAATTTTTGTATTTTTAGTAGAGACTGGGTTTCACCATGTTAGCCAGGCTGATCTCAAACTCTTGACCTCAAGTGATCCACCCACCTCAGCCTCCCAAAGTGCTGGGATTACAGGTGTGAGCCACCACACAGCCCTCTGCTTTTGTTATCTTGCATGCTCTCCTTAAGCTAGCCTACATCCAACAGGTCTCCCTCACCCCCAGCTTCCTCTGCTATTCACTTACCTCAATAGTGATACACTTACATTGTATTTCTTTTCGTTGATATTGGCCTGGTTTCTCTTTTGAATCTGTAATTTTTAGTTGTTCTGTGCTCTTGAGCTTTATGCTTAACTTTTATAAATAGCATATGTATGTATTTGCTTTAACGTAGTCTGAAAATTATTTTAACTGAATAGCTTATTCCATTCATATTTCTGGTGATTACTGATACATTTGGATTATTGCCACCTTCTTTTTCTTTTTTTTAGAGAGATAGGGTCTCTTCTGCCACCCCAGCTGGAGTGCAGTGGCGCTATCATAGCTCACTGTAACTTTGAACTCCTAGGCTCAAGCGATCCTCCTGCTTCAGCCTCCTGAGCAGCTAGGACTACAGTTGTGTGCCACCATACCCAGCTAATGTTTTATTTTTTGTGGAGACGAGGGGGTCTTGCTGTGTTGCCCAGGCTGGTCTCAAACTCCTGGCTTCAAATAACCCCCCATCTTGGCTACCCAAAGCACTGGGTTTACAAACATGAGCCACTGTGCCCAGCCTGTTTCCACCTTCTTATTAACTGATTTTTATTCGCTTCATTTTTTATGCCCTTTCCTCTTTCCCTAAATTTCCCTTCTTTTTCCTCACTCCCAGCAGACAACTTTGCATCTTATTTCACAGAGATAAAAGAAGCAATCAGAAGAGCACTCCCACATGCCCCCCACAACATCTAGCCACTTCACTGTATGAGGGACCCATCTAGAACCCTTTCTTCTATTGAGGATAAACCGTTCATTCTCCTAGCCAAGGCCAGCTTCACCATTTATCCACTAAATACCATCTCTTCTTGCCTACCCAATGACCTTGCTCAATTCTCTACTCTTTTAAATCATCAGTCTTTCAATCTCTGCTGGGTCATTCCCATAACCATACATATATAGGATTGTTTTTCCATTTTAAAATATCTTTTTTTTCTGGACTCTATCTTCTCCTTCAGCTACCACATGATTTCTCTTCTTCAGCTTACAACAAAACTCTTAAGAAGAGTTACTTGTACTTGCTGTCTCCAGTTTCTGTTTTCCCATTCCCTGAACCAATTCCTATCAGGTAAGTTACCAATAACCTTATTCTCCTTCTTCTTCTTTTTTTTTTTTTTTTTTTTTTTTTTTTTTTGAGGCCAAAGTGCAGTGGTGTAATCATAGCTCACTGCTGCAGCCTCAAACTCTTGGACTCAAGTGATCCTCCCGCCTCAGCCACCCAAAGTACTGGGATTATAGGTATGTGCTACTGGGCCCCCGACCTGCACATTTTAAATGTT
Organism: Rhinopithecus bieti; assembly: GCF_001698545.2. Lineage (NCBI taxonomy): Eukaryota > Metazoa > Chordata > Mammalia > Primates > Cercopithecidae > Rhinopithecus > Rhinopithecus bieti. The sequence goes on along the minus strand of NW_016809534.1, from coordinate 394,207 downwards.
GTTCTCATTTCTCATTCTACTTGATCACTCAAAGGCCAAGCTACTCAGGAGGCTGAGGTGGGAGGTTCACTTGAGGCCAGTATTTCAAGTCTTTACTGGGCAACATAGCAAGAACTCGTTTCTAAAAAAAGGAGAAAATAAAAAGTATTTGACAAAGCTGATTATTCCCCTTTCCTTGAAATATTCTTTTCACTTGGCTTTCAGGACACTCAATTGTCCTGCTTTTTCTCTTACCTCATTAGTGGCATCTTCTTAGTTTCCTTTATCCTTACTCCTTATCTCTCTCACTACCAAACACTGGAATACTACAAAACTCAATCCTTCAAACAAAAGAGGGGTTCTCCTCTTTTCTAACTACTCTCATTCCATTGGTGATTTCATGGTTTGTATATCTTATATGCCAATAACTGCAATTAATATCTCTAGACTAGTCTTCTCCTCTGAACCCCAGACTCAAATATCCAACTCTTCACTTATCATCTCTAACACAACATGCCCAAAACGGAATTCCTGATCTATTTGCCATCCTAATTTGTTTGACACAATCTCTACCTTCTCAGTGAATGACAACTCCAAGTCCTCCTGTTAATCAGGCCTAAAATCTTGCCATTATCTTTGACTCTTTTCTTTTCCCAGACCCCACATTCAATCTACCATCAAGTTCTGTTGGTTTTACTTTTAGAATACATTTGAGAATCCTACATTTCCCCTACTCCACTCCTGCCACCTTCATCTGTTCCACTCTCACCTTCCACGTGCATTATTACAATAGCCCCCTAACTAGCTTCCCTGCTTCCATCCTTGTCTCCCTTCAATCTATTTACCACACTGTAGCCAGAGTTAGTCTGTTAAAATGTAAATCAAATCCTATCACATCTACTTAAAATCCTCCATGGCTTTGCATCTCATTCTCTTAAATTCCTTACTTAGCCTGCAACACCTTAAACAATCTCAGCCCAACTGCATCCCCACATCCTACCTTCTGTCCAAGCTCTCTCACCTCATGTCCCACTAGTTGGTCTCATTCAGTCTTTTCTAGACAATCTGACTGTTCTGTGGACACAGCTCCTGTATGGCCTCAGGGTCTTTCCACTTGATTTCACACCTACTAGGACATTTTCCCCTAGCTGTCTACATGGCTTACCTACTTATCTCTCACTTCCCACTAAAATGTCACCTTGAAGGCCATTCCTGGCCATATTCCTTATTTACTTCCCTTCCTTACTTTATTTTTCCTGTAGCATTTATCATCAAACATGCTTATATTTTTATTTATACAACTTATGTATTGTCTGTCTTTCTTCAATAGAATTGATGCCTTATCTTTGGCATCTTGGTGCAAATTAGGAAATGATTCAGGCATGTGCATGTTTGCACAAACACACACACACACCCATCCCACCCCATGCACAGGATTTGGTTAGCAACTACATTTGTGCAAAGAAAAAGGCTTGGGTGGGAGCAGAGTAAAAGATGAATTTTATTCACCTCCAGTGCCCCCCTCCCCATTCAACTCCTCAGCCAGGTACCTTTGGGCAGAACATGATGCACATGATTGACAGCCCTAAGTAGAATGTAAGCTTCATGAAGACAGGGATATTTTTTGTCTTATTGCTTGTTGTTCTGTCCCCAGTCCCTTAGAGAGTGGCACACAAACACTCAATAAATATTTGAAACATAAATTAATAGTGTGAAAAAAAAACAAAGGGTGAAAGTTATTAGTTGTTATTTTAAAATAAAAAACTAAATGACATAATCCTGGAAAAGAGGGCCTCAGAACATTGATGATGTTCATAAAATGGGTAAAGTGACTGCTGTAAAATAACCTAGGAATTAAGATAATAAGACTTAGCATACGTACCAAATATTGGAAAGTATGGGAATTATTTTATTATGTAATCGTATAATAAAAACAAGAACAGGAGAATGTTGTTCTTGGCACTTTTAAGTCAATGACCTACCTCTTACTTTTTGCCTTGACTAAGATGCACCGCAAATTTTAAAGTCCTTTGAATGGTACATTCTTTGGTGATTTACTTTTAGAGAGAAATACTTGATTGTTCAAAATTAATAAACAGGAAAAAATAAAAAGACTATGGAAAGTCTGTACACAGTACCTATCCCAGTGTCTCTTTTATTAAAAAGTTTTATTTCCTCTTTATTAAAATGTTTGCTCAATTCTCTTGCCCATTTATTGAAGCATAAACTGTTGCTTCTCGTCTGAATTTGTGTGAGCTATTTTGAAATATTTAAGACATTAATCTTTCATTAAGTTTAAAGTAAACATTTTCACTCAGTTTATGTTTTGGAAAAAATAAATAGAACTTTAAATTTTATTTAGTCAAATTTGTAAATCTTTATCTTTGAGATTGCTGTCATCTATTCAAGCTTAAGTAGTCCACCAGCAGTATGACAAACATTCATTTCTGCTTTTTCTGATATTCTTTTCCATGTGACTTTGAAATTTTAAAACTTAAATATCTGATAAAAATTAGTTTGATGTATTGTATGAAACTGGTACTATAAAGCAATTTGTTGCTTAAAAACCCTGTATCAATTCTGGTAACATTTGTTTAGAAATAAACAGCAATCTCTTTTCAGAGATAGTTGGATTTAGAGTCATAAAATTCCAACGTTTCAAAGGACATTTCTGTTTTACTTAAATTTGTTTTAAAAATAAGTTAACTATGTTAAATGTATTTTAAAAGATAATAAAAGAGAGATTAAAATCAGCTCCTGCTTTAATATCTCCTCCATTACTAATCCTCTGATCTCTTTACAGTCATGAAGATCAAACATTTATGTTTCTAGAAACAGAAGTTGTATTTGTTTCTTAAAGCTGGTTTCTTTTATCAGGTATTAACAATGGGCATCAAAAAGGTGATGAAATGGTATGAAACCATGAAATAATGTATTTGTGATTTTTTTAAAGGAATAAAGCAGTGCTTGTGTCTGTAGTCGCAGCTACTTGGGAGGCTGATGCGGGAGGATTGCTTAAGCTTGGGAGTTTGAGGCTGCAGTGAGGTGTGATCACACCACTGCTGTATCAACTTACTTAATAGTATATAGTATACACTATACTATACTATACATACTATATATAGTATTCCATATATATGCTCTCTATTTATAATATTTGTATATATAGTATACTATATATGTAGAACTTTGATCACAGAACTGATCAGTGTTTTTAAGTAACTATATATTTACACATTTATATTTATACTATATATAGTATACTATATATTTATACATTTATACATATTTATACATTTAGATTTATACTATATATTTATACTTTTATATATACTATATAATAGTATAAATAATTTATCTTTATATAATATATATAGTTATAATATATTCTGTAATATATATATGTTACATTATTTTATTTACTATATACAGTTGTATTATACAGTATATTTTATATTTAACTATATATGTAGCTAGTATTTCCTTTCCCAACTTTGAATAAAATATGACTCATTTTAAAGAAAAAAGAAGGGAAAAAAACCCAGTGACTACACTGTTGACTTAAAACTTTTACATTAAAATTGCATAAATATGTTCAAATATAAAATGAATTATAAATTTCTTATGATTAGAGCTTACACACAACTATAAAACCAAAAAAAATTGCAAAATTGTTAAATTATAAAATCTAGGCACTTTGCATATATCAACTTAATATTCACAACCCAATGAGGTGGACATGATTATTATCGCCATTTAATAGATGAGAAAACCAAAACTGGAAGAAGTTAAACAACTTGTCCAATGTCTCAAAACTGATAACAGAGCTGGGTTTCACAGAAAAGTTAACAGACAAGCAAATGTGAAGAATGATATTGTTTTACAGAAATTAAATTGCTCCTTGTAATGTGAATATGGTATTGACTTTAACTGTAGATCTTCTGGCTTTAACATACATAAATTAAAATGAGCTGGATAGTGACTAATTTTTCCCACCACTTGTTTTTCTCTTCTGTCTACTGCTAAATATATATTGGTACATCACAAATTAACGTCATTTGGTCTTCATTTTAAGGGAATGGCTTGTTACAAATTAAGTCTACATCTGTTCTCTCAAGTTTTTTCTTACAATTCCTGATTACTATTTTTCTTTATTATTGGGATTTAATTCACATACTACACAATTTATCCTTTTGAAGAGTACAGTTCAGTGGCTTTTACTATATTCACAAACTTGTGCAGCCATCGTCACTAATTCCAGAATATTTTCATCATACCAAAAAGAAATCCCACACCCATTAAGCAGTTAATACAGTTTAGATATTCCTGCCTTCGAAATCTCATGTTAAAATTTGATCCCCAGTGTTGGAAGTGAGGCCTAGTAGGAGGTGTTTTAGTCATGGAGAGGCAGACCCCGAATGGTTTGGTGCCATTCTTATTGGAGTCAGTGAGTTCTCACTCTTCGTCCCATGAGAACTGGTTGTTAAAGACAGCCTGGCACCTCCCTCCTCTCTTTCCTTCTTTCTTGCCATGGGAAATATGCTCCCCTTCGCCTTCTGCCATGAGTGGAAGCTTCCTGAAGCCCTCACCAGAAGCGGATGCTGGCGCCATGGCCATGCTTCTTGTATAGCCTGTAGAACCGAGTCAAAAAAATTCTTCTCTTCATAAACTACCCAGCCTAGACATTCCTCTATAGCAATGCCCCACACTCTTCCCCACCAGCCAGTAGGTTGGCAATTATTCAACTATTTTCTGTGGTGATTTTCCTATTCAGAACATTTTATATAAATGGAATCATAAAATATATGGGTCTTTAGGTCTGGCACCTTTCACTTAGCATAATTTTTCAAGGTTTATGTTGTAATCCATGCCAGCACTGAATCCCTTTTTATACCTGAATAATGTTTCATTTGTGGATGGGATCATATACATTTCATTTACACTTTAATCAATTAATGGACATTTGGGTTGTTTCTACCTTTGAGCTATTATAATAATGCTGTGATGAATATTCGAGAGCAAGTTTTTGTGTAAAAATGTTTTCAGTTCCCTTGGGTATATAACTAGGAGTGAAATTGCCCAACTGTTTTCCAAAATAGTTGCACATTTTACACTCCCACCAGCAATGTATGAGGATACTAATTTCTCCACTTTCTCACCAAGACTTCATATTGTGATACTGATTTTCTGATTATAGCCATCCCAGTGGGTGTGAGTGGTATCTCAGGTGGTTTTGATTTGCATTTATCTAAGGATTAAGGATATTGAGCAGCTTTTTACTTGTGTATTAGCCATGCATATCTTCTTTGAAGAAATGTGGATTCAAATTCTTTGGCCATTTTGTAATTCGGTTATTTGTCTTTTTATTCAGCTGAAAGAGTTCTCTCATTAAGATGTGACAGGTTAATACAACACCAGTGCAATGATAAATGCAAAAAACAGGGGCTCTGAAATTGCATGGTTGTACTCAGTTATAAGGTGGTCATCCATGAGATCCAGAATCAAATTTGATGAAATGTTTAAGATTATAATGTTTTATAATTTGTTTTTTGAAAATATACATTTTAAATATTTGCTAGAGAGCTCTAATATCCTCAAGAATACCTACAATGTAAACACTGTTCTATGCATAGACTAAATCCTTAGCAACAGACAGAAGGAGCTGAGTGCTCTTTGAGTGAGGGAATGGGCTTGACCAGTGTTTGAAGATTTAAAAATCAATATGAAGACATGTTTTGACACTAGGACATGATTATATGTTTATATTTAAGGAGAGTCTGATTATCATCAGAAAAACTCTATAATTTTAAAATCTATAGCTGGCAATATCCATGAATTCAGCCCAGGTCATCAAATGCTGGAAGCACATGGGTCAGATTGACTGTCTCCATTTTTTCTTGCTAACTTCAAAGCTATGAAGAAATCCAAAGCCCTGCTGATAGTCTGCCACGATATATTCTTTTAAATGCCTGAAAAGTTTTCCCTTCCTACAGGGATCCCCCAAACACAGCTATCCTTACACCGAGCCCCTATTCAAATTGTGGTTCCTCTTTCTTACACTGGTTGTCAGTCAACTTTGCAGGTCTATACCAACTGCAGATCTAGAGCCAATGCTTATAGCTGAAATTTTCTGAAAATTCCTTTAACTTTAGATAAATTTTTTAAATTACCACAAAATTAGTTTAGAAGAATTCGCAGAGAGGTACATTGGGAGGGAAATAGCTTTGACATCCTTTATGGATTTATGACCGAAGCTATCCAGTCAGGTATTTTTGCTATTTCCTAGGGATATATTGAAATTATACACATTTTAAAGCTTCCTTAATCAACTTAAACAAATACAAATAATAAAATTCAGTGCCAATGAGAGACTGAATGTAAAAGATAAAAGTACATCCATATTTTATATATGATTTTCAATTGTTATGGAAAGAAATATGAGACTATGTAAACAGAAAATAAAATTTCTTTTAATTAAAGAAACCCACATTTAAAATATATCCCAAGAAAATATTCCCATCACTTATTACCCCAAAGAGTAATTTGTTCAAGGAGGTTAAAGTGGTGTTACTTATAATAGTTAAAGAATCAGAAAATGTACTTTCCTAAAATTTAGGGTTCAGAAAACTAATCTAGGTCGAACACAGTGGCTCACACATGTAATCCCAGCACTTTGTGAGGGGGATGGGTGATGTGGGACGATCACTTGAGCCTAGGAGTTTAAGATCAGCCTGGGCAACGTAGGGAGATCCCCTCTCTACAAGTAATAAATAATTAGCCAGGTATGGTGGCGTGTGCCCGTAGTCCAGCTTCTGGGAGGCTGAGGCAGGAGAACCACTTGAGCTCAAGAGGTTGAGGCTGCAGTGAGCCTTGATCATGCCACTGCACTCTAGCTTAGATTACAGATTCAGACCCTGTCTCAAAAAAAAAGAAAGAAAGAAAGAAAGAAAGAAAGAAAGAAAGAAAGAAAGAAAGAAAGAAAGAAAGAAAGAAAGAAAGAAAGAAAAGAAAAGAAAAGAAAAAGAAAACTAGTCTATACCAATATATAAATTATATGGCCATTAAAAATTATAAGACTTTAGACCAGGTTGATCTCTGGAAATAAGTTCATGAAATAATGTTAATTATAAATATGTGTTTTGTACAGATGTACATTCAGGCATTTTAATAGATTTATAAATCCTTCTGTATCATTTTGTGTTCAAAGACAGTGTATTTCATTTTTTTGTCATACTTAAACAATTCATTTTTTATTTTAATAGTTTCTGGGGAACACGTGGTTTTTTGTTACATGGACAAATTCTTTTCTAGTAATTTCTGATATTTTGGTGTACCCATCACCAGAGTAGTGTACACTATACTCAATATGTAGTATTTTACCCCTCACCCCACTTCCCCCTGAGTCTCCAAACTCCATTATACCATTCTGATGCCTTTGCATCCTCATAGCTTAGCTCCAGCTTATGAATGAGAACATATGATGTTTGGTTTTCCATTCTGAGTTACTTCACTTAGAATAATCTTCTCCAGTTCCATCCAGGTTGCTGAGAATGCCATTATTTCATTCCTTTTTATGGCTGAGTAGCATTCTGTGGTGTATATATACTACATTGTCTTTATCCACTCGGTTGATGGGCATTTAGGCTGGTTCCATATTTTTTGCAATTGTGAATTGTGCTGCTATAAACATGTGCAAACACAGTCTATTTCAAACAGATTGTATTTATATGTATAAATCTATTGAAGTATATGAATGTACATTGACAAATAAATGTAAGGGGATGTTAACAGAATTTTATGTTTATTAAATTCTTTGGTTTCAAAACAAACCAACATTTCACAAAAATTATTCTATTTTATTATAAGCGCTGCTTACAAACAAATTTGTTCAAAACAAAGTTGGGGTTTTGGGGAATAGGTTAAGTTAAATGTTTTTACTATAGGAATTTTCAGAGCCTTTATTAACATACATTGTGGATCTCTAAAATGAGATTCCTCTTATTGTTTATCTCAAAATCTATTTACATCACGACTTACATTTATTTTGTGTAAATAAATCTGTATAAATCTTTTTTGCACTTGTTACTAATTTATCGTTTTCACCAAACTGTAACTTCTATCAGGACAGGTAAATATATCTGTCTTCTTCACCACTGTTCCTAGAGTGCCAGCCAGGGCATATAGAAGTGGCTCAAAAAATATTTTTATAGTGAATGAGTTCCTAGAGCAGCATTTAGGCAAACTAGTGCCTAAAGTCACACATTTGGAGAACTACCACTCTAAAGTCATTCAGTTGCATAATAACTTCAAAGGAAAAAAAAATGTGTTAATGCCTCTAGGCCACTAGAGATCCGTTTAATAATTATTGCTTCGCTTCAGTTGAGTCACTTACTACTTTAGGGAACAGAAGAGATTTCTCAGAGAGCACCTCATGACCTGGAAAAGTCTTGCAAAATCATTTTCATACTCTGCATCTCCAACTGAAAAACAATGACAAAATTAGTTACCATGGAAGTTAAAGGAATCGTGCTTTGCATTAACACCAACAGTCTTCTGGAAGACATTTGGTAACATTAGATTTTCAATCAAAGATATTTGCTTATTTTAGTAGTTCAAGCATGAAAAAGAGATATCCCTTCTGGAAACTGCAAATTGTTGACTCACTGATTCTCATTTGGGAAAAGGGATTTCACATTACTTTATTTTCTCAATAGTCAAAGCCCATGTTAAGACAGCTTTTAAAAATATTTTAAAAATATGGCTTACCTACATGTTTTACACTATAATTTATGGCTGTAGAAGTTAGAACGTGCAATTTGTTTTAATAACCCCGTGGGGAAGTTATATAATTCTATGGCTTTTTAAAATATATGGAAAACCTATATACTTTTCGTTAACTGCTAAGATTCATGAATTTTCTCTACAAGTTCTCCAGAAGAACTACTAGAAAAAACTCCATGAATCTCATTATTTGACAGTTTTGTTGAAGCGAAATTATTAAAATTGATATTAGATTTAATGACTTGTTTCCAGTAACCAAAATGGAAAGTATTCTACCAGCTGTCGATGGTTCCACACTCTGACACATCGTTAAAACCTGAGCTTCTGCCTAAACTTTAAACCTTAATAATATTTGGCGATAGGCGAGGGGTTACATTTCAAGTCAAACAAAGGATGTATTTCCAAAGCAGCATTTGCAAAGGTTAATCTGTGTATGGACTACAAAGGGGAAAGTGCAGTGCCCCAGTGATCGATCTAAGACTCCTTCTCGTTGTTGTTGTTGTTATTGTTTGTCTGGTTAATAAACCACCTAGAGGGATAATTTTTAAACTTAATTTGTTGAAATGGTACTTTACTAATGTAAGAAAAAAAATTTCCCCAAATTGCAGAATTTTTGGTAAATTGATTTTACATTTGGGAATAAAGATTTCTTGCTTCTTCTACTGACAACTTCTACACAAAAGATAAAAGGTACTTTTACTTGGTAATCTGCAGGGAGAAAATGTACAGAAACCCAGAGCCAAAGGTACTTTCAGGGGATTCCCTGAAACATTCAAAGCCATAGCTGCCCCAGAAGGTAAAACGGCTTTCGCAGGAACACAGGTCTCCTGACTCAAGGCCTAACCTTCCTTTCCCCCACACCAAAGCTCGCGGGGCACCAGCTAGAGTGAAGGTCAAAGTCAACAGAATAATCTCAGCAGTTCATGGTCTGTGAGGGTCCTCCTATCCGAGGGAGTTTTCATGAAAGGGTATTTCGGAACATTTTATTCCAAGGACACAAGACGTTTGGGGTGGGGCAAACATGGGGCAAAAGAACACTTACAAAAGAAAAAAGCGCAGTTTCTTGGAGGCTTGTCAGAAGCTAAGACTGGGGAGGTGGGAATCAGGGCCCTTTGGCGAGAGTTGGGGTAGGAATCGCGTCAGAAAAGCAATTTCTAGAGCGGAAAGGTGACCCCACATTACAAAAAGAAACGGAGTAGAAAAATGGGCTTTACTCTTCTAGAGCTGCTTCAGAATCTCCGGAAGACCAGGGAGGAATCTTGCAGGCGAGCCAGGCGGATACTCAGCCGCTCCCATTAGAGGGGTGCGCAAAGCTGCGGAGCCGGGTGTGTATGTGGCTCCCTAGTGCACTCACTGCTGGCTCCCCCTCGGTGCTCTGGGCCCTCCCCAGCTCCCCAAACACCCCCCCCTCCGAGCTCCCCGACTCCTCTCCCGCTCTCCACTGCTCTTCCCGACTCCAGTCGGCGTTCCTCCGGCCCTCGGTGCCACGAGCTGTCCAGAAGCGCAGCCCCTAGCGGCGCGTCACTGCCAAGCCGGCCTCCGCGCGCCTCCCTCCTTCCTCTTCCCTGGCTGTATGTGATCCAGCTTGGGTAGGCGGGGAAGCAGCTGGAGCGGGACCGCCGCCGCAGCCACCCTGCAGCCGCCAGTCGGAGGTGCAGTCCGTAGGCCCTGGCCCCCGGGTGGGCCCTGGGGAGTCGGCGCCGCTCACGGGGAGCTGCAAGGCTCGCCCCTGCCCGGCGTGGAGGGCGCGGGGGGCGCGGAGGTGAGCGGGTCGGGGAGGAGAGCGAAAGGAGGTGGCGGCGGCGGAGTTGAGGGTCAAGATGCAGTCGGCATCACGAGCTGCATCCATCCTCCCCGATTCCGCACCCTCTGCGGGCGTCCGCCCTGAGCTGCGGGGTCCCTGATCTCCTGGCACCTTGAGGTGGAAAGTGAGAAGGGTGGAGAAGGGTGTCTGTTCCACTGATTCCCCCTCCTCCTCCTCTTGGTCTCCTAGAGCTAAGGGCAAGTCCTAGAGGTTGGGCCCAAGAGAAAAAAGGCCAGGAGACATTGTCCCAGGTAGGATGGGTCCCAGCAGGAAAGGACAGGCAGATTACTTTCGCCCGCTTGGTAGTCTCCCTGCTACTTTGGGTTGATGCAGGGCATTTCATGGAAGATCGTGCAGTGCTGCTTGCGAACAGGTATTTCTAGCAGTCATTTTGTTTATTTCCGAGTAATGTAATCGTGGTGTGTTTAGGCCATTTCTTTTAGAAAGTAATTGGCCTCTTCTCTGACTGTCCTAAATTATCTTTGAGCCCTGTGTTCAGCCTCAGACAAAACTTGTTGAAAATTATGCCCTAAAAATCTTGCTCTTAAAATAGAGCAGAGAGATAAAGAGCATTTTTGTTGGGAGATTTCCATTTATTATCTCTCCCACCCCGTGGAGAAGGATTGGTGTCAGTTTTTACTCCTCGGGCAGTTAGTTTTTTAGATGGAAAGACAGTCCAGGCCATAGTTAATTGTCGCTCATCACTACAGGAGAAACAGAATTCAGACTCCTGCCCCACCCCCACCCCCAACCTCCTGACTTAGATTCTAGTCCTTTTAACAGCCCCGCTGTTTGGAACCCTTTTTGTTTTCTAAAGCACCTCCTCATCCTTCCTTTTCTCCACTTGATTATTTCTTCATTTTATTGATCTCTGTTTATTTTTTCTTTCTTTAACCCTATAACTTTTTTTACTCCGATTCTCTCTCGGTTGCTTCAAAGCTTGAGGCTATTTAATGGAAAAACAAAACAAAACAAAACACCCGTCCTAAATAATTTGCAGGATGTTTAGAAACATAAGAGGAACTGTATATGCTGCCATTGGGATGGCTGCACTTTCTGCCTCTTAGCTAGTCACTCTGTCAGGATATGGGGAAATGAGACAATGTTGAGAATGATAACTTGAGCAAATTTGCAGTAAAGAAATGAAAAGCTTTATCCAAGTCACTTTTTATTGTACTGGTGCTATGGAAAATGTGGTGAATGAGCATAGTTGTATTTTAATACTGAAAAAAAACAGGACAGGTGAAGACAAATTTTTAAAGAAAGGATTGTAAATGAGTTAGAAAAGTGAGAAAGAGGATACACCAAAAATGCGAAAGAGTAAGACTGCAGGTGTGATAGAGGACATAGGACATCAGGAGATGTATTTATTCCTGCTGGGCCAGAAACCAGGACATTGAGGTAACTGAGACTTTAACATAACAATAACATTGATAAATCACCTACCCCTTCAGGGCCCACATGTCTTTTCAACAAAAAGAGAAGTCTGATCTAGAGAATTATTCACTTTTTGTCCTGAATTTTTTTGATGCATTACATAACAAAGAATTTTTATGGCATCCTAAGTTACACTGCCAGACAATGTGGAGGCAGTGATCACAGACAAGACAAACATGGTTCTTCCCTCATGCAGCTTATTGTTCAATGAGAGAAATAGTAAACAGAAAAGAAACAATTATATAAAATATTACAAAATAAATTTAACAAGGGCTGAGTGAATTATTCTGCTATAGAGATGGAACAGTATATGAAAAGTTCCCAAGGTACATAAAGTGGTTGTTCTTTTCTCCTTCTAGAAGAGGATGCTGTGGGTGAACAATACAGATAAGGTTAGAGAGGGGAAACGGGGGCAAACTCATTCAGGACCTTTTATGTGTTAGGAAGGTGGCTGTAGTCCTAAGTACAAGGAGCACTGATTTTAAGGAGAGACTTTTTATGATGATTTACATTTTAAGGTGATCTTAGCTGCTGTGGAGATGGTTTGGAAAGGATCCAAAGAGAAAGTAGGCTGACCCATTAGGAAATGTTTGCAGAGTTCAGGTGAGATGATAGAAACCTGAACTAGCCTGGTATTGGTGGAGAGGGATTTATGAAATATATCGGAGAACAAGAGTTGGTGCAGGATTTTATGTCAAAACTGAGAGACAGCAAGGACTCAAGAATGACTCACAATTTTCTGATTGGAGCAACTGGTGGGTAATGGTGGCATTTACACATTTCCAGGCAAATGGGAGCAGGTCTGGGTGGGAAAAGTTCAGGTTTGAACCTGTGAAGTTTGAGATGTCACAGAAAGACGTCATAACCATATCCCCTAGGGAGGCAAAAAAGGGAGGCTCTCCAGGACGTAAGTGGATAGATTGGTCTTTGATAGGTAAAGTTGGTGATTGTTAATTTAAGGTGAAACTAATGAGCTCAGTTTACTGGTTTTTCCCCAACAACCTTCACCAACGTGGATACAGATACAGAGAAAATGGATAGCTGGGTTCTTCCAGGACTAGAGTTTTGCCAAGCAGAGATGATGGAGAGTGAGAGAGTTGAGGATCTTTTCAAGGGAGTGACTATAAATCTAGTCTCTTTTTAAAGAAAAACCAGAGCAGGCTGACGGAGAGTGCAGGGTATTAAGCAATTAGAGAGGTCAAGGTCAACAGATCAGATTTCTTTTGCTGTCTAGAATTATCAGTGTGGATATTTAAACTAAGATTATTGGAAGTCCTAGAGATAGTGCTTGGAGATTTCAGGAAGTGAATGACTGAGGTGGGGTAGAGGCAAAAATTCATTACCTCCAATGAATAAGTCAAGGAAATAAGAGCCCCTGAAGTTGAATGGTTCATCCACTTGAATGATAAAGTCCAGGAAAAACATGATAGTTATTGGGGTAGAGAGGATGACCATGTGTATACTGGGAGCCAGAGTCTGCAGTCATAAGGAATAAACTAGAAATCAGTAGAGGACAGCAGTGAGGATAGCATTAAGGACAGGGAGAGGGTATGATGAAGTACCATGAGCTTCAAAGGAGCTGGGTGTTCGCAGGAGAGACGATGAAGAAGAGATGTTCAGATGTGGGCTCACAAAGTGAAGGTTACACCACCCCATCTCATGACCCTGGAGAGTTATGTTTTCTTGATAGCCTCTCCAAATCAGCAGGTTGTGAAATATCATCAAAACCTCTGTGGACAGCCCTTTCAGAGTTGCTGTCATCCAATAATAAATGCCCTATTTATGTGTGAAACAAATTAGGTTCTGTTTTTCAAAATTAACATAGCACAACAGCTGCCATTCAGCTTCAGGAATGTTCAGGAAATCCTTCTAAACTGAAAATCTTAAGAGGCTGTCTAGCTGAGTGTAACTGAATTCCCTATCATAATAATACATTCTCAAGTATTAAATGTGTACAGCAAGTCAAATGCCCATTCAAAAAAACTATGTCCTTGACACACACTTTTAGATTGAGCTCCCGAAGTTGAAGTGCTAACTATAGGGTGGTGATATTACCATTATCACACAGCTTCAAGACTTATTTAGTGTTGGAAACTACCACCAGAGTCAAGTATAACCTATTTGTTTGCCGTTTAACGAAGGAAATCGAGACTCAGAGGATCAAAGTGATTGCAGAAGCTTAGGCCTGCTCTTTCACCCCTACACCATGAAAACACAACTTTCTATAAATGACATAGTTGTTTTTTGTTTTGTTTTGTTTTGTTTTGAGGCTGAGTCTCACTCTGTTGCCCGGGCTGGAGTCCAGTGGTGCGATCTCAGCTCACTGCAACCTCTGCTTCCCTGGTTCAAGCGATTCTCCTTCCTCAGCCTCCCAAGTAGCTGGGATTACAGGTACCTGCCACCACCGCTGGCTAATTTTTGTGCATTTTTAGTAAAGACGGGGTTTCATCATGTTGGCCAGTCTGATCTCAAACTCCTGACCTCAAGTGATCCACCTGCCTTGGCCTCCCAAAATGCTGGGAGTACAGACGTGAGCCACCACACCAAGCCTATAAATGACATAGTTTTATCAGTTATTTAATTTGGATTCCTTATGAATAACATCAAAAGAAAAGGTAGAGACACTATGGGCATCACCTGGGAGCTTGTGAGAAATGCAGAATGTCTAACCTCCCTCTAGACCTAGAGAATCTGAATGTGCATTTTAAAAAGATCCCCAGGTGATAATATTTGCATTAAAGTTTGACAAGTGCCTTTCTAGTGAGTCGTTCCCTTGGAAACACTGGTCTGCTCAGATCAGCAGGATCGTGATGTCTGGAGAACCGGGGAGGGGATCCCCTTATAGAACAGAAAGAAGAGATATAGTCATAGAAACATTCTGAATTTTGAATATTATGAAACAACAGGAACAAAGTGTGCTGTGCAAGGAGTGACGCATTTTAAGGAATGGCATTGCGCTTCCCAGAAAGTGAAGAGAGGAAATTGCAAAATAGTGAGTGGACCTTCTGATACTGCTCCTCCTTGAGTGGAAAAGGGGAAAGAACTGCATGCGTGTTATTCAGCGTCCTATATTCAAAGGTAACTGCTTGCTACTCTTTCGCAAGTGTAATTTTCATTACTACAAACATAAAATTAACATAAGTGAAGGTCAAAAGCCACATCTACTATCGCCAAATGATGAAAGTATTAGATTGAATTCTGAATCTTTTAGTAGAGTGATTTTCAATCTTGATTGCGTAATAAAACATCTGCTAATCTTTTTTAAAAAATGCTGTGGCTCAGGGTGAACCCCAGACCAATTAAATGAAAACTGGGTGGTGGGGGTGACCTGTGATCACTGTGTTTTAAAACTCCCCAGATCATTAGAGCATGCACTTAGGGTTGAGAAACACTGCTTCAGTAGCTACATTCAGAAGCAACTCTGAGACTGCAGTTCTGCTTCTCCATGTGCCAAAACAGTGTGACTCTGCCTCACTGCCATAAGCATAGTGCCAAGCCAGGTCAGCAATATTCAGGTCACACTCACTGGCCAGTAGGGCTTTCAGAACATTGAGGGAAGTAGGATTTATTTCTTGAAGAAGCCTGCTTACACTAACTTTTAAAACAAATTGATACATGTTACATATTTATGGGGTACACATGAGTATTTGTTATATCCATACAATGTGTAATGATCTGGTTGGGGTTTGGGGGGAATTCATCACCTTGAGTACTTACCATATCTATGTGTTAAGAACATTTCAAGTCATCTCTTCTGGCCACTTTGAAATACACAGTACATTGTTACTAACTATAGGCAACCTGCTTTGCTATTGAACATTAGAGCTTATTTCTTCTAACTGTACATTTGTATCCATGAACCAACATCTCTTCATCCCCTCCTCCCATCAACACATCCTTCCAGCATCTGATATCTCTTATGCTAATCTTTACCTCCATGGGATCCACTTTTTTAGCTCCCACACATGAGTGAAAACATGTGATATTTGCCTTTCTGTGCCTGGGTTATTTCACTTAACATAATGGCCTCCACTCCTATCCATGTTGCTGCAAATGACATGATTTCATTTTTTTAAGGCTGAATAATATTTCATTGTGTATACATACCACATTTTCTTTATCCTTTTGTTGATGGACATGTAGATTGATTCCATATCTTTGCTAGTGTGAATAGTGCGCAAAAAAAAAAAAAAAAAAACACACACACACACACACACACACACACACACATGAGGACGGGTATCTCTTTGATATACTAATTTCTTTTCCTGTGGATAATACCCAGTAGTGAGATTACAGGATTGTATGGTAGTTCTATTTTTAGTCTTTTGAGAAACAACCCCCATACTGTTGTCCATAGTGGCGGTACTAATTTACATTTCCACCAACAGCGTATAAGGGTTCCCTTTTCTCTGAATCCTTGTCAGCATCTGTTGTTTTTGTCTTTCAATAATAGCAGTTCTAACTGGGATAAATTGAAATCTCATTGTGGTTTTGATATGCATTTCCCTGGTGATTAGTGATGCTGAGTATTTTTTCATATACCTATTGACCATTTGTTTGTCTTCTTCAGAAAAATGTCTATTCATGACCTTTACCCATGTTTATGGGATTATTTGTTTTTTATTGTTGAGTTTTTTTAGTTCATTGTATATTCTGGGTATTAGTCCCTTGTCAGATTAATAGTTTGAAAATATTTTCTCCTATTCAGTAGGTTGTCTCTTCACTCTGTTGATTGTTTCCTTTGCTGCACAGAAGTCTTTTAGTTTAATATAGTCCCATTTGTCTATTTTGTTGTTGTTGTTGTTGCTGTGCTTTTGAGGTCCTAGCCATAAAATCTTTGCCTAGACCAGTGTCTTCAAATATTTCTCCAATGTTTTTTTCTTGAAATTATATAGTTTTGGGTCCTATGTTTAAGTCTTTAGCTGACCTTGAGTTGATTTTTGTATATGGTGAGGGACAGGAGTCCAGTTTTATTCTTCTGCATACAGATATCCAGTTCTCCAAGTACCATGTATTTGAAGAGGATATCCTTTCCCCAGTGTGTATTCCTGGTGCCTTTGTTGACAATCAGTTGGCTGTAAATGTGTGGATTTTTTTTGTGTGGATTCTCTTAATCTGTTGCATTCATTGGTCTGTGTGTCTGTTTTTATACCGGTACCATGTTTTTTCGGTTACTATTGCCTTGTAATGCATTTTGAAGTCAGGTAGTGTGATGCCTTCAGCTTTGTTCTTTTTGCTTGGGATTGCTGTAGCTATTCAGGATATTTTTTGGTTCATATGAATTTTAGGATTGCTTTTTCTAATTCTATGAAAAATGACATTGGTATTTTGATAGGGATTGCATTGAATCTGTATATTGCTTTTGGCAGTATGGCCATTTTAATGATATTAATTCATTCCATAAGCATGGAATGTTTTTCCATTTGTTTATATCATCTTTAATTTCTTTCTACAGTGCTTTGTAGTTTTCCATGTAGCAAACTTTCACCTCCTTGGTTAAATATATTCCTAGTTTTTTTTTATTTGTTTGTTTTTTGTTTTTAATAGCTATCGTAAATGGGATTGCCTTCTTGGTGTCTTTTTCAACAAGTTCCTTGTTGGTGTATAGAAATGGTACCGATTTTTGTGTGTCGATTTTGTATCCTGCAACTTTATTGAATTTATTTATCAGATCTAAGAGTTTTTTTTGTGAAATCTTTAGGTGTATCTAGATCTAAGATCATATCATCAGCAAAGAGGGACAATTTGACCTTCCTGTTTTCCAATTTGGGTACCTTTTATTCTTTCTCTTTCCTGGTTGCTCTTGCTAGGACTTCCAATACGATGTTGATTAGAAGTGGTGAAAGTGGCATCCTTGTCTTATTTCTGTTCATAGGGGAAAGGCTTTGAGCTTTTCCCTATTTCAAAATAATGATAGCTATTATTATTATTATATAGATCATATAAACCCTTATTATGTTGAAGCATATTTTTTCTATGCCTAGTTTGTTGAAAGTTTTATCATGAGGGGATGCTAAATTTTCTCAAATGTTTTTTCTGCATCTATTGAGATGATCATATAGTTATTGTCCTTCATTTTCTTTAGGTGATGTATCACAGTTATTGATTTGCATATGTTGAACCATCCTTGTATCCCTGGGATGTGTCCCTGTAATAAATCCCCTTTGATCATGATGTGTTTTTTTTATGAGTTGTTAGATTTGGTTTGCTTCTACAGACACACACACACACACACTTTTTAGGAGACAGGGTCTTGCTCTGTTGCCCAGGAGGGAGTGTGGTTATGTAATCATAAATCACTGCAGCCTTCAACTTCTAGGCTCAAGTGATTCTCCTGCCTCAGCTCCCGAGTAGCTAGGACTTCAGGTGTGTGCCACCATGCCTAGCTAATTTTTAAATTTTTTGTAGAGATGAGGGTCTCATTATGTTGCCCAGGCTGGGCTTAAACTCCTAGCTTCAATTGATCCTCCTGCATTGGCCTCCCAAAGTTCTGGGATTACAGGCATGAGCCATCATGTCTGGCCCTTGGTTTGCTAGTATTTTATTGAGAATTTTTGTATTTGTGCTCATCAGGAATATTAGTATGTAGTTTTCTTTTTGGTTGAGGCTTGTTTGCATTTGGTATGAAGCTAATGCTGATCTCATAGAATGAGTTAGGCAGAATTCCCTCCTGTTCAATGTTTCAGAATAGTTTGAAGAGAATTGGTGTTAGGTCTGTTTTGAAAGTTTGGTAGAATTTGACAGTGAAGCCATGTGGCCCTGGACTTTTCTTTATTGGTAGTTTTTAAATTACTGCCACAACTTTTTTGTTATTGGTCTGTCCAAGTTTTCTGTTTCTACCCATTTCAATCTTGGTAGGTTGTATGTGTGTAGCAATTTATCCATTTCCTCTAGGTTTTCCAGTTTGTTGGTGTGTAGTTGTTCATAATAACTTCTCACGATCTTATGTATTTCTGTGGTATCAATTGTAATGTTTCCTTTTCCATTTCTGATTTTTTATTGGAGTATTTCCTCTTTTTTTCTTGGTTAGTCTAGCAAGTGCTTTATCGATTTTATCTATTCAAAAAACAAAACTTTTTGTTTCATCCATCCTTTGTGTTGTTTTTTAAGTCCCAATTTGTCTAGTTCTGCTCAGATCTTTATTATTACTTTCCTTTTACCAATATGGAGTTTGGCTTGTTTTTGCTTTTCTAGTTCCTTGAGGTATATCATTATGTTGTTTATTTGAAATTGTTATGATTTTTGGTGTAGGTGCTTATTGCTATAAACTTCCATCTTAGCACTGCTTTTGCTGTATCTCATAGGTTTTGGTGTGTTGCATTTTTGTTTGTATTTGTTGAGGGAAATTTTGTGATTTCTTCCTTAATTTATTCTTTGCCACCGTAGTCATTTAGAAGCATGTTGTTTAATCATTTATTTTTACAGTTTCAAAAGGTCCTCATCTTATTGACTTCTAGTTTTATTCCATTGTGGTCTGAGGAAATACTTGATATGACTTTGATTTTTAAAAAATTTGTCAAGTCTTATTTTGTGTTCTAACATGGTCATTCTTAGAGAATGTCCATGTGCTGATGAGAATTTGTATTCTGTAACCGTTGTATAAAATGTTCCGTGAATGTTGGTTAGGTCCATTTGGTATAGTTTAAATCCAATGTTTCTTTGTTAACTTTCTGTCTAGATTATCTGTCAGATGCTGGCAGAGGGTGTTGAAGTCCCCAACTGTTGTTGTATTGGAGTCTGTCTCTCCTTTTAGATCTGATAACATTTTATTTATATTAATATATCTGAGTGGTCTGTTGTTGGGTGTATATATGTTTAGAATTGTTATATCCTCTTGCTAGAATTGATCCATTATCATTATTTAATGAGCTTCATTGTCTCTTTATACTGTTTTTGACTCAAACTCTGTGTTTTATTTGATATAAGTATAGTGACTTTTGGTTTCCATTTGCATGGAATATCTTTCTCCATCCCTTTGCTTTCAGTCTTATATGTGTTTTTATAGGTTAGATGGGTTTCTTGTACCCAGCATATAGTTGGGTCGTGATTTTTTATCTATTGCTAGTCTATATCTTTTAAGTGGAAATTTTAACCATTTGCATTTGAAGTTATTCAACAATGAAAACTTCCCAAGTCTAGTGAGAGATGTAGACACCCAGATACCGGTAACTTGAGATCTCCAAAAAGATACAATACAAAAAGGTCTTCCCCACAGCACTTTATAGCCATATTGTCAAAAGTAAAAGACAAAGAGTGAATTCTAAAACAGCAAGAGAAGAATGACTAGTCACCTATAAAGGAACCCCAGCAAACTAAAATTTTACCTGTTCACATTCTGATTTACAGAAGGGATTTGAACTGGCTTTGTAAAATAAGCAGAAAATTGTTGTTTTGTTTTTGTTTCTGTTTGAAAAAGTCTTGATCATCATGATTGTTAGATTTAAAGATTTTGCAATTCTTATATTTTGGGAGATGCTACAGTATATACTCAGAAGAACTCCGGGCTGGGATATATAGGAAACTCGGATTCCCTTGTGTGAATCCAGCAACCTTTTTCACCCTTAGATAATGCACATGATTACCATTAACTTTTGATTGAAATGAGCATGGTTTTCATTACTTCTGGTTTCTTTAACCACTCTTGATTCCCAACATTGCCAGTGACATCTCCAAATGGATATTTACAGTTTTTTTCCCACCCTGGTACCTCTGACTCCTACCTGCCCTTCTGGGTGCATGGACCACACCAAGGGAGTGGTCTGTCTTGAAAGGTGTGAAATGAAACATGTAATTGATTTAAAAATAGTAAAAGTTCTTCTTTCCCAGGATTGGTTACTCCTAGGTAATGCTGAGAAGAAATGAAATGACCAAAGAAAAATTGGATTTAAACTATACGTTAGACCAAATGGACCTAACAAACATTCACAGAACATTTTATACGACGGTTACAGAATACAAATTCTCATCAGCACATGGACATTCTCTAAGAATGACCATGTTAGAACACAAAATAAGACTTGACAAATTTTTGTACTCAAATAACATACTAATTTGAGTACAACCATAATTGTTACACCTTGATACTTATAACCCCAAGAAAATACCCTTTCCTAAACTCTGTACATGCACCTGAATAACACATGTCTTAGCTGGGCTGACTACCTGGGTTCAAATCCTGGCACCCCTGTTTTCTGTCTTTATGTCCTTGGATAAATTAATTATCTTCTGCAGGTCTCAGTTTTCTCATCTACAAAGTGGGTATGACAGTGTTAGCACCTGTCTCTTAGAGTGGTTGTGGGGATTCAATCAGTTAATACATAAAAACCACAAGAGAGCTGAAATACATTATGTCCTATATAAGCATTAAGTAATATTACTATAATTATTGTCTTTCTAAAGTTTAACATGCTGATGTATTTGGAGTTACTGGATGTGACTCATTTCTAGGGTAAAAAGTTGAATTTTCCTGGCTCTAGTCATTTCAAATTTCATTTAGTAAACCAACATATTTTTGAAACATTCCACCTGTGCCTGTAAAGTCCATTAAATCCTCTGAAGTGGTCCACATCTGCTATAAACATAAAAGAAATTGTGCAATGAGTGTAGAATGGAAGAGTATTTTTCTTTCAGACCCAATTTTGACACTAATTCATGGCAACCTGATTTGTATTCTTGAGCAAATTATTCCAAATATGAACATTTCAGATGTTAGTCTCTCAACTAAAAAATAATTTGAGAGATTTTTCCAGGAAGAATAACTGCATCATAGTTTATGCAGCCAACAAATAAAACGGCGTCATGTTGAGGTCCAAAGGGCGTGGGTGGATGAGCAGAAAGCATGCTCAGACAGCTGTAGGCAGGTGAAAGATGATTTTATTCAACAGCAACTCTCATCAACAACTTTCTCACACTGTCCATCCTGTCTCAGCTGCTTAGTCTGGTGGCTCCCACACACAGCTGTGGGGCCTGCTTTCCCTTGCCTTTGGAGTCAGCACCTTAACTATTTCTATTTCTCTCTCTGGGCATGGGCAAACCAAGCTGTGTCCTGGCTCCCCCTCTCCGTCTGCAAAGAGAGACAGCTCTGACTTTCTCTTTCTCTGGACACAAGAGTGCCTGTACAGTGTCAGCAGGGCAATTATACCTTTTACCGACAGTAGTGGCTTAGAGCCAAGCGATGAGTTTTCCCTATGTTGTAGCGATGGTGGTGAGCTTCTCTGTTATGTCTACATGGCTATGATAACAAGTGAAGTTATATGCCTGTGCTGTAAACTCACTCTGGATGCTTACCTCTGCCTGTCCTTGACCAAAGCACCGCCATGTTTCTTACAAAGGGGAAGAAAAAGATTTCATAAATATTATATAATTTAAGACCATAAGCATATTACTAATCCCTTTTTCCATAGGTAAGCTATTTTTTTCAATGATACATTGTAAGATCTAGAGTGAATGATAGAAGTCCATGGTATTTACTCTTTTGTTATATTTTGATGCCTATTTTTCTTAAGATATTATTTAAGTGCCAGGGTTCATTGTTAGCTGATTTATCTAGCTCTCATTTAATGATAAAGTCACTAGCTACTGAAGTATATAGGGAACTTTATAACCTCCACCTCAAATGACTCTGGACAGTTTTGGTTTAAATGGCTTTTTAAAAAATGGTTTTTCTTTCTTCTCTTGTCTTGTGATCCATCACTTAGTATCACAGTCCTCTCTGCCTCTGGCAGCATTTGTGATTTGCTGCCTCCGATCTGCTCAGAAGCTGGGTAATCATGCTTGTTACAAGTGTGTTTTTCAAAAAAGTTCTGAGTGAAAACCTCAGTCCCTTTTCTCATGTGCTCTAGTGAGGTAGGAGGCAGATCTTGACTCCAGAGGCAAGGTTCAGACACTGGACCAAACTGAGGTCAGGGCAGAAGCACCTTCCCATAAGACATGCCCACCAGTGTGCCATGTCAGTTTACTATTGCCATGGCAATGCCCAGAAGTTACCACCCCTTTCCATGGCAACAGCCCAACAAAAGTTACAACCCTCATCCTAGAAATTTCTACATAAATCACCCCTTAATTTGCATATAAATAAACTAGGTTTAAATATGAGTGCAGAGCTGCTGCTGAACTGCTACTCTAGGCACACTGCCTACCGGGTAGGCCTACTCTGTAAGGAGCAGTACCTCTGCTGCTGCTGTAAACTGCTGCTTCAGTAAACGTTACTGTTTAACACCACTAGCTTGTGCTTTTCCCACGCAAAGCCAAGTACCCTCCTGAGCTAAACCCCAACTTGGGGACTTTCCTGTCCTGTGTCACTAGTGCCTTGCTGCTCAAAAAGGGGTCCTCAGACCAGCATTGGTATTGCTTTCATTAGAAATGCAGAATATCACACCTCCCTCCAGACCTACTCAATCAGAATCTATATTTTAATGAGATTCCCAAGTGATCTGTGTGCACATTAAAATTTGAGAAGCTCCACTTTAGCACATCACCTTTGTGACAGTTAATTTTTCTATTGAGATGCTTTCTTAAAAAATGAAAGATTTATATGATATGAAGAGAAACCAGAATAGTGATCCTTTTTTAGCTTACAAATTGTGTCTTACTGTGCTCTATGTTAAAGTGTGGTGAAATATTTTACCTCTAGAAATACAGAACATTATTACAATGTCTAGAAGTGTTTTAATGTTCAGCAATAGGTAACTGATGAACATTTTATTTTCTCTCCCCTAGGATATTCTTGGTGAACTTGGAAGTGCCTGTATCATGGAATCAATCTCTATGATGGGAAGCCCTAAGAGCCTTAGTGAAACTTTTTTACCTAATGGCATAAATGGTATCAAAGATGCAAGGAAGGTCACTGTAGGTGTGATTGGAAGTGGAGATTTTGCCAAATCCTTGACCATTCGACTTATTAGATGTGGCTATCATGTGGTCATAGGAAGTAGAAATCCTAAGTTTGCTTCTGAATTTTTTCCTCATGTGGTAGATGTCACCCATCATGAAGATGCTCTCACAAAAACAAATATAATATTTGTTGCTATACACAGAGAACATTATACCTCCCTGTGGGACCTAAGACATCTGCTTGTGGGTAAAATCCTGATTGATGTGAGCAATAACATGAGGATAAACCAGTACCCAGAATCCAATGCTGAATATTTGGCTTCATTATTCCCAGATTCTTTGATTGTCAAAGGATTTAATGTTGTCTCAGCTTGGGCACTTCAGTTAGGACCCAAAGATGCCAGCCGGCAGGTATGTATTTTACATTTTTATTCTTATGTATCTGGTATTTTGTAGTTAAACAGCTAAGCAAATATCAAACATTTTAAAACCAAATTCTGACACTTTCCAATGATTATCATTTGAAAATTAATTATGAGCACCTGAAGATTAATGTCCTGACCTTGTAAGGGCACATTCCCATTCCCAAAATGATGTAGAAATCTGGGAAAATAATGTGAACTTCATCCAGTTCAACTTGAGAATAAAGCAGATGGGGCGCTCAGTCAACACCATTGTGGAATGAGCTTTTATAAATAAACACATAAAATATGTTTAAAAAAATTTGTAATGTGCTTATGCATTATAATTAAGCATGATTATAAAACACTTTTACTGTTTTTGTCTGTAAAGACAGTTGATTCGATTCCTTAGAAAATAAGTTTAAGTATTATATCATTGTATGCTGTATATCAGAGTCATGATAACCATTTACTTTCCAGTCTTTATTTTAATGACTAGTAAAAGAACATATGCTTTTCTATAGGCTATTTCTGAATCTTTTTTTTCTTTTGCATATCCACCAAAGTTTAGCAGTGGATATAGAATAAGCAAATTAGAACCAGGACCTGTGAGACAAACCTGAATTTAATCATATACCCATATTTATACCAAATTTAAATTTTTAACAGAAAAGTGGAACAGTGATGAAATTCAAAATAAGCTACAAAATAGTCTAAATTTGTATTTTGTAGTGTTTGTGCCTTTATTTTGAATGTTTGGTTTATTTTTAGACTTATTATATATTATATCATATTATAACTTATACAAAATTTTTTCAAAATGAGTTTTTAAAAAAATTTATTCCACCATTGTCACAACTGTAATAAATTAATTTAGAATACTTTTTTCTTACTTCTGTTATAAAAGGACCTCTATTTTAAAAGTTCACAAATGATTATATAATATTCATTCAAATAGGATTTGTCATTCATCTGGCTAATGTTNTAATCATATACCCATATTTATACCAAATTTAAATTTTTAACAGAAAAGTGGAACAGTGATGAAATTCAAAATAAGCTACAAAATAGTCTAAATTTGTATTTTGTAGTGTTTGTGCCTTTATTTTGAATGTTTGGTTTATTTTTAGACTTATTATATATTATATCATATTATAACTTATACAAAATTTTTTCAAAATGAGTTTTTAAAAAAATTTATTCCACCATTGTCACAACTGTAATAAATTAATTTAGAATACTTTTTTCTTACTTCTGTTATAAAAGGACCTCTATTTTAAAAGTTCACAAATGATTATATAATATTCATTCAAATAGGATTTGTCATTCATCTGGCTAATGTTATCTGAGATTAATAATCCAAAGAGTGTTATATTGTCACCATTACATAAATAGAAACATGCAAATATTTCTATGTGGTCTATTTTAGAGTCCTTATACAAATATCTTTAGGGATATATTTAGGAATTTGTTTTCCCCAAACATTACTTGAAGACTTTATAGCAATATTTTTCTAGCCTTGAATGAGGTGGCCTACCCATTAGTACTAGCAGCTCACTCCAGTAATGAACTTGGGGCTCAATAAATACTTGTTGGATTTTCAACTATATTATAGTATCTAACAGATTTCGATAGTTTGAAAGCCTATCCTTGCCTCCACCCATCATGTCATTAGAGTTTCTGTAAAAGTAATATCTTTGTCTTAGAAAAGGACAGTTGCTTTTCTATTTAAATTAACTAAGCGTTATAATTTTTTCACTTGCCAGGTATATCATCATTATTTAGAGATGAAAGAATTTAATATACTGACCAATGAAATAGTATACCTGAGATTATTATGGTTTTTCTGAGATACTTGGTGTATTGGTTTCTAAGCCTAAATTTTATTTAAAATCTTACTAAATTTTATTTAAAAATACAGCATCATGACATAATTTAAAGGTTTTAATTGCAGATGGCCATCCAAAGTGCATGCCCACTTCCAGTCATGCTATCTGTAAAGGGCAGTGTTTGCACTCATACTACTAGACAGAACTGCTACAGTCCTAAAACTACATATTGTTCATGACAGCAGGGCGTGCCAGCCCCACACTGTCTCCTGTGGGAATTAGAGAGGTGGAGTGGGGCAGGGGCATGACCAGCAGCTCAAAGTCCACCTAAACCCCTGGAGAGGAGGCCTTACCTGGCTGCTGCTGCTGAACCATGTGGCCTAGAAGAGTACACTTTTCTTTCCACCTGCCCCCCTCCCACCTGGGGGATCCCCTCTGACGCTCAAGGTTGCAGCTACAATTTCCTGCATTTTATTGTCCTGTTATCATAAGTGGACTTTTTTGTTTTCATGACACTGTTTAAAACCTATTAATAGTAGGTTAATACATTCATAAATGCCTTATCTCCTGAACTTTAACCATTTGTATCACTCAAGGTCATCACAGGTGATGCTCCGTAAGTGGAGCATGTGATTGCTACCATTTTTATAAACAACAGTGGTAATGCTGAGTCTTTTTATTTTTCCCACAGGTTTATATATGCAGCAACAATATTCAAGCCCGACAACAGGTTATTGAACTTGCCCGCCAGTTGAATTTCATTCCCGTTGACTTGGGATCCTTATCATCAGCCAGAGAGATTGAAAATTTACCCCTACGACTCTTTACTCTCTGGAGAGGGCCAGTGGTGGTAGCTATAAGCTTGGCCACATTTTTTTTCCTTTATTCCTTTGTCAGAGATGTGATTCATCCATATGCTAGAAACCAACAGAGTGACTTTTACAAAATTCCTATTGAGATTGTGAATAAAACCTTACCTATAGTTGCCATTACTTTGCTCTCCCTGGTATACCTAGCAGGTCTCCTGGCAGCTGCTTATCAACTTTATTATGGCACTAAGTATAGGAGATTTCCACCTTGGTTGGAAACCTGGTTGCAGTGTAGAAAACAGCTCGGATTACTAAGTTTTTTCTTCACTGTGGTCCATGTTGCCTACAGCCTCTGCTTACCAATGAGAAGGTCAGAGAGATATTTGTTTCTCAACATGGCTTATCAGCAGGTACTGAACGTGCTTGTTATTTATCTGATGCTAGTATAGTTTTTTTATTTTATACTTTATATTAGTATAAATTATAAAACATAAAATTTTACATGCCTTTTAATGGAAATTTGATTTTCGTATACTATGGGAGGGGAAAGAATTGTTCTTTAAACAATGTTTTCGCATAAGAATTATGTGGCTAATTCAAACTTATTTCCAGTAAAGGCTGCTACCATCCTTTTCCTTACAGAATAAAAGCAGAAACGTAGAGGGTTGGATTCTCCCCTTTTTTTAATGTTATAATTGCAATGAGTGCTTTCAGTATTCAACAATTCATTATTTTAATGTTTTATAACTGGTCGTGCTCCACAAAATGATGAGGCAACTCTCAGTAAATATATACAATAAAATTAGAACTAGTAAAATACAAAACAGAACAGGAAGACAAGATCAGGAGAAAAAAGCCGAATACACCTCTGCTGAGAGTGTCTACACAGCTTCTCTTTTGGCTTTGAGATTTTCAACACAATGAGAAAGGAGACCCTATTATTTACAAAGCTCTTGTTATCAAAAACCAGAAAAGATAATAGTTCCACAGGTGAAGCTTTTCTAGCACTTAGCTCTCAAAAAAAAAAAAAAAAAAAAAAA